>NW_021604606.1:1523887-1548252 GCF_004785775.1 Grammomys surdaster | reverse complement strand
TATATGCTGCGATTAAGTTGAGCCTTTGTGTCCTGTGTGTCCTGAATCATCCAAGAGAAGTTGTCTTATAGCAAAGTTATTAGAAGGTCCAAAGTTCAGGGAAAGGAACTCAACTGGCATAGTAATTTTAATACAACTATCCAAAATACGGAGAAGAATTGAAGGTCCTTTGTGAGTATTTACTGTTTTAGAGTAGTGTGTTAGGGAAAAGTGTATTTGAGACATATCATGATAGTAGGCAATACCATGGAGAGATGATATAGCCAGTAAAAGTTGGTGTTAGGACTTATTTTTCTATTAGCAGTAATGAATATTAGGGAGCTGTATACATGCTTATCCAGACTCCTTTGTGACTAATTTGACAGAATTTGTATTGAGATTACAATTGTGAGTATAGCTCATGGTTATGAAAGATTTTTCTCAGCATGAAGCTAAGTGGCCCACCTGGGCATAAGCTCTGTGCTAGCTTTATTAGGCCCACTCTCCAGTCACCTGGACAATTTCCCAGCATAAGGCTATATAATATGCCAGTCATCTTAATGACAGGTGGCATCTAAAGGCTTGTAGCAATGGGAAATTTACTTTGATTTTTAAGAAAATATCTGAAGTCTCATCATGATGATGGCATTCCAAAGAAATCATTTTTATAGCATATGCTCCTTAACTAGGTGATTATTTGAAAGATAAATGGAATACTTTTAAGCAGGCATCTAAAGTGCTATAATAAAGACCATTACAGACTTTCTGTGTTATGCTGACAGAGTTACTTAGATTTATCACTGTGGATATGAACAGCTTGACTTAACCCAAGGAGGCAATTTGTTGGGGAGGTGTTTTTGTGTATGAAATTTTACTATTTTTCATGGGCCCTGAAAGGCAGATTAAGCATCTGACATAGTTTTCAGCAGTCTGTTTAACTCCTTGATTTCTGCTTATTTTCAACCACACTACTATCAGAAAAAAAGCAATTATATCACTAATTTGCTTGCTTTTAAGTGCTTGGGTCATGCCTAGTCCACAAGTGAATATTTGAAAATTGATTTAGTTGGAATCCTCAGTATGGATCCACTTACTAAAATTTCATGCCTCAAAATACAAACAAGGGCATGTAATGCAACTCACTTGGTAGTGTTTGCCTACAATACATAAAGCCCACAGCATTTCATAACCAGCACTGCATGAAGCAGGTGTCGAGGAGCAGCAAGGAAGCCCTGAGTAAATGTGCAAAGAGTGGATGAAGTCGGGTGTGTGTGTGTGTGTGTGTGTGTGTGAGAGAGAGAGAGATATGTGTATTGTTGACATGGTCATGGCCATGTCAAACATGCAAACCATCAAACCCATGAGAATGGCAAACTCTTGCCCATAAAGATCATGAAAATAATAAAAAAGTAAATAAATAAATAAGCAAATCCTTTGGTTGGAATGTGAACACTGACAGTGTGCAAATATGAGTTTTTATGAATGATTGATGAATATGTGCAAAAAACTAGCAACTATAGCTTCCTCTTTTGGATATTTCTAGACTGTTGGTCTGCAGACACCTCCTACTGAGACTAGTTAACATTCCCCACACCCTGTGGTATACATAGGAAACACACTGAGGTTCTAGGTTGATGTGGTAGTTGGTATGGCTCCATCATAGTACCCATGGTCCACCTGACCCCAGCTTTTCTATGTGTGCATCTTTCATTTCTTCACTGCCTTGCTGGCCCAGTCAGTTTTACAGTATCAAGTCGTGCTGAGCATGATGAGGTGTGGTGATCCATGCCTATCATCTTGGCACTTGTCAAATAGAAATAAGAGGATCAACTTCATACTTGTTTACATACTAAGTTTGAGACCATTCTAAGATTCATGGAATTCCACATCAATAATAAGCACTGGTTCTTTATACATATTTGAAAAACAACAAAAAATTAAACAAATAAAAAAAGTGATTTTGGAGCAGAAGTTTCTAGGTAAGGAAAAGCCCAGGCCTATTTTATAAACATCAGGGCTGTAGTTTATATATTATCCTCATCGCAGTTTAATGGATGAGTTTTTGTCCATCTAATCAGACTACAGAGTGCTGTGGTGAAAAATAAGCTCCTTGAAATTTAACTGTATTAATACAAGTATTTAGTCCTTGCTTGGGACCATGATTAGGGTGAAGCAAGCACAGTGACTGGGATTTCTATCCCAGAATCATAAAAGTAAAGTTATTGCTTATACTGTATTCATTATGTATGGTTAAAAATTTATTGTTTGCACATGGATATCTAAACTGATGTTGTCTCTTGTCTGCACACACTTCTTGTTCACTTGGGGCAGTGGGACTTAACAGCTAATTTGATGTTGGCTCCTTAAGTTTCCATTGAGAAGTGACATATATAATTTCTGGTCACATTTCATCATTCATGTTTATTTAATTTGATTACTCAGCAGATGTCTACATTTGAGTTTATTGCTATGATGAAAACCATCACCAAAAATCAAGTTAGAGGTTGGGGGAGGGGAGGAAGGAGTTTATTACAGTTCCATATTCACAGTCCATGTTGAAAAAAGTTATGACGAGAATTCAGATAGGGAAGGAACTTGTATATAAGAGCTAACGTAGAGGCCATGGAGGGGTGCTGCTTACTGCCTTGCTCATCGTGCTTTCTTTTAGAACACAGAACCAGAAGCCCAGGGATGACTCCAACCAAAATGGGCTGGGCCCTCCCATATCAATGTAGTTATAATTGGGGAGTTTTGGTATCTATAAAAATGCAGAAATATTATGAGAATATGATTTCTTTTTAATCCCAGGTGTGGGATATGGCACTGCTTCAGGCTGTCTGCAGCAGCTGACTATGATTTTCTTCATGCTCTAGCAGGGGTGTGATTTTGCCAGCTGCTGATAGTTTTTGCGATTGTGTGATATTTGGAATTCTGGGGAATTTTCAGAGGGTATATAAATGCTAGGCCCCCTGAGAAGTGGGGTGGGTTGTTGGTTAGTTGTTAGTTGCTATTGGTTGCAGTTTGTGTACTGTGTCTGTTTGTCTATTGTGTACAAAAAAGGAATAACAAGAAGAAATTAGATGTCCTGAGGCAAAGATCAAACTTGCCCTGAGGACCTCAATGCCCTAGTCAGCAGGAAGTAGTCTAATAATAATATTGCCTCCTTTCTCTTCTTTCCTTTTTCTCTTGTCAGGTGTTTGAAAGGGTGAAGAAGGGAGGAAGAAAAAAAGAACCCTTGAAGTAGCCTAAGTCAAGCTACACATCAATCACTAAGAAAATGTTTTAAAGGCTTGCCTACAGCCCAGTCTTATGGAGGTTTCTCAATCGGGATTCCCTCCTCTTAGATGACTCTAACCTTTGTCAAGTAGACATAAAATTAGCACAGCAAAATCCCATTTCTTCAGATGCCTAGACTCACAAATAAAAACAGAAATGATTTCAGAGTGTCAGTATGTTTCTTCAGAATGGAAAGCTAAAAGTATTTGAAGACCTCAAATGATTTGCAATACTGTGTCCCAAATTCTCTAGCACAGAAGTCTCTAGAACACTGAATCCACAGTATTATACTCACAGCTCTCACAACTTATAATTTGAAACAAAAATGAATCCTGGCGATAGATGGGAGGTGGTAACTGCTTATGGGTACACAGAGAGCTTGGTTAGGTACATGACTATGTTCCTTAACATCATGGACTGTACTGAAAAAGGGTTCACATAATGTGCTAAGACACCAGTGTCCCTGAGGTAAAGTTCTCTTCAGTAGTGTACTGGAAAAGCATTGCTGTATGCAACAGTGGTGGTTACTATGGTGTGTTAAATCTCACCTGAAGAAAGAACATCACTCCTTTCTCCATTGCTTAATTTCTCTCTTGTATCTCCTTTCAGTTGTTTATTATTTAATCCAAGGAAGCTTTGGACTATATTCTGAGAAGAATATGCTACACCAGCAACCTTGTCATCGCTTAGAGGAAAGAAGAAATTTAGTGAATGGACATTACTTTTATGAGCTATGAGCTTCATAAGTGTTATTTGGATAAGGGGGAAACTTTAGGATAACTAGAAGAGGGAATGCAATGGATTCTCACTTTTAAAATTGATTCATTTGGTGATTATTTAAAACAAAATTAAAGTATAACTGCAATGTGATGAAAAGCAATGACAATCCACAGAGACTGAACCACCAACCAAAGAGCACAGGATGGACCTAGTGCCCCCACCCCCAGCCAGTAGCAGAGGTACAGCTTGGTTTTCATATAGGTCCCTCAGCAACTGGAGCAGTGGCTGTCTCTGAATTTGTTGCCTATCTGTGGATCCCATTCCCCTATCTGGGCCATTTTCTTTGGCCTCAGTGGGAGAGAATGTGCCTAATCCTGCTGTGAGTTGATGTGCTAGGGGTGGGAGTGGAGGTGGATAGGGGATTGGGGGCAATGCCCAGGGGTATCTCCCTTCTCACAGGATAAGGGGAGAGGGAATGATGGGAGGAACTGTGAGGAAGGGACTGGGAGGAGAGGGTGACTGATGTTAGGATGTAAATGAATGTTAAAAAATAGTTCCATTCATTTGCCCACATTTTTTTGTGAAGTCATTGTTTTTAATAGCTGAATAGTATTCCATTGTGTGAATGTACCACATTTTCTGTATCTACTCTTCTGTTGTGGGACATCTAGGTTGTTTCCAACTTCTGGATATTATAAATAATGCCACTATGAACATTGTGGAGCATGTGTCCCTCTGGTATGGAGGATAGAACTAGAAAATATTGTCCTGAGTGAGGTAACCCAGACCCAAACGAACATATATGGTATAAACACACTAATAACTAGGTATTGGCTAAAAGGTACAGAATACCTGGGATACAACCCACAAAATTTAAGAACCTCAACAAGCAGGAATGCCAAATGAAGATGCTTCAATCCCACTTAGTAGGAGGAAGAAAATAACCATGGGAGGCAGAAGGAGGGAGGGATTTGGGCAGACAAGGGGAGAGAGAGAGAGGGAGAGGAAAAGGCAAACAGGATCAGGTAAGAGGTGGTGTTGGAGGACAGTAGAGAAGCCAAGAAGGCCAGCAGAATAAATGGAAATATACAGCCTCAGAGGGTGGAAGGTAGGGAGACCCTCTAGAATGTAGCAGAGACCTGGGAGGTGACTCTCAGGACTCAATGAGATTGACCTTACATGAAATGCCCAACAGAGTGGAGAGGAAACTTGAAGAGTTTACCTCCAGAAAATAGACAGGCCTCAAGTGGAAGGACAGGGTTACCAACCCATAGTCAAAATTTCTGACCCAGAATTGTTCTTGTATAAAAGAGATGCAGGGATAAAGATGGAAAAGAGACTGAGGGAAAGGAGGACCAGTGGCAAATCCAACTGGGGATACACTTCATGAGAGACACCAAGGCCTGACACTTTTAGTAATACTATGGTATGCTTACAGACAGAAACCTAGCATAGCTGCCCTCTGAGAGACCGAACAAGCAGCTGACTGAGACAGACACAGCTACTTACATGCAATCATTGGACTGAAGTCAGGAACTCTATGGTTGAATTAGGGGAAGGATAGAAGAAGCAGATGAGGAGGGTGACTCCATAGGTAGACCAGCAGTCTCAACTAACCCGGACCCCTGAGAGCTCCCAGACACAAATCCACCAAGCAGGAAGCATGTCTGATCTTGTCCTAGGTCTCCAATACATATATAGCCGATGACTGCCTGGTCTGATCTCAGTGGGAGAAGAGGTGTCAAGTCCTCCAAAGACTTGAGTCTCCAGGGAGAGGGAAAGAGCTGGTGGTGGGGGAGCATCCTCTCAGGGATGAGGGGAGGAGAAATGGGGTGAGGAATTGTGAGAGGAGGAATGGGGGGGCAATGGCTGGATTGTAAATAAATTAATTAAAAAACAGCAAAAAATTAGTAATGACAGTGTTTTAAAGGATATATTTTTCAAGAGAGTTTGGGAAAAAATATATTATCAAATACTTTGACCCTGCTGCCTGCAAATTGATACACTCATTTTACAGATAAGGACAAAGCATAGTCACTGATTACAAAATCTGATTAAAAGTCATGATGTGAGCAGCTGGTATGTTGAGAAACACATAGCAGGAGCCTTTTGTAATTTTCACTTGATCTATTAGCTTTCTCTGTGGTGTCAAATTCATAGGTTTCATTTCAGCAGGGAATTTCAAGGCCTTTGGTGAGGAATTTTATAGAGAATATGTTGAAATTGGAACTGCAGTTAGATTCTGATTACTTATTATTTATATATCATATGTTTGAATCAATGTTTGTAGCAACATTAGGTATAGAAGCAAATTTAAGATAGACGGTATCTCAGTTACTGAATAGAGTATGGTGCTAGTCATAGTACTACAGCCTCAGTGTGACTAGCAGTAGAGTGTGACAGCAGATCTGGAAATGTGTCCAGGTCAAATGGGAGGGGTCTTTTACTACAGTCTACTTCTCTCGCCCTGGCTATGTTGATTTTGCAGGTAATAAATCAATGTGTCATCAGCTGGATATCATCTAATCTTTATATATGTAAAACACAATGTCAAGGGCATGTGAGAATACAGCGAGGATATAAACTGTATAAACACTTTGGAAATGCAAAGGGCAAACAGGGACCCATCTTTTGACCCCCAAAATCTAGCCCTAACTATTTATAATCTGAAAAAAACCACATGTCCCCAGAAAGAACTATGCAAGAATCTTCAAGAAAACTTCATTCGTAAAATCCCAACCTGAAAATAATCCAAATATAAATCAATAGATAAATGGATTAAAAATTAACTTTGTTACACTCACATAGCTGAGTCTTACTCAGCAATGAAAAGAAATAAATAATGCCAAAGGACAACTACACTTTTTTGTTAATTACAACATTATTATTTTTATAATAGGTAAGATATAAAAACAAACTAAGGGACCACCCTTAATTTTCAAAAATTTAGCATATATAAACAATTAAATACTGTTCATCTTTTAATATTAAGCAAGGTTCTGGGCTATAGCTCAGTCATCGAATGTCCAGCATGTATGAGCCCCGAATTTGATCTCCAGCATAACGAATGAATGAATGGATGAGTGCAAGGAATTTTATCATTTGTGAAACTGTTGGTAGATTTAGGTAAAATTTTGAATTTACTTATAATAAACTAGGCACCAACAGACAAATACTGTATTATCTTGATTCTATGAAAATCTGAAAAGTTGAACTCATGAAAATAGAGTGATATGGAGGTTATTAGAAGCTAGGATGGGATAGGAAGAGGTAAAGAAGAAAAGATGGTCAATAAGTGCAAAGTTTGTTCAATGAGAGGACTAAATCTGAGTGTTTTGATGCAAAATACAGGAAATATAGTTAAGAGTCCTGTATATTTCAAAATAGCTAAAAGAAGATTTGAGGGTATTGAGGTATGATCACAGATTGTACCACAGGCTTGCTTTAAACTCACTGGAACCCTTCTGTTCGGCTTTATGATTTCTAGAACTACAGGCATGAGCTGCCATGCCAAGCTCCTAGCAGAGGATTTTAAATGTTCTCAGTTTTAAGAGGTGAGAAATATTTGAAGTGACAGATAACCTGATTATTCTGATTTAATCATTTCACAGTGTATACATATTGAAACAACACATTGTATCCCATAAATATGTGCAATTACTGTTGACAGGCCAAACCTACTCCATCTTGGGACTGGCCGCTGTCTTAAAAGAAAATGTGCATGAGAATTTGACCCACAGCTGAACCCAAGCTATACCCAAGTACCGGGAAGGACTCCATGGCTTGTCCTTGGCCCATACCCCAGAGTTACTTCCTAGAACAGCCAATCAAAGATTAGTCTGATTGTTTCAGATGTACTTTCAAACTGTCTGTAATTGCTCATGGTTTTGCTTCAAAGCACCCTTCTGTTGGCTTAAACCCCCTTGCTTGCTTACCATTCCCTATAAAACCCTATCCTAATGAGGGCTCAGGGATGCTCCACCTTCCTGTCCTGCTGAGTCAGGGTTGGTGGAGAGCCCAAGTTAGAGCTTGAAATCAAGAGACCCTAATGCAATGACATCAAGAACAAGTTCCTTGATGATCTTTTGGGTTTCATGATCACTTCCTGGCCCAACTTTGTAAATTAAAAAAGAAGCTATTTCTAATTGATATCTGTCCATGGCAAAGAAAAAATTATTTTTTTTCAATGAAGTCTTACTGGTTAACCAACTTTCAGGGCAGGCCCCATGGCTAGCAGTAGATAGCCAACTCAAAAAAACTCAAGGGAATTTGGGGGACTTTTTTGTCTCATATTGCTTTATTTGGTTATTTTTGTCTTACTGATATTTTGCTTGTATATTATGGTTTCCAATTTTGTGTTTTTATGAGTTGTGTGTGTGTTTCTTGAGATTCCTCTTTTAATAATTTTTATACTGTTTTGTTGATTTTGCTGTTAACTTGAGAGAGAGAAAGAGAGTGTGAGTGAGAGAGAGAATGAAGAGAATGAATGGGCATGGCATTGAGTGGGTGGGGAGTTAGAAAAGATCTCAGAGTTAGAGAAAGTGAAACCATAATCAGAATATATTCTAGTGAAAAAGGATTTTCAATAAAAACTATGTAAAAAAATTCCCCCAAATAATATAAAACTAAGTCAAATATGCTTCAGCATTCATTGGGCTGAGGTAGGATTCCGATGTGTGTGAGGCCAGCCTGCACTGTATAGTGAGTACTGAGCCAGATTATGAGACCTTGTCTCAAAGGTAATATTATGAAAACTAAAAGAATACCTAGGAAATAAAAAGAACTGCACCACTGATATACTTGATTAAATGAATGACTTTTAAAACTGTGTGTTGAGTAATAGAAACCTAACACACAAATATTTAATTTATATGAACTTCTGAAACTGCTCTAGCTAAGCTATGATGATAGAAGTCACCAAGTGGTCATCCTCTGGCAGAGAACTGAATGGACAGATACACAAATAGAAATAATCTTAATTTATTGGGAAAAAAAATCATCCCGAGTGAGAAGTGTCAAGATGTGATCCATAGAACCACAGGGGCAAGGGAATAGAATAAGGGACTGGTGACATATAGCTCTCCCTAGGACAGGGAAGTAGGATCGTTATGGATGGATGTTGAGGCCAGGAATGGGAGGATTAAATGGAAAGGGGGAGGGAAGGAGGAAATAAGGGAGAAAATATGAGGAAAGTGGGAGGGACTACAGAGAGAGGCAGCTAAAGTTAAGGGGTATTTGAGTAGTAGTATGCAAACAATAAAGTAGCTGCTTTCTAAAAATATATGTGTATATAAAGGCTCTATCCAAAGGACATCACCAAATAACCTGGCAGATAGAGCACCAATGGGTCATCTCTGGTAAATTTAATTTTTTTTTACTCTTATTTATAATGATGGTTCTTAAATGCTTTAACCTTCCTTGTAACCTACCACCCACCAGAGATAGTGGAAAAGAAAGGATACAGGGAAAGTGGACCTGTTTAGAAAGGTTCTTTGGAGTAACTCCCTTCTGTGTTATCTGGAAATTGGCAGTTCAGTTCACAGGTTAGCATGCAGCTGCAGCTCGATCCACTTGCAAACATCTCACAGATACACTAGCAGTCCAATTCAGTAGAATCGGATTAGCAACAGCGGTGATATGACCTAGCAGAGAGAGCCTGGCTTCAGCTTCAGCTTGAGTAAGTAGGAGGGACCAGCATGGATACCAAGTGAAGTTCTCAGCTGTACCTCTCTCAGGGAAGCCAAGATTAGTGAAGACGAGAGACCCACATTGTTGCACAGGCAACTGTACTAACAGGCCAAGCTCTGTCTCCATCACTACATGGAGTCTTATTTATACCCTCCAAACATCATGTGTCCTCCATATGCCTTGCCCCAGCAAGGGTCTTGCCTCAACATGTGCACCCAATCAGCCTAAGTCCCCGGAAGTGGCAAGAAACTGCAGCATACCACCAGAAGATTTTTGATGCATTTTTTTTCTATGGAGTTCTGACAAAAGCAGCTCAACTACACAATGTAAGGCAGATGAATACATGCACGTTGTTAGCAAGGAATCTTTCATCACATGTCATTTCATGTGTTTGCTGTAGCAGAATGTCCTCTCTCTTGTGTCTGCTTCAGCAAAACGTTCCTTCATATGTCTGCCTTAGCTTTCACACCTGTGTCCACTTTACGTAAACATTCCTTCATGTGTTTGCACCAGCAAAACACCATCCAACTGACTTTCCAAAGAATTCTTAAGTTTCCACTTCAGTCACCAAAATGATGTTTCCAATATTGGGATTAGGTTACATCTAATTGAGTTGTTGGCCAAAAGCCCCCCAGGGAAACATTCAAATTCTTGTAGTAGATAGCCAACAGAAAATAAACTCAACAACATTTTTGGAAGTTCCTTGTTTCATAATGTCATATCAACATTTTTCCTCTTTTAAAAAAATCTTTTTATTTTGTTTTTTATTTTGCATAGCTTTCCTTTTCTCTTTTTACCCTACAGGTCCTTTATCTATGTTATGACTTCCAGTTTAAGGTTTTTATGGAATTCCTGACTGTGCAAATGAATGGGTCTCTGCATCTGTATCTGTTTCTTGTGCATTTTCTTGGGCTTTTTCCTTCTGTTTGTTTATTTTGTCTTATTCCAATGTGTAAGTTTTTGTTTTATCTAATTTTATTATTATCCCTCATATGCCTGTTTGTTTCTAATGAGAGACAGAAAGGGGTAGATCTGCATGAGAGGGGGCGTGGGGAAGAACTGGGAGGACCAGAGGGAGGGGAAACTGTACTTATGATGTAATATGTGAGAAAAATATATGTCAATAAAAGGAAAAATAACTTCCGGTTTGGGCCCCAGCATAGAGTAGGTCGCAGGCGGCAGCTCCGTACTCAACCCCAGAAAACCGAGAGAAACAGGGACTCCCAGGAGCTTGAACTCACGCAGCATCCCAGGTAAGGTAAAAGCAACACTCTCCCCAAACAAGGAGCAACCGGGACCCACTGGGACCCAGGAATTCGCTCCTGGCCCGGGGCGGGGTCCATCCGGTTTGGGCCCGAGCACTCACAGATCCCGGGAGGCAGCTCTGCACCCAATCTCGCAGATTCCAGAGGAAGCGGGGCTCGCAGGACCTCTGTACCAAGCAAGGTCTTGGGCTAGGAGGTGGCAGTGCTTGCCCCCAAACAGGGAGCAGCTAGGACCCACTGGGACCCAGAAATTCGCTCCTGGCCCGGGGCGGGCTCCATCCGGTCTGGGCCCGAGCACTCACAGATCCCGGGAGGCAGCTCTGCACCCAATCTCGCAGAATCAAGAGGAAGCGGGGCTCACAGGACCTCTGTGCCAAGCAATTTCTTAGGCTAGGAGGTGGCAGTTCTTGCCTCCAATCAGGGAGCAACTGGGACCCACTGGGACCCACTGGGACTCACTGAGACCCAGGAATCCTCTCCTGACCCGGAGCCCAGGCCCCTTCCGGTTTCCACCTGAACACTGAGCACATCTTGGGCCTCAGCTCTAACTCAAGCAGCAAAACTCATCCCAAACAGTTCTGACACAACCTAGATAATAGGAAAGACAGGCCCCAGTCAGAGACAGCACTGATAGCACAAAGGCGATCCAGATGGCGAAAGGCAAGCGCAAGAACACAAGCACCAGCAACCCAAGGTACTTGCCAGTATCAGAACCTAGTTCTCCCACATTAGAAAGTCCTGAACTCCCCTTATCACCAGGAAAACAAGAACCAGATCTAAAATCACTTCTAATGATGATGCTAGAGGACTTCAAGAAAGAAGTAAATAACACTATCAAAAAACTTGAGGAGAACACAGGAAAACAGGATGAAGTCCTTAAAGAAACACAAAAATCCTTTAAAGAATTACAAGAAAACACAAACAAACAGATGAAGGAATTGAACAAAACCATCCAGGACATAAAAATGGAAGTGGAAACAATAAAGAAAGCACAAAGGGAGACTATCCTGGAGATAGAAAACCTAAGAAAGAAATCAGGAGTCATAGACACAAGCATCACCAACAGAATACAAGAAATAGAAGAAAGAATCTCAGGTGCAGAAGATACCTTAGAAAATATCGACACAACTATCAAAGAAAATGCAAAATGCAAAAAGTTGTTATCTCAAAATATCCAGGAAATCCAGGACACAATGAGAAGACCAAACCTAAGGATAATAGGTATAGATGAGAGTGAAGATTCCCAACTTAAAGGGCCAGTAAATATCTTCAACAAAATTATTGAGGAAAACTTCCCTAACCTAAGGAATGAGATGCCCATAATCACACAAGAAGCCTACAGAACGCCAAACAGACTAGATCAAAAAAGAAACACCTCCCGTCACATAATAATCAAGACACAAAATGTACAAAACAAAGAAAGAATTTTAAAAGCAGTTAGGGAAAAAGGCCAAATAACATATAAAGGCAAACCTATCAGAATTACACCTGACTTCTCACCAGATACTATAAAAGCCAGAAGATCCTGGACAAATATCATACAAACCCTAAGAGAACATAAATGCCAGCCCAAGCTTCTTTACCCAGCAAAACTCTCAATTACCATAGATGGAGAAACTAAGATATTTCATGACAAAACTGAATTTGCACAGTATCTTCCCACAAATCCAGCTCTACAAAGGATAATAGCAGGAAAGATCCAATACAAGGAGGGCAATCATACCCTAGAAAGAGCAAGAAAATAATCCTTTTCCATCAAACCCAAAAGAAGATAACCACACAAACGATGTCTCCATTATTAGCAAAAATGACAGGAAGCAACAACACCCTCTCCTTAATATCTCTTAACATCAATGGACTCAATTCCCCAATAAAAAGGCATAGGCTAACGGACTGGATACGCAAACAGGACCCAGCTTTTTGCTGCTTACAGGAAACCCACCTCAGTGACAAAGACAGACACTACCTTAGAGTAAAAGGTTGGAAAACAATTTTTCAAGCAAATGGTCCTAAGAAACAAGCGGGAGTAGCCATCCTAATATCGAATAAAATCGACTTTCAACTTAAAACTATCAAAAAGGATAAGGAAGGTCATTTCATACTTGTCAAAGGAAAAGTCAACCAACATGAACTCTCAATTCTGAATATCTATGCGCCAAATACAAGAGCGTCGACTTACATAAAAGAAACCTTACTAAAGCTCAAAACACACATTGCACCTCACATAATAATAGTGGGAGACTTCAACACCCCACTCTCAGCAATGGATAAATCATGGAAACAGAAACTAAATAGAGATACAGTAAAACTCACAGAAGTTATGAACCAAATGGACTTAACAGATATCTATAGAACATTTCACCCTAAAGCAAAAGAATATACCTTTTTCTAGCACCTCATGATACCTTCTCCAAAATAGACCATATAATTGGGCACAAGACAGGCCTCAACAGATATAAGAAAATTGAAGTAATTCCCTGCATCCTGTCAGATCACCATGGTCTAAGGCTGGTCTTCAAAAATGACAAAGAGAATGGAAAGCCCACATTCATATGGAAATTGAACAACACCCTACTCCTTGATAATCAGGTAAGGGAAGAAATAAAGAAGGAAATTAAAAACTTTTTAGAATTTAATGAAAATGATGACACATCATACCAAAATCTATGGGATACAATGAAAGCAGTGCTAAGAGGAAAATTCATAGCTCTAAGTGCCTACAAAAAGAAACTGGAGGGAGCATACACTAACAGCGTGACAGAGCACCTGAAAGACCTAGAACAAAAAGAAGCTAATACACCCAAGAGGAGTAGACGGCAGGAAATAATCAAACTCAGGGCTGAAATCAACCAAATAGAAACAAAAAGAACTATCCAAAGAATCAATAAAACTAGGAGCTGGTTCTTTGAGAAAATCAACAAGATAGATAAACCCTTAGCTAGACTAATCAGAGGGCAGAGAGACAGTATCCAAATTAATAAAATCAGAAATGAAAAGGGTGACATAACAACAGAAACTGAGGAAATTAAAAAAATCATCAGATCCTACTACAAAAGCCTATATTCAACAAAATTGGAAAATTTGGATGAAATGGACAATTTCCTAGACAAATACCAGTTACCAATGTTAAATCAGGACCAGATAAACCATCTAAACAATCCCATAACCCCAAAAGAAATAGAAGCAGCCATTAAAAGTCTCCCTACAAAGAAAAGCCCGGGACCAGACGGTTTTAGTGCAGAATTCTATCAGACCTTCAAGGAAGACCTAATTCCAATTCTTTTTAAACTATTCCACAAAATAGAAACAGAAGGTACATTACCCAACTCATTCTTTGAAGCCACAATTACACTCATACCTAAGCCACACAAAGACCCAACAAAGAAAGAGAACTTCAGGCCGATCTCTCTTATGAACATTGACTCAAAATTACTCAATAAAATTCTAGCGAACCGAATCCAAGAACACATCAAAACAATTATCCATCATGATCAAGTTGGTTTCATCCCAGGAATGCAGGGTTGGTTCAATATTCGGAAATCCATCAATGTAATCCATTATATAAACAAACTCAAAGAAAAAAACCACATGATCATCTCACTAGATGCTGAGAAAGCATTTGACAAAATTCAACACCCCTTCATGATAAAAGTCTTGGAAAGGTCAGGAATTCAAGGTCCATACCTAAACATAGTAAAAGCAATATACAGCAAACCAGTAGCCAGCATTAAACTAAATGGAGAGAAACTTGAAGCAATCCCACTAAGATCAGGGACTAGGCAAGGCTGCCCACTCTCCCCCTACTTATTTAATATAGTATTGGAAGTCCTAGCCAGAGCAATTAGGCAACACAAGGAGGTCAAAGGGATACAAATTGGAAAGGAAGAAGTCAAAATCTCACTATTTGCAGATGATATGATAGTGTACTTAAGTGACCCCAAAACTTCCACCAGAGAACTCCTAAACCTGATAAACAACTTTAGCAAAGTGGCTGGATATAAAATTAACTCAAGCAAATCAGTAGCCTTCCTCTACTCAAAAGATAAACTGGCTGAGAAAGAAATTATGGAAATGACACCCTTCAAAATAGTCACAGATAATATAAAATACCTAGGTGTGAACCTAACCAAGCAAGTAAAAGACCTGTATGACAAGAACTTCATTCCCCTGAAGAAAGAAATCGAAGCAGATCTTAGAAGATGGAAAGATCTCCCATGCTCATGGATTGGAAGGATTAATATAGTAAAAATGGCTATTTTGCCAAAAGCCATCTACAGATTTAATGCAATCCCCATCAAAATTCCCACTCAATTCTTCTCAGAGATAGAAAGAGCAATCTTAAAATTTATTTGGAATAACAAAAAACCCAGGATTGCGAAAACTACTCTCAGCAATAAAAGAACTTCTGGAGGAATCACCATCCCTGACTTCAAGATGTACTACAAAGCGACAGTGATAAAAACTGCATGGTATTGGAACAGAGACAGGCAGGAGGATCAGTGGAATAGAATAGAAGACCCAGAAATGAACCCCCATACCTATGGTCACTTGATCTTTGACAAAGGGGCTAAAACCATCGAATGGAAAAAAGATAGCATTTTCAACAAATGGTGCTGGTCCAACTGGTTGTCAGCATGTAGAAAAAAGCAAATTGATCCATACTTATCTCCTTGTACAAAGCTCAATTCCAAATGGATTAAGGACCTCCACCTAAAACCAGCCACACTGAAACTAATAGAAGAGAAACTGGGAAAAAGCCTGGAATACATAGGCACAGGGAAAAAGTTCCTGAACAGAACACCAATGGCCTGTGCTCTAAGAACAAAAATTGACAAATGGGACCTCATAAAGCTGCAAAGCTTCTGTAAAGCAAAGGACACAGTCAATAGGACAGAGCGGCAACCAACAGATTGGGAAAAGATCTTCACCGACCCTACATCTGATAAAGGGCTAATATCCAAGGTATACAAAGAACTGAAGAAATTAGACTCTAGACAATCAAAGAACCCTATTAAAAAATGGAGCACAGAGCTGAACAAAGAATTCTCAACTGAGGAAGTTCGAATGGTTGAGAAGCACCTAAAGAAGTGTTCAGGATCACTAGTCATCAGGGAAATGCAAATGAAAACAACACTGAGATTCCACCTTACACCAGTCAGAATGGCTAAGATCAAAAACACAGGTGACAGCACATGTTGGCGAGGATGTGGAGAAAGAGGAACACTCCTCCACTGTTGGTGGGATTGTAAACTGGTACAACCACTATGGAAGGCAGTATGGCGATATCTCAGAAAATTGAACATAGTGTTACCTGGGGACCCAGCTATACCACTCCTGGGCATATACCCAAAAGAAGTTTCACCATACAACAGGGACACATGCTCCACCATGTTTATAGCAGCCTTATTTATAATAGCCAGAAGTTGGAAAGAACCCAGATGCCCTTCGACAGAAGAATGGATGCAGAAAATGTGGTACATTTATACAATGGAATACTACTCAGCTATTAAGAACAATCAGTTCACAAAATTCCTAGGCAAATGGATGGAGCTGGAAAATATCATCTTGAGTGAGATGACCCAATCTCAAAAGAACATACTTGGTATGCACTCATTGATAAGTGGATATTAGACCAAAAGCTCACAATGTCTAAGAACCTACATACAGACCACATAAAACTCACATAGAAGAAGGAAGACCAAAGTATGAATTCGTTGGTCCTTTCTAGAAGGAGTATCAAAAGTTTCAACCAGAACTCCCAAAGTCTAAACCAGAGAACACAAAGGGAGGGACTCACACACCTGTATAGGGAATTGAGGGTGTCCTTGTTAGACTTCAGTGAAAGTGGAGAGCCAAGGTCCCCGAAAGTTTGGATTCCCTACTGTGTGGGAATTCGAGAGCAGGGAGATGGGACTGGGAGGATGTTTGGAGCACACCATCACAAAAATTAGGAGGAGTAGGTATGGGATAAAGGATCTTGGGGGAGAATGAGAAAGGAGATAACATTGAAAGGTAAATACGTATAATACCCAATAAAAAACCCACACAGATAAAGGATTTTTTTAAAAAAGGGAGTTTACTTATCTTAAATTAATTTCAAAAGTTTCTAGGAGTTGCAAATTGGCTAAGATCCTATTTTAAGCTCTCCACAAAAGAACTTAAATCTCTGATCAATATTCTCAAGAGAGAGGTAAACCCTAACTTCCTCAACAGTTAATTGACAGAAGAGAGGTAATCTCACAAAAAGTAGAAAAAGCTATTTCCAATCGATATATCATATAGTCTGATTAATTGTCAGTGGTGCTATAAAAGTCCTTTGACAAAAGATTATAAATATAGATTTATATATCCTTAAATAAGGTCTTCATGACTCTCTGAGTGTAGAAGGAGCAACTGTTGGCGCTTCAGCCCTGATTTTACAAGAACTCTGAAAAATTGGCTTTAAAAATAAAAGAGGGGGAACGGTACCCCCTCAGAAGGAGCCCCCCTGAAATACTCTCCATCATGCCTTGTTCACTTTTCTCTCTCTTAAGCTGAAAGCTCATGGCAAATCTCTTGCTCACCATGTTGGTGACCTCGGGCACCACCAAGACCAACAAAACTTTGCCACAGATATGGGGAAGGACCCTCATACCCGTAAAGGGAATGCCCCAGACCCAGTTCCCTTATGGAGCCGAGGACTGATATGCCTGTCCAATACCACAGAAGGCACAGCTAACCGGCTACCATAAATATTAATGAAAAAAAATAGATACACTCACAAAGCCAGGCCCAACCATAAATATGATGAATAATAATTTACATCCAGGGAAGAGAAATCTCCCTGAGAATCCCCTTCTTTTTTCTTTCCAGGCAAAAATGAATCACCCGTGATGCCTGCCATTAGAAGTTCTAATCCAGATGGGCCAGAAGTCAGGATCCTCACCCTTACCCTCACCCCCTACATTTTCCCAGCTGCACAAGGTTCCCTGAAGCTTGGCAACTGCAAGATCCTGCTTGGAAACTGCAGATAGACTCAAAGCAGTGTACCATATCATCTGAAGAATAGCAAGGAGACCATAACTCAAGCAGTGTACCGTATCTTCTGAAGAATAGCAGGTTGCAGTCATCCTCGCCCCCACGAATAACTAGGGCCTGCCAGTCGGGTCAAGTGGCACCCAGACGTGGGGCTCGAGGCACGGACCCCTCTGGACGGACCCTCATTGAGAGGATGTGCGCAGGACATCAAGATTAAGCGAGACAGAGATCAAAACCCGCAACCTGTCATCCACGGAACCAGGTTGATGCTGCCATCAAGAAGACGGTTGAAGTTCATTACCATCAGCCGAAAATTGAAGAGGATCCAGAAGTGACTCTGCAGGAGACTGACACAGCTGCCAGCTCCCCTGCCTCCCCCCTACGGTCGACCGCTAGACTTCCACGCCCTCCAGAAGGGTTCCTGGTATGCCTGGCTTTGCCCCCGTTTCTCTCGATAGAGAGCTTGGCCTCTTGATCACCACAACAAAAATTGGCTTTTTCCTAAACCAAGGCCGCCCTTGATATGGCCGCTAACATTGGGGAGCCTTCCTTTATGACAATATTACACCCCAAACTGACAAATGGTTGGTAAATTGAACATTTACAAGGGACTAGGATGGCTGTGAGATAGCCCAATGACGGGATTATTGTAGGTCCACTTCCCAGGGGCCCACCCAATGCAGCCGAAAAGGAGTGCGTGGTGCTGGGAGTGGGTGCAGCCTACATGGCCTAAGACAGGGCCCTCACCCTCCTTTCACCCACATCGGAGTCCCTTGACGTTGCCCATCGTCGACAGCCTAAAACCTTCGACCATCGATGTGACTCGTCTCACATCAGTGTTTTGGGGTTGTGAACTTGTCTAAGACCCCCCATAATTAGACATCCAAATTCAAAATTCACATAGTTGGGATTGATCATAAGATGCCTTCTCTAACTAAACAGAGAAGGGGGAGATGCCAGAAGCCAGGACCCTCGCCCTTACCCTCACCCCCTACCTTTCCCCACCTGCACAATGTCCTCTGAAGCTTGGCAACTGCAAGATCCTGCTTAGCAACTGCAGATAGACTCAAAGCAGTGTACCATATCATCTTAAGAATAGCAGGGAGACCATAACTCAAGCAGTGTACCATATCTTCTGAAGAACAGCAGGTAGATCATAATTCAAGGCAGTGTACCGTATAGACCATGACATGTTTCAAGGCACAGGCCAAGAAGATTTTGTACTTTTCCACCATCTGGCCCCTCTTACCCCCTCCCCTTGTGAAACATGCTATAAAAAAGCATTTCATGTTCAAAAATAAATAAATTATTTATAAAAAAAAAAAAAAAAAAAAAAAAAAAAAAAGGAAAAATAAGTATTCTATAATTTGCTTGAAATATTGGTTGCAACCTGCTTAAACCTGTGATTTTATGGTATGCAACATACACTTTAATTTTTAAAAGCAAGTTATCAGACTTTCTCAGATGATTGTATTTTATTTTTCTTGGGGAGTATTATTGAAGACTTTGTGCTTTCCTTTGATGAAATATTTCAGAGGAAAATAAATGTCTCAGCTTCACTTTCTATAAGGAACAACTACAAGAGTTACAGTCAGGTCCAAATCTCCTCTGTAAGAGTTGGCCAGGAGTTCCTTCACTGTGAATAGTTCATAGGAGTCAGCAGTACAATGACACAAAAGCTTCCTGTACTCATGATTATATAAATACATGATTTCTTGACAGAGTTAAAGCCAAACTCCAGATCTTCCATGTGGTGGAAACAGAATGTTTTATCTGGTATTCCTCTGCAGTGATGTGCATAGTTCTGTCGGGTGAAAGCAGCCACATTAGGCATGACCATGGCAGTGGTAGGTGTGTAGAAAGAGCAAGGGGAAGAAGGAATCCTAGGAAAAAACTTGAAGTGGTAAGAGGTTGGCAGCTACTAGCAGCTTATCTCAATGTGAAACTTGCATTACAATGAAGGAAAATAATCTCACCATTGTCTAGCATCCTTCCTTGGAATGCTATTAAACACTATGTCATCTGTTTTCCTCTTTTTTTTTTTAATTTGTTAAGCTTCTTAAATTCTTGTAACTATTATGGTATTTTCTGCATTTATATCATGCTATTTATATTTTTACATATCAATATGAAAAATGCATTTTTGTAGATTTATTTACATTATGTGTATGAGTGTTTTGCCTAGATCTATGCATGTGAACTACATGTATGCCTAGTGCCTGGAGAGTTCTGAAGAGGGAGTCAGGTTCTTAGGAACTGGAGTTATGGATAGTTGTGAGCTGCTATGTGAGTTCTGGGAACCATTCCTAGGTCCTCTAAAAGAGCAACAAGTATTCTTGACCTCTGAGTTATCTCTCCATCCTGGAATACAATGCAGTTTTAAAGAATAGGTATTATGGGTGCTATAAAAAAAGGCTTGTATAGTTACATCAAATTAAATGTTTTATCTTTTTTTTCTCTCAGTGCAAGAAACCAGACCCAGGGCCTCGTACTTGCTAAGCACACACTATCACTGAGCTAAATTCTCAATCCCTTGGCTATTTTTGAATAATGAACCTATTATGAGTACAGAAATAGTATTTTCCTCGACAAACTGAATCTCTTCTTAAAATTAGTGGGCTTTAGTGACTTTCACACTGAGGCTTGTCCTCCTGGCACAGTCACTTAATGAAGCCAATTAAGAAGAAATAGCCATGTGTGAAGTCAACATAGAAGACAGGAGCCCCTTGGTCGGTAGCCAGCTTAGGCTTAACAGCCACTTGGTGAGTGAGAAGTGGATCCTCCAGGCCTGTGCCCCATCTATGTGATTTCATATGGAACAGAGACATGCTCTCCTGTATCAATTATGGCACATGAGAAACTTTTGGGAAGGTACATTATTGCCATATATCACAAATTTGGGGATGGTTTGTTATATATAGCCAAAAATGTTACTTTAAGATAGTTTTTTTTTAATCTACTCATCTATCTCCACCAAACTTGGTGTTGTCTTACAGATTTTCAGTTTCTTGTTCTGTTTAATAGTTCAGGAACTCAGCTGAGGAAGATTCTGAGACTGCCACCTGGTTTACCAAAACAGTTATGCATGTTCCTTATTTAATCTAGTCTCTACACAGCAGCTAGAGTAATCTTTTTTTTTATCTTAATCTTAATGGGGCTTTCCAATGCCATCAGAATGAAAACTATACAAATTATTCTATTTTGGAAAACTTGTATACATTGTCTTTTTCCTGTGTCTCCCTTACACTTACTTTATGTCACTTGCCCACTCAGCCACCCACATAGTTCAGTATCATATATAGACTTGCAGTTTACTGAGCACACAAAACAGATTCTTATCATTACATATTAAGACTTAAATCTATGTTAAATATACTCCATGTCTAGACTGGTCATCAGGACTCAGCTTAATGGCCATCCTCTCAGAAGGACTCCTCTGAGCACAAAGACCAGAGATTTTTCTACAGTATTGTTTCAGAATAAGCATCCTCATAGTTCAGTGGCTTAAAGCCATAAGCATCTGTTCCTATAATCTTAGACCTATGACATGATTGGAGCAGTCTTGCCTTGTGTCTCAGCTTAAGGTGTACATTGTCCCTCAAATTTGCAAACAGTTAGCAAATGGAAAAACCTCAATAATCTTAAGGTCTTGACATATAACTCAAACACTCTTCCTTCTATATCCTCCATCTGTAAATATCATTTTCATGGCTCACATAAATGGGGGACAAGAAAGATCCTATTTCCCCAGTTCCCCATGACTCTGGTATTTTTGTTTATTGTTATTTTATGTCTCCTCTCATTGGAATCTATGTTCTGTATGAGCTAAATTTCTTTGTCAATTTTTTGTTCCTAGGGCCTGGGACATCTGGCTAAAACAGAGGACCTGAGGAGACCAGTGACTTGTTGTAGATACTGGACCAGAAAGAAGCAACAGATAAGATCCTATCCTTTTCTGTAAATCTAATCCCGCCCCCATACACACATATCTTGAACTCTTTGACCAGTACTTCTTTGCCCTGTAACTTGTGCATCTGATCCAACATGATCTTTTAGTAATATAAGTGACATCATGATGACCTGTCTTTAATGTTTTTGCTTTTTTTTATTACCTGCCCACCATTGTGAAAAATCTTTTGGACCAGGTGTTAGCTTTGGAGTAGGGCATTGCCTTGAGGCTCAAATCTTTAAATCCGTGTCTTCCTTCAGTTTTCCAGATAAAAAGCCTCACCTTATGTTTGGCCCTGTCTCAATTGGATTTCCTCAGAAGCTGACCTTGGAGCAAGGTTTGAAGTACATGGAGTGTATTTTACTGTGTCAACATGGTCAGAAAGGAGTGAAAAAATGATAGAAAAATTTGTATTGCATTCATTATTAGATCATCTACCATTGGGGGCAACTATAACTTAATCCAGTCAGTATTGAAAGTTGGACTCAAAATCATGCCATCAGTCACCAAACACTCTCCAGCATGGAAGGAGTAAGGAGCAGCAGAAACAAAGATATTAACCATGGCATTTTGACCACCTTGCACTACAATGTTGATTCTGGCAGCCCAAGAAGGATATACTAGAGAATTTCAAAGGGGAAATGATCTAATTCTAATCTCAAAACATATGAGAAATCATTTTTAAAAAATGAATTATTAAGGTTAAAGTTAAACAACAAACTGTACTTATTTTAAAATTACAGTGGATGAAAATTTTAATATATGCACTAATCCCAAAACTATTACCACAAGTAATAACAGATAACAATATCCTGAGTATGACTGTGCATGCCTGTAGTACCTACACCATCACTGTGGTTCTTGTCAGTATGAATTGAATATATTTTTTAAAGATGTGTGTTATAGGTACTAGCAATACCCTGTGTCCATAGAAGAAATAAAAAGAGATAAGAATAAGCAAAGTCTTTACTCTCTAAGAGATTTTTTCAGTAATCTTTACATCTTACCCCTCCAAAACCTAAACAACCATAATTTTTCTATCATATTGCTTTAATTATTCCAAATGTCTCCTTACTTTCAACATGACAATTTTGAGCCTTCTCAGGTGTTTATGTAGACTAGCTCATCACTTTTTACTGCTGAGAAGTATTTTGTTCTATACATTACAATTTATCACCCATGTGCTGGTAAACATCTAAATAGTTTTTGCTTTTCTACTATTTCAAAAAGGCTGCTATGAATATTTTAATATATTTATATGACTTCCATTCTTTCAAACTTCTCAAAGTTCCATTGATAACTTGGAATTAAGAGAGAAGAATTTACAACCTGCAAATTGACAAACTCTACAAATTTAAGATATTTCTCCCAAATGAATGGTTGTTAAATATTCACCACAATGCCCCTAGATACAACCTAGAATAGTAATGAATGAACCAGAGATGGGCCATTTTTAAGAAGACATGACTTATCAAAATATGCTTTCGAAAAGATTATAATTTTATTGATATATGTCAAACTTTTACAGCATTTTGAAATGTTCATCTCACTTTTAGATACATATTCTAAGATGTTTTCCCCCTGTAAAACCATGTTTTACTCTCACTGTTGTGAAGAGCAAGGATTTCTGTCTGTATCTGGAAGGTTTAATAAACAGTTTTTAAATGGCATGCATAATGATAATGCTTTTGTAACAGAGAAAAAAGAGGAACTGACAGGAAACAGACCAAGAATATGACATAATTGACCAAGGCAATAGAGGAGAAAGGAATCATTAGCATTAAATTCCTATCCTCTTGGAGTATACATTTTAAAAGCCACTGTTTATAAAGATACATATTTTCATATAGTTATACCAGAAAATGTGTACCCCATTTCTGCTTTTCTCATTTAATATGATTTCACATCACATTTCTAGACACAGATGTAATACTCATTGTTTTCATTTTAACTACTTTGTAGTGTTCTATTGTTATCATTCCCCTATTGTTGAACATTTGGGTTATTTCCAGTCTTTCAGCATTATAAATAGACTATTTTCCTGCAAATTCTTCACTGCAGATTATAGGGTTTTTTTGGATTAACTTCCTTAAAGTCCCACTTCTTCAGTCCATTACTTACTTACTCATATCCCTATATACATACCTCTTTGTAATCTCTCTTGTCCTAACCCTAAACTTGTCATGGTTATATGTTCTGGCTGTGTCCTACCATGACATTCTGCATTCTGCATTCTGCATTCTGCATTCTGCATTCTGTCTTCTTCTTCTTCTTCTTCTTCTTCTTCTTCTTCTTCTTCTTCTTCTTCTTCTTCTTCTTCCTCCTCTTCCTCCTCTTCCCCCTCTTCCCCCTCTTCCCCCTCTTCCTCCTCCTCTTCCTCCTCCTCCTCCTCCTCCTCCTCTTCCTCTTCCTCTTCCTCTTCTTCTTCTCCTTCTCCTTCTCCTTCTCCTTCTCCTTCTCCTTCTCCTTCT
>NW_021604606.1:1471178-1523877 GCF_004785775.1 Grammomys surdaster | reverse complement strand
CTTCTCCTTCTCCTTCTCCTTCTCCTTCTCCTTCTCCTTCTCCTTCTTCTTCTTCTTCTTCTTCTTCTTCTTCTTCTTCTTCATTCTTTTCTCATACATTACATCCAGACTGCAATTTCCCCCTTTCTCCTTTCCACAAGTTTCTCCCCTTACCTCCCCTTTTCCATGGACCCAGCCCCTCTTGACCTCCCCTCAGAATAGAGGAGACCTTCCAGGGACATCAAATAAATATGACATAACAAGCTATAATAAGACCAGGCATACATTCTCACATCAGGGCTGGGCAAAGCAATCCAAAGGCAGACAAAAGAGGCTGAGATAGTCATCACTCCCACTGTTACAAGTCCCACAAGAATACTGAGCTATACAATCATAACATATATGTAGAGGTCAGATCCATACAGTCTCTCTTGATCTCTGTGACACTCTTTCAGCCTAGGTTAGTTTGATTCTCTAGGTTTTCTTATGCTTCCCTTGATGCCTCTGGCTCCTTCTATCCTTCTTCCTCGCCTCTCTGAACTCTACTTAATTTTTTATTTTGGTGCTCTGCATCTGCTCCCATCTGTTGCTGGATTAAATCACTGTAGTCTCTCTGATGATGATTATAATAAGATCCAGTCCCATTACATCTTGCCGGCATGACAAACTGTAGGTCGAAGTTTTTGTGTCTAGGTTGGTGTCCCAAACCCTTCACTTGAGGTCTTACGTGGTTACAGAGGGTGGGTGGTTCAGACACCACCCATATCTCCCATTATTAGGAAACTTCACTAGTGTCACATCATAAATTCCATGAAGTTTCCATTGCACTAGGATTCTACCTTGCTTCTGAGTTGCCCCTCTCCCAATTCCAGTGTCACTCCTATTTTTCTCTACCTGATCCCTCCTGCTCCCATCCCACCAGTGCCCAAGTACATGCATGAAATGAAATATATTGTATTTCCCCTTCCCAGGAAAGGAAGGAGAACAGAAGGGCATTTCTCTACCGCTGCCCCCAAGCTCTCCTTGTTACTTAGTCTCTTTGGGTCTGAGGATTGTAGTAGACTATTTTTTACTTTACAGATAATAACCACTTACAAGTGAGTACATACCATATTTATCTTTCTGGGTCTGGGTTACCTCATTCATTATGTTTTTTTTTCTAGTTCCATCCATTTGACAGCAAATTTCATGATGACATTTTTTTTAAGAGCTGAATAATACTACATTGTGAAAATGAACCACATTTTCTTTTTTCTTTATTTTTTTTCAGAAACAGTGGTAACTCAGTCGCTGGGTGCAACAACTAGTATCCTTATCTTGTAAGCCATATTAAATCTAAATCCTTCGGTGGGGAATCCTGGACCAGGAGACACTAGTAGCTACATCTTGTCTTCTCGCTATCCCAGTTCAAAAGCTTCTCTCCCTATCCTGCCTCCTCTTTTCCCCTCTCCAACCCAGGAGTCCTGCCTACTCACCCAGTGACTGGTTCCTTTATTCATTAGAGATGGTTGACAAGAAGCCAACTGCGTGTGGGAGTCATTCCTCATCCATAGCCCCTCCTCAGAAAGCAGAGTTAGCATCAAAATACAAGCAACATCAGTTCTATCCCCTTTCTGTCCAATTAAAAGACTCTTATCTCAGATATAAATTGAGCACAACTATTACCATTTTTGTAATTTTTAAAGTACAAGATACACCAAACACCCAGCCCATTATTATTGTCAATTAAATAGTACACTCTGTCATCTATCCTAACTTAAAAGACTTGTAATTCTACATCTGACTCATGTTCTGGCTTTAGATTGTATGCCATCTGAAAACCATCCTCTCAAATCTGTATCATCTTTCTCCATGATAAACAGCTTGGGTTGGTGATGAGACTACCAGTCTTCAACCCTGTCTGAAATCCAAGAAGGACTACTATTACCTAAAAATATGAGAAGCACAAAATATACCTTCCAAAACTAAGCCGATTTATAGAGAATGCTGATGACCTGGACAGTCCCTTATATTTTAAAGTGTCTGAGCATCAGTCTTCAGCCTTCTGGCCTGGGATCATCTGACAGACCTTTGTAATGCAGTATTTTGAAGGAATGATTACCCTGTCTTGGAAGAGATTATCAGTAGACTATTCTGCATAGTATATCCTTTATCTGGACAGAATTTTGTCTGTAGATGAATCGAAGTAATTCTTGCCTAGTGGCTGTCTCATCACAACTGGAGTAATTCCACTGATGCTCAATTTCTTCTTTGAATCCAAACAAGGGTACTGTCAGGAGACGATAGGTCTCTAGTTAAATGATCTTTAATAAAGAAATGTTCATAGATGTCATATTCTGTGGACTTCTGGCACCTTTGAAGACTATCTACCCAAAGCATTTCTGAACTGCTAAGCCTTGACTACTCTCAGCCATTTCTAATTGAAATATCTCAGAAACACCCTTTTAATTAACTCAGAACTATGAGTTTGCTATTTGGCCCATAACGCGTATTGCTTAATCATCTAAAAACAGTTTATAATAACAGTTATAGAAGGACTGGGTTTATGCCTTGTATTCTTAAATGTGTTATATAGGCACAATGCCTATATGAGAGTAAAAATATTAATCCCAATTTTATATCAATAAGGAATTCATACCAATGAAACCTTTGAATTTGTATCAAATAAATTCTGTACCAAAATAAGAAATTATGACTTCAACTTAGTAACAATTATAAAGATTTCTACCAAATGAGACTATGGTTATACAATCAATTCTAGCTATTTCTGGACAGGGATAGTGAGAGGACAAGATGTAGCTACTAGTGTCTCCTGGTTTCAATGGTGAATCCTGGGGATTCGCCACTGGAGAATTTAGATTATTTTTTATTTTTTTATTTATTTTTTTAAAATCAAATCATAATTTTTACTTATTCACACAGGGGTTAGAAACACAAAAAGGCAGGACATGGAGAAGGGGATGACACTGGAGCGTGGGTGTTCAGGGAGAGTACAGTTATCTTTCAGAACAGGGTATCGGCTGGGTAAGGTTCAGGGAACAGGTTGATATGACTCTGCCTATGATTCACTTGTCCTTATCTAAGTTGGTATTATCTGCCAAGGCTACCTATTTACAAGGTCTATGACTACTCAGGTTGTTATATTTCCACAAAAGCTGCCTGTTTACAATAGATTATAGCCATCTGTTTCAATGTTTTTTCCACAGAGACCTAAGACTTTGTGTTAGTATACATATATGACAGGCCTATGGCTGATTTTAGGCCTATGGCTGATTTTAGGCCTTCAGTGTATAAGCAGGGCTGCCCCTGACATCTCTTCCCTTCTTTAAGTATAGAAGGGTGTGGTGATTCTAACCTTGCAATGCCAGGGATAGAGGGCTGACCTCCAGTAATTGAAGGGGACTTTGTAATGGCTCTGGTCCCCCTGTCGTTGTCCAGTGAGGCATGAGGGCCATACCCGTCCTGATATCTTTTTCCTGGAGAGGGGATACTTTTGACATCAACCCCTATGCAGTCAGGCTTGTCCCTCAGGGAACCCAGAGAGATATTTTTATCTTTTATTTATATTCCCTTGCAGTGCTTAACCTCGAAGCCTAAGCAAGAATTCAGATCACCAGTCAGAGGGTTTCTGGGTGGCCCCTCTCTGCTTGGTCTAGGGGCGGAAGTACCCTCTTTTAGGTTGGGTGGAGATGGGTTTTGGGAACACCCTGAATAGAGTAACAACCTCATCTTGAGTCTTGTGGTCCTCCATAGCTAACTTATGGTAATGTATCTGAATATGGCTAACAAGATTAGGATTCTACTTGTTGCACCCAGAGACTGAGTTACCATTGTTTCTGAACTAAGTTTGCGTGGTGCTTTTCTTCATGTGGCAGTTGGACAGGTTCCAGAGAGAAAGGTACAGCAGCAAAGCGTGGGTGTGCCAGATGTACATCACAAAAGTAAGTTGGACTTTTGAAGCAAGGATTTGGAGTGGTAGCAACCTGCCAGTGGAAACTTAGTGATCTGGGTGAAGTGATTTTAGAGCCCTGAGTCAGAGAGTCTCCATGAGATGAGAACAGGTCAACTATTGCCAACCAGTGCCTGGACAGCCAGCATGCCTGCACCATGCAGGCAATAGCATGGATATGTTTTTTATATTTCCTGCAACAGATGGTGAACCAACATGTTGGGTAAGAATCCACTCGAAAATTAAGCTAATCTGAGAGTTGAGTTTTATTTTCTAATTGAGAGAAAGGTGGCATTGGGACAAGTCACATGGACTCAAGTGTGGAAACCTTAAAACAAAGGTGTATGCCCAGGAGTTGTATGGCTGGTTCTTGTGGTAAATTGATTCACAATTTTCAGAGAAACTGCCATATTGATTTACAAAGTGACTGTATAAGTTTACACTTCTGCCAACAATAGAGAAATGTTCCCCTTGCTTCATATCCTCCCCAGCATGAGCTGTCACTTGTGTTTTTGAACTTAGCCATTCTGACAGGATTAAGATGGAATCTCAAAGTTGTTTTGATATGATCTTCCCTGATGGCTAAGGATGTTGAACATTTAAGTATTTCTCATCCTTTTTAGATTTCTCTGTTGAGAATTCTCTGTTTAGATCTGTAACCTATTCTTAATTGGATTATTTAGTTTGTTGATGTCTAGATTGTTGAGTTCATTATGTATTATGGAGATCAGCCCTCTGTCAGGTATAAGGTTGGTTAAAATCCTTTCCAATTCTGTAGGCTGCTGTTTTGTATTTTTGATGGTGTCCTTTGCGGTACAGAAGCTTTGCAGTTTCATGAGGTCCCATTCATTAACTTTTATTTCAGTGCCTGTGTTATTGGTATTCTGTTCATGAAGCCTTCAAAGCTATTTCCCCAATTTCTTTTCTATCAGGTTCAGTATGCCTGGTTTTATGTTTGAGGCCTTTGATCTACTGGACTTATAGGGTGATAGATATGGATCTATTTGCATTCTTCTACATACCAATGTTCAGTTAGACCAGCACCATTTGTTAAAATATTTTATTTTTTCCACATTTCTGGCGTCTTTATAAACAAACAAACAAACAAACAAACAGGTATCCATAGGTGTGTGAATTTTCATCTGAGTCTTCGACTTGATGCCATTGATCAACCTGTCTCATTTTATGCCAATACCATGTGAGTTTTATTATAACTGCTCTGTAGTACAGCTTGAAGTCAAGGATGGCTATTACTCCCAGAAGTTCTTTTATTATACAGGATTGTTTTAGCTATCCTGAGTTCTTTATTTTTCCATATGACGTTGACTAGTGTTCTTTCATAGTCTGAAGATTGCTTTTGGTAAGGGGAACATTATTTTTTATGTTGATCTTACTGATCATGAGCTTGGGAGATCTTTGCATCTTCTAATATCTTCTTCAGTTTCTTTCTTCAGAGTTGGAGTTTTTGTTATGTAGGTCTTTTACTAGCTTGGTTAGAGTTACACCAGAATATTTTTTTTTTTTACTATTTATGGCTATTGTGAAGGGTGTGGTTCTCTGAATTCTTCCTCAGGCCCTTTTTCATTTGTATATAAGAGGGCTATTAATTTTTTTAATTAATCTTGAATCCAGCCACTTCACTGAAGATATTTATCAGCTGTAATAGTTCACTGGCAGTATTTTGGGAAGATTGTGCATGTATACTATATCATTTGCAAATAATATTTTGACTTTTTCCTTTCCAGTTTGCACTCCCTTAATCTCTTTTAGTTGTCTTACCACTTTATCTAGAACGTCAAGTACTGTATTAAATAGATATGGAGAGAATGGCAGTCTTGCTTTGTTCCTGATTGTAGTGAAAATGCTTTGAGTTTCTCTTCATTAAGTTTGACATTGGTTATAGGCTTGCTGTAAATTGCCTTTGTTATGTTTAGGTATGTCCTTTATAACCCTGATCACTCCAAGACTTTTATCATGAAGGGGTGTTAGATTTTTTTAAAAAACTTTTTTTTTACATCTAATGAGATGATCATGTGTTTTTTGTTTTTGTTTTTTCTTTCAGGTTGTTTATATGGTGAACTAAATTGACAGAATTTCATATGTTGAATCATCTCTACATCTCTGGGATGGAGCCAACTTGATCATGTCAGATAATCTTTTTCATGTATTCTTCATTTGGTTTGCAAGTATTTTATTGAGTATTTGTGCATCTATGTTCATGAGAGAAATTTATCTGTAATTTTCTTTCTTCATTGACTTTTTGTGTGGTTTGGATATCAAGGCAACTATGGCCTCATAAAAATGAATTTGGCAATGTTCCTTATGTTTCTATTTTGTGAAATAACTTGAGTATTGGTAATATGTCTTCTTTGAAAGTCTGATAGATTTCTGCCCTAAAACCATCTGGCCCTGCCCTGAGCTTTTAGTTTGTTTGGGAGACTTTTAACGACCATGCCCATTTATTTGGGGGTTATAGGCCTATTCAAATTCTTGATCTGACCTTGATTTAACTTTGGTAAGTGGTATCTACTGACAAAGCTGTCCATTTCTTTTAGACTTTCCAATTTTTTGAAGTACAAGTTTTTGAAATATGACCTAGTGATTCCTTGGATTCCCTTGGTATCTGTTGTTATGTCTGTTTTTTCATTTCTGATTTTGTTAATTTAGGTAGTCTTTCTGTGTCTTTTAGTTAGTTTAGATAAGGGTTTATCTTGCTGACTTTGTCAAAGAACCAGCTCTTGTTTTTTTGTATTGTTCTCTTTATTTCTAATTGATTTCAGCCCCGAGTTTGACTATTTCTTGCCATCTACTCCTCTTGGAAGTGTTTGCTTCATTTTCTCAAGAGCTTTTAGGTGTACTTTAAACTGCTAGTATAAGACTTCTCTAATTTCTTTATGAAGTCACGTAGTATTATGAATTATCCTACTAGTACAGTTTTCATCGTGTTCCATAAGTTTGAATATGTTGTGTCTTTATTTTTTTTAATTCAAGAATGTTTTAAATTTCCTTCGTTATTTCTGCCTTTACCCCAAGATCATTGAGTAGAGAGTTGTTCAGTTTCCATGAATTTGTAGGTTTTCTGTTGTTTCTGTTTCTGTTGAAGTCCAGCTTTAATCCATGCGGATCTGATAGGATACAGGGAGTTATTTCAATTTTATTGCAGTCTGTAGAGAATTGCTTTGTGACCCAGTATTTGTTCAGTTCTGGAGAATGTCCTGTGAGATGCTGAGCAGAAGGCTTTTTTTGTGTTTGGGTGAAATATTCTGTAGATATCTGTTAGGTCCATGATATATGCTTGAGTCATAAAGTCTTTTAGCTCCCTGAAAATCAAGCCTGGCCTCTGGTGTGGTAGGAGGCTTCAGCTGGTTTTCAAGGAGCTGGCCTAGCCTCTGATGGGATGGGAGCCTTCCACCAGAGATGTGGGCCAGTGAATGATGATGAGGAAAGGAGGGGCAGTTAGAGTTATATTGGTGTGGCCAGGTGCTGGGGCAGTCTTGTCTGGGTTCAGAATATTGGTACAGGCTTCAGTTTGTTAGGTGGCTTGCATCAGATGTGTGGGCCAGGATATTTTCTTAATACAATTTACCTTATCTCCTTTCATCGTTTCCCCAGGTAGACTATGAGATTCATGAAGAAGGAGCTATGTTTACTTTTTCTCATCAGTTATCCATTGCTTGTATTGCAGGTGCTCAATATTTACTATTTCTTTCTCTATTTCTTCAAGTCTTATTTGACACTACTTTCCCCAGGAGTGAATACATTTGTGTCTTATTCTAAATCTGCTGGCTTTTCTGTAGACAATTACCATTCCTGGAATCACTTTTTGGCATAGGTCTGGTCAGCTATAACCACAAGTCAGGCAGGCAAGCCTAGACAGAACTCCTCTCAGAGGTGATTTAATTCTGGGTAATACAAATTTATAAGAATTAAATTAGGTAGAACGCTATGGCTATTATTCAGGCTCTTCCAATATTGTCTTGAATTTTAAGTGAGTATGTTGGATTGGGTTCTCTGGAAGCTGGGGGTGAGATGAAGCTTACCGAAGAGGGAGCTCACTGAAAAGCATTTTAGAGAAGATATCTGTTGAGAACTAACAGAAGCAGTACAGGATATAGGGAAAAGTTAATAGAATCACAGCCCCTCAGCTAACTCCACAGTGAGCTTTAGAACTGCTAGGTTCTTTAAGAGCTGTCTTACATAGGCATGAGGGTCAGGGCCTTTTATTAATTCCTCACTTCATAGGCATTGAATAAGAATATATACCAGTAAGGTGCCAGAATTTAAGGAGAGGACATAGCCTTCTACTGAGGGGTAGTTTCCAGAGAGGAAAAAGGCTCTGATACAGAGTCATATATCAGATTCAGACAAGACTGTCAGAAATTGGCGTGATAAATGCTTCAGTTATGAGGGGGCAATTAGGTTGGACATGCCCAACACAGAGACTGATACCAGTCATCTTAAATTGGGATCCTATGAGAATAGTCTGGTAGTTGTTCCAAGAGGACATCCAAAACAATTATTTTCACTCAACTGAGAATTACCCAGGAGTTTTGAAGTTCAAAGAAGGCAAAACCCGATATCATCCAAATCTGTGTGGTCTCAGGATGTTTTCAAAAGGAACACAACAATAACCAGCTTCCTTCCCTCAGGTGTTTCCCCCAGCTTACACCACAGATGTAAGAACACGCACATACACACATAAACAGACACCACATCCTCAAAACTGTTTCCTCATTTTGAAGCTTTCAAATACTAAGGTAGACAGATGTTATACCATAAAAAGGAGGTCTAGTCTTATAAATTGACAATGTTATCTGGGGCTTCTAAAGGTATCTTGAGGTTGGAGATCAGCCTGAATTATCCATAGGCACCTTTCCCTTAGCTAACTGTCTCCCCTGAGACAGTTTCAAAGGGAACAGTGAACATGAATCCAATTACACAAACTTATTTACAAGACGGAATTAGCTCATGTCTGTAAAGCACTTTGAGAAATTTGGATAGACTTCCTAAGTTGTTTACGTAAGGTATTACCTCACTCTTAAGTCAATTTCCTAGATATGGGATAGGTTAAATATAGCTTCTATTAAAAATAAACTTCTCATGAGTTTTCCCAGCATCCAATATGGATTATAGTTAGTAGTTACATGAAAATCTGTTTGTTGGGAGAGGACCATAATTTTTCACAAATATTCACTTACTACCTTTTATAAATGGATTGTGATTTTTGTGCTGTTCTGAATGGATGCTATTTAATACTCCTAGGAAAAGAGAACAAGTCATATTTTCAATATAACATAACCATGTGTCTTAATTATGTCTTGTATGTACATGTTCTAGAAGGTACTTAATTTTAATTCCAGTTCTTTGAATACCGACTTGCTTATTATTTTCTAGAATCTCTGTCAAAGTACAATTCAGAGGCAAAACCGACTAAACGAGTTTCAAGTATGTGTAGAAAATAGTATTTCTAATATTACCACAAGGAGTCTCATTTTTCCTGCTTCTATGTCTGCACCTACAGCCTCACCAGTTAGAAAGTAAAGTCATCTCTTCTTTCCACTCTCATACAACCTCAATGTTGGACCACTTAGGTGTTTGTCCTGTGGATAGAAGGTATGGCTTGGTAGATAGAATCTAGCAAGCTTCACTATCAGAGCACAAATAAAGACCAGTATTAAAAGCTCTTAAGAGGCATTGATGTTGAGCTGTATACTTGCTTATTTTAAGCTCACCAGGCTAGCAAGACCAATTCAGATACTATTATCCTGTTCTTGTTTCCCTATCACCGAGGTTTAGAAGTTGCAAGAAGCAGGGCCCCTCTTGGAAGTTTAAGAGGGTGACTGAAGTGCATGAGAATGTCCAGATAACTGGTATCTATATAGCCACACTCACCATTTAGCTATAATCCCCTAACAGAACCAGTCCACTAGGACCATCCTGCCTTGATAGGCAGCACTGATGCCAGGCACTAGAAAAAACTTACAGGAATTCTGCCCCTGGTACTTCTGGTGTTTCTGTTGCTTCTCATATCACTTCTTCAAATCACCACTTTCTGCCCAAAGGTTGGCAGACGCATATCATGTAGTGAAAGTCAGGATTCTATATCCTTGCATTGGCTTCTTTGGGCCACCAAATACATCTCCTCTTGTATTTTGAACTGGATATTCAGAAGGGTGAGAGACAATAAGAAGGTGAGAACAAGTCAGTGCATAAAGCAGGGAGACAAAAGTTCAGAAAGTATGGTGGAAAGCATTTTACTCCATTGCCATTCCATCAGAAATGCAATTTTAGACCTTGAATACATTTTAAAGACATTACACTATCATTTATTATGTTTTTTAGAGAACATGAAAAACAATACTGATAATCTTAAAAGAAAAGTTGTTAAATCTAACTATAAGCAATGGGAAGATATTGTAGCATATATAGCAAAAGGCTATTTTCCTTAATATAACAAGATATGCTACAAATCAGTAAGAAGAAGCACCTCAGTACAAAAAAAATGATTATAAAATATGTACAAGTAATTTGAGGTAGAATAAAGATAAAAGAAGCTTTATAGAAAAATAGATACTCAAGCAAACCATAAATAAAAAGCAAAGATAGTTCCATATTTTTTTTGTAGATTGGCACACAAATCTAAACTGATTTGACAGTTCAACCAATGTCAGTCTTTTAGTGAACATATTAAAGCTGGATTGTGTTTTTACATGTTTTTCTCACAGAATTACTACCTGTTAATTTATTATTATGAAATTAAATGTCAGAAACTTTCAGGGTAAGATGATGGCTTAGAAGATGCCTTCTTCAAATTTCCTGAATGAAATAGTCATAACAAAAAATAGTAGTCCATATTCCAAAGCTAGAACAAGAAGGCATCAGAATCATACAAGCAATGGTAGTTGGAAATCATGGAGAAAAAGAAGGGTCATGGAGGGGAAAGTGGGAAACAGTCTGTAACTCCATCTCAGCTCTCCCAGATGGGGCAAGGCCACTACTGTAAATGGTACTATTGACTGAGCTCTCAAGAAGTATTAAGTAAATAATAAAGAGGGGGATATTTATTAAGCATATAGCATGTGCCTGACAATTGTCCTGAATGGTCCACAAATATTGTTTTTAATTGCAATCCTACCCTTTGAGTTGGATTATCACTTACATTTGTCATGGATTAGAAAACTGATGTTTTCTGGCCCAATATTACCTACTTTAAAGTGGTTGAAGTGTCAGCAAACTGTACCTGTGGGTTATATCCAGCCTCATATCTATTTCTGTAAATAAAACTTTACTGGGACACAGCTATATATGCTTGGTTACATATAATTATGTTTGGTTTTATATATGCAATGGCATATAACATTAAAGTCAACATTGCAACAGAAGCCATATGGCTCATTTCATGATTCATTTTATATATCAATGTGGCTAGGCAACAGCAGCAATTTAGGTCAATATTATTCTAGATGATTCTATAATAGTCTTTTAAATGTGATTAACATTGAACTCAGTAGACCTAATAAATTCTAATATATGGGGGACTGATCGTGTCAGTTGAAGGTCTGGGTGACCTTAGCTGTGACTCACAGAATTTGGGATATGGAACCTGAAGACGTGGAATGACACTATTAAAGATATTCTGGTATGCTTGCAGACAGGAGTCTAGTATGACTGTCTTGTGAGAGGCTCCACCCTCTCACAAGGTGAGCAGCTGATTCAGACAGATCCAGACACCTAGAGTCTAACAGTAGATGTAGATCGGGGACTCTTATGGAAGAACAGGAGGAAGAACTGCAAAGAGGATAGGAACTTCACAGGAAGATCAACAGAGTCAACTAACCTGGACCTTTGGGAATCTCAGAAACTGAATTATCAACCGATCTTAGGCCTCTCTGCTCATGTGTAGCAGATGTGCAGCTTGGTCTTCATTTGGGTCCAAACAACTGGAACAGAGATTATTCCAAAAGCTTTTACCTGTCTGTGGGATATGTTCTTCTAGCTGGGCTGTCTTGTCTGGCCTCATTGGAGAGGAAGCACCTAGCCTCACAGAGTTGATGTGCTAGAGTTGGGAGATAACTAGGAGGTCCCCATCTGCTCAGAGCAGAAGGAGAGGGGGTGAACAGGAAGGGGGCAGTGAACAGGGTGTAAAGTGAATAACTATAAAAAATAGATAGATAGATAGATAGATAGATAGATAGATAGATAGATAGATAGACAGCTAGCTAGAAAAGGCAAACTGCCTTCCAGAAAGAGAGAGAGAAAGAGAGAGAGAGAGAGAGAGAGAGAGAGAGAGAGAGAGAGAGAGAGAGAAGTTGATTCTGCCACCAGATTTAACTTGAATTTAGTACTTCCTTGTGTCTTTACATGTTAGCATAGTCTGCATATTCTATACTTGCTAGTCTCTGCAATTACACAAGGTAATTTCTAAAAGAAAGTAAATTAATGTCAATCAATCATTCTCTCCATTTTTCTCTCTGTATAGTTTGTTTATATTAAGAACTCTGACTATATTACACGAGTCTAAAATATTATTTGACCTCTCAGGGAAACAACACATATTTGGTATATCTTGACTCTGGGGTAGGACATGAAGCAAGAATATCTATATGTATAACTTTAGCTATTACCTATTCTCCCAGACCACATTATGGAATAACCAGCAAATAGACTGCTCTTTCACCATTAACAACTGTGATAGCCAGAGACAGCCAAATGGCTCAGAGAATAATGGTACTTGCTACTAATCTCGATGACTTGAAATCCATCACGGAGACTCACATGGTGGAGGGAGAGAATGATTCTTGCAAAGTTGTTCTCTGAACTACACAAGCACACACACATGCACACACACACACACACACACATGCAGGCAAGCATGAACACACACACACACACACACACACACACACACACACACACACACGTGCATGCACAATTACAATATCAGACTTCCAGACTTCCTATTTTATAAAAGTTATGGGAGTATGTCACTAAACAAAGAAAAGTTACACCTGCACTTGTGCTATTATCACGTTTCTTTGAAAACAGTGTGCATAGAAAAAAGTTATGAATGCATATACCTAGAATATGGTAGCAGCAATTTTCCTAAGTGCTGGATTATGGGTGATTTTTACTTTTCTTTTCCCTCTATGTATTTTCTGAATATTTCACAGTGAACATATAATCAGAAGGAGAAAATCAACAAAACACTTCATTCTGAAAGTTAAAAAGGAAATGATTTGCTTTTAGACTGCCTCAAAATTGCCCCATGTCAAAATGTCCTGGTTAAAATGGCTGTATTAAAATGTTCTTCATGGCAAAACAATGGCAGCCATAAAATAGCTACATCCTTCTCCTTGCAGCTTGCTAGTTCATTATGCAAGATGCAGAATGAATGATATTAAAAAGCATCCATCTGGCTTTGGTGCTTCTGTGCTTATTTTTTCAGAAGGTTCCCATTTAGAGCTTAAGTGGTTATCAACATGGCACACAAAAGCCTTTTGCTATCTACTCCCGTACCACCTGTCTTGGTCTTTGGCCCTTGTTTAGTCTGTCTTTCTTAGACTGTTCCAGTAACATCGTTCCTAAAAGTATCACGATTCTTATTTATCCATGAAAGGTTTGTCTCACTATTGTCACTGGAAAAAACAGTGTAGACTTCTGCTTATTTAGTGCCTATAATGATATTTACCACAAGTAGGCTGAATGGTTCATCAAGTAAAATATGAATGGATTAGTGGAATACTTACTGTATGTTATGACTGCTAATGACTTTTCAATCTCCACAGAGGTGTCATTTAAATATTTGAATTCTTACTCTAATAGCCCTGTTCAGTTGCATTTTGGATGGATTGAAATGGGAACCTAACCATAATATATACCATTGTTTTCATGTAAACAACTGTGCTAAGTTCTTTTCCTCTGTGTGAAAGACTGGCTAGTTGTTGACCAACGTATTTGCTTTTCATAGGCACCCAGAAAACTGTGTATGTACACATGCCTACTTTGTACTTGGCTATGTAGTATGGATTAACTATTTCTGCTTGGAAGATAAATACAATTCATCTGTCTGTTTTACAAATTTGTCTTCTTACATCTTCATTCTGGTCCATGTGGTTGGACATGAAGTCTTATGAAATGGTGGTATAAGACAAAGGAAGCTTGAACTGGAATCCAGAGTAGAGCTCAACTGGTGCTGGGATTAGAGACTCAAAGTTTTGTGGATTGTTTTTTACTGGTGTTATTGACAGCTTCTACTGACTGTATCATCTTTCAGAGAACCTTTTGTAACTCTGGTTTGAGCAGGGCAGCATTTACATGATCATTTTAATTTGCCAGTTCAGAATGCAGATGTCGAAGTGTATCTTCTTATTCAGCTTCTTCATTTTGTATTTTCCAAATGATTTGAAAGAGAAACATGGAGTAAGATAATGACTATTCAGCAGAAAGCAAAAAATAGTACAGAGTACAAATAACTCATAATTAACATAACAATTCTTACTATTAATATGAATCTTTCATTTCTTCTTTTTCATAGTTTAGAATTCTGTTATGTTTAGTAGAAAGCTCCAGATATACTGCCTTTCTAAGAAAGGGAAATTTATTCATATCTATCAAATCCATGAATATATTATGTGTTTAATTTGTTGATTCATTTATTGAGGAATCAAGTCCAACCAAAAATTAATTGTGACCTACTATGTGAAATTTGTTTCAGAGCAGTGCACTTTTAGGTTGTTATTTAGGTGGGGATGTGGGTGGACTTGGGCTGTTTTGGTAATGTTCATCTGCTAAATAAGCTTTGCAAAATGTGACCAGAAATGTGGAGTATTTTATTGGCAATTATAATCCTTGGGCTGCATGTTACTTTATTAGACATCTGGCTGATAAATCCACATAGAATCTTTTCATGATCACCACACCACACACTTATTCAGAAGATCAAAATAATCAAAAAGGCTTCATGCAAGCAACAGAAACAAAGGAGTATCAACAGGGGACTTGTAAATGTATTTATTCTATTCATAGTGAGGATTTGATCTTTGGAAATTTTTCCTGATTTTCACATATTTGCTTAATACTCCTGCCAGTGCTACTATTATGGCATGATATATATCAATAATTTACCATCTAACTCCTCCTGTTTACTAGGAGGCACATAATAGTACATACACATGCCCTTTGTAACTCCAGATCCTAAACATGTGATCTGAAGTAAAAATTTAGTGCAAATTTATTTTCTGAATATTGACGTTAGTATTTTGACTTGTGATTTTAGAATTAGAAAAGCCACATTAATAGTTACTTTACCATTGTAAATTTAAATTAACTTCATGTGCCACATGTATAACAATAGGTCAAGTTTTCTGGCACTCCATCAGTGTATCACATACTGTTATTGATGTTAACCATTTTGAAGAGAAATACAATATGAGAATTAGGGGAGGTAGAGAAAACGATGAAGACTCTAACATCACTTCAAAGGCACAGGCATTGACCTGCATTTTCTAAAATGCTAGAAGGGGCCATTGGTGGAAATTGTTACTTGACTTGGAACAGGAGGTCTTATCATGTGAAAAAGGCCAGGCTTAGACAAGGCATTTATCCAAAAAGGTCAACAAGAGACAAGCCAGAGGATCAAAAGAAGGAAATGCTCATAAGAAAGCCTTTTTATATTCTTGTTTCAGACTTTATTTTGTCTACATTGCTATGAAACATGGCCAAACCTGAAAAGGACTCTGTCCTCCTATAAGAATGCCCAGAAAAAGATGAAGCAACTTGTCTTAGTTATTTTTCTATTGCTGTAATAAAACAACATGACCAAAGAAACTTATAAAAGAAAGCATTTAATTTGGCCTGTGCTTTCAGACAATTACAGTCCATGATGATGCGGTAAAGGAACCACTGAGAGCTCACATCTTGATATACAACCTGGAGACAAAGAAAGAACACTGGGAGTCCTACTGGTAGGCTCTTGAAATCTTAAAGCCCACCCCAGTGATACAACTCTTTAATGAGGCCACACCTCCTAATTTTTTCCAAGCAGTTTCCCCCAATTCGCCGACCACATATTCAAATATATGAGGCTATAGGGGACATTCTTTTTTTGTTGTTTTGTTTTGTTTTCGTTTTTTTTTATTGGATGTTTTATTTACACTTGATATGTTGTCTCCTTACCCCATCCCCCACCCACCCAGGAACCCCCTATCCCCTCACCCCTCCTCCTGCTTCTCTGCGGATATACCCCTACCTACGCCCCCAATCCCACCTCAACACCCTCAAATTCCCACCCCCTGGAACGTCCAGCCTTCATGAGGCCAAGGATATCTTCTCCCACCTATGCCCAGCAGGGCCCTCCACTCTTACATATACAGCTGAAGCCATGGGTCCCTCCCTAAGTGCTCCCAGGCTGGTTGTTTAGACCCTGGGAGCTGTGGTTGGTTGGTATTTTTGCTTTCCTCATGGGGCCGCAAACCCTTTCAGCTCCAATGGTATTCACTCTAACTCCTCCATTGGGAAACCCATGATCAGGTCAATGTCTACTTGTGAGCATCTGCCTCTGAATATGTCAGACTCTTTCACCTCTGAGGAAACATCTATATCAGGCTCTTATCAGCATGCACTTCCTGATGTCCACATCAACATCTACCTTTGGTGACTGCACATGGGATGGATACTCAGGTGGAATGGTCTTCAGACAGCCCCTCCTTCAGTTTCTGTCCCTCACTTTGTCTCCATATTTGCTCCCTTGAGTATTTTGTTGCTCCTTCTAAGAAGGACCAAATCACCACCACTTGGTCTTCTTTCTTCATGAGCTTCATGTGGCCTGTGAGTTGCATCTTGGGCATTTCAAGGTTCTGGGCTAATATCCAATAATCAGTGAGTGAATACCATGTGTGTTCTTTTGTGATTGGCTTACCTCACTCAGGATGATAATTTCTAGTTCCATCCATTTACCTAGGAAACTCTCAAATTCATTGTTTTTAATAGCTGAGTAATACTCCATTATGTAAATGTACCACATTTTTTTAATCCATTCCTCAGTTGAAGGATATTTGGGTTCTTTCCAGCTCCTGGCTATTATAAATAAGGCTGCTATGAACATAGTTGAGCATATGTCCTTGTTATATGTTCGAGCATCTTCTGGGTATATGCCTAGGAGTGGTATAGCTGGATCCTCAGGTAATGCTATGTCCAATTTTCTGAGGAACCGCCAGACTGATTTCCAAAGTGGTTGCACCATCTTGCAGTCCTACCACCAATGGAGGAGTGTTCCTCTTTCTCCACACCTTCGCCAACATCTATTATCACCTGAGTTTTTTATCTTAACCATTCTCACTGGTGTAAGATGGAATCTCAGGGTTGTTTTGATTTGCATTTCCCTGACGACTAAGGATACTGAACATTTCTTTAGGTGCTTCTCGGCCATTTGAGTTTCCTCAGTTCAAAATTCTTTGTTAAGCTCTATACCCCATTTTTTAATAGGGTTATTTGGTTGTCTGGAGTCTAATTTCTTGAGTTCTTTGTGTATATTGGATATTAGCCCTCTATCAGATGTAGGATTGGTAAAGATCTTTTCCCAATGTGTTGGTTGTCCTTTTGTCCTATTGACAGTGTCCTTTGCCTTACAGAAACTTTGCAATTTTATGAAGTCCCATTTGTCAATTCTTGTTCTTAGAGTATATGCCATTGGTGTTCTGTTCAGGAACTTTTCCTCTGTGCCCAAATATTCGAGGCTCTTTCCCATCTTTTCTTCTATTAGTTTCAATGTATCTGGTTTTATGTGGAGGCCCTTTATCTACTTAGACTTGAGCTTTGTACAAGGAGATAAGAATGGATCAATTTTCATTCTTCTACATGTTGTCCTCCAGTTGAACCAGTACCATTTGTTGAAAATGCTGTCCTTTTTCCACTGGACAGTTTTAGCTCCTTTGTCAAAAATCAAGTGACCATAGGTGTGTGGGTTCATTTCTGGGTCTTCAATTCTATTCCATTGATCTTCCTGCCTGTCTCTGTACCAATACCATGTAGTTTTTATCACTATTGCTCTGCAGTACAGCTTGAGGTCAGGGATGGTGATTCCTCCAGAAGTTCTTTTATTGTTGAGAATAGTTTTCGCTATCCTGGGTTTTTTGTTATTCCAAATGAATTTGAGAATTTCCTTTTCTAACTCTGTGAAGAATTGAGTTGGGATTTATTTTGTATTTTTTTTATTGGATGTTTTATTTACATTTCATATGTTGTCCCCTTACCCCATCCCCCACCCACCCAGGAACCCCCTATCCCCTCACCCCTCCTCCTTCTTCTCTGCAGATGTAACCCCTACCTATCCCCCCAATCCCACCTCCCCACCCTCAAAATTCCCACCCCATGAGGCATCCAGCCTTCATGAGGTCAAGGATCTCATCTTCCACCTGTGCCCGGCAGGGCCCTCCACTCTTACGTATTCAGCTGAAGCCCTGGATCCCTCCCTAAGTGCTCCCAGGCTGGTGGTTTAGACCCTGGGAGCTGTGGCTGGTTGGTATTGTTGCTCTCCTCGTGGGGCCACAAACCCTTTCAGCTCCAATGGTCTTCACTCTAACTCCTCCATTGGGAAACCCATTATCAGTTCAATGGCTAGTTGTGAGCATCTGCCTCTGAATATGTCAGACTCTTGAAGACCTCTGAGGAGACATCCATATTACAGCATGCACTTCCTGACTTCCACATCAGCATCTACCTTTGGTGACTGCACATGGGATGGATACTCAGGTGGAATGGTCTTCAGACAGCCCCTCCTTCAGTTTCTGTCCCTCACTTTGTCTCCATATCTGCTCCCTTGAGTATTTTGTTGCTCCTTCTAAGAAGGACCGAATCATCCCCACTTGGTCTTCCTTCTTCATGAGCTTCATGTGGCCTGTGAGTTGCATCTTGGGCATTTCAAGGTCCTGGGCTAATATCCAATAATCAGTGGTGAATACCATGTGTGTTCTTTTGTGATTGGCTTACTTCACTCAGGATGATAATTTCTAGTTCCATCCATTTACCTAGGAATTGAGTTGGGATTTTAATGGGAATTGCATTGAATCTGTAGATTGCTTTTGGCAAGTTGGCCATTTTCATTATATTAATCCTGCCAATCCATGAGCATGGTAAATTGCTTTTTCTAGGTTTAGGTAGGGGCCTTGAATTCCTGATCTTTCCAAGACTTTTATCATGAAGGGATGTTGAATTTTGTCAAACGCTTTCTCAGCATCTAGTGAAATGATCATGTGGTTTTTTTTTCTTTGAGTTTGTTTATATAGTGGATTACATTGATGGATTTCCGAATATTGAACCATCCCTGCATTCCTGGGATAAAACCTACTTGATCATCATGGATGATTGTTTTGATGTGTTCTTGGGTTCGATTTCCTAGAATTTTATTGAGTATTTTTGCATTGATGTTCATAAGGGAGATTGGTCTGAAGTTCTCTTTCTTTGTCGGGTCTTTGTGGGGTTTGGGTATGAGTGTAATTGTAGCTTCATAGAACGAATTGGGTGGTGTTCCTACTGTTTCTATTTTGTGGAATAGTTTGAAGAGAATTGGTATTAGGTCTTCCTTGAAGGTCTGATAGAATTCTGCACTAAAACCATCTGGTCCTGGGCTTTTTTTGGTGGGGAGACTTTTAATGACAGCTGCTATTTCCTTAGAGGCTATGGGAGTGTTTAGATGGTTTATCTGCTCCTGATTTAACTTTGGTACCTGGTATCTGTCTAGGAAGTTGTCCATTTCATCCTGGTTTTACAGTTTTGTTGAGTATAGGCCTTTGTAGTAGGATCTGATGATTTTTTTAATTTCTTCAGTTTCTGTTGTTATGTCTCCCTTTTCAGTTCTGATTTTATTAATTTGGATACTGTCTCTGTGCCCTCTGGTTAATCTGGTTAACAGTTTATCTATCTTGTTGATTTTCTCAAAGAACCAGCTCCTGGTTTTGTTGATATTTTGTATTGTTCTTTCTGTTTCTATTTGGTTGATTTCAGCCCTGAGTTTGATTATTTCCTGCCTTCTACTCCTCTTGGATGTATTTGCTTCTTTTGTTCTAGAGCTTTTAGTTGTGCAGTCAAGTTGTTAGTGTGTGCTCTCTCCAGTTTCTTTATGTAGGCACTTAGAGCTATGAGTTTTCCTCTGAGCACTGCCTTCATGGAGTCCCACAAGTTTTGGTATGATGTGTCCTCATTTTCATTGAATTCTAAAAAGTCTTTAATTTCTTTCTTTATTTCTTCCTTGACCAAGTCATCAATGAGTAGAGAGTCGTTCAGTTTCCATGTGCATGAGGGTTTTCCATGGGTTTTGTCATTATTAAAGACCAGTTTTAGTCCATGGTGTTCTGATAAGATGCAAGGGATTATTTCAATCTCTTTGTATCTGTAGAGGCCTGTTTTGTGACCAATTATATGGTCTATGTTGGAGAAGGTACCATGAGGTGCTGAGAAAAAAGTATATTCTTTTCTTTTAGGATGAAATGTTCTATAGATGTCTGTTAAGTCCATTTGGTTCATAACTTCTGTTAATGTCAAAGTGTCTCGGTTTAGTTTCTGTTTCCATGATCTGTCCATTGCTGAGAGTGGGGTGTTGAAATCCCCCACTATTACTGTGTGAAGTGTAATGTGTGTTTTGAGCTTTAGTAAAGTTTCTTTTATGTATGTAGGTGCCCTTGCATTTGGAGCATAGATGTTCAGAATTGAGAGTTCACCTTGGTAGGTTTTTCCTTTGATGAGTATGAAGTGTCCTTCCTTATCTTTTTTGATTAATTTTGGATGAAAGTCGATTTTATTCGATATTAGAATGGCTACTCCAGCTTGTTTCTTGGGACCATTGGCTTAGAAAATTGTTTTCCATCCTTTTATTCTGAGGTAGTGTCTGTCTTTGTCACTGAGGTGGGTTTCTTGTATGCATCAAAATTCTGGGTCCTGTTTGTGTATCCTGTCTGATAGTCTGCGTCTTTTTATTGGGGAATTGAGTCCATTGATGTTAAGAGATATCAAGGAAAAATGATTGTGGCTTCCTGTTATTTTTGTTATTAGAGGTAGAATTATGTTTGTATAGCTATTTTCTTTTGGGGTTGTTGGAAGATTACTTCCTTGGTTTTTATAGGTTGTAGTTTCCCTCCTTGTGTTGGCGTTTTCCATCAATTATCCTTTGAAGTGCTTGGTTTGTGGGAAGATATTGTGCAAATTTGGTTTTGTCATGGAGTATCTTGGTTTCACCATCTATAGTGATTGAGAGTTTTGCTGGGTATAGTAGTTTGGACTGGCATTTGTGTTCTCTTAGGGTCTGTATGATGTCAGTCCAGGCTCTTCTGGCTTTTATAGTCTCTGGTGAGAAGTCTGGTGTAATTCTTATAGGTCTGCCTTTATATGTTACTTGACCTTTTTCCCTTACTGCTTTTAGTATTTTTTCTTTGTTTTGTACATTTGATGTTTTGATTATTATGTGACAGGAGGTATTTCTTTTCTGGTCTAGTCTATTTGGTGTTCTGTAGGCTTCTTGTATGTTCATGGGCATATTGTTCTTTAGGTTAGGGAAGTTTTTTCTCAATTTTGTTGAAGATTGTTACTGGCCCATTATGTTGGGAATCTTCATTCTCATCTATACCTATTATCCTTAGGTTTGGTCTTCTCATTGTGTCCTGGATTTCCTGGATGTTTTGAGATAGGCGTTTTTCCACTTTGCATTTTCATTGACAACTGTGTCAATATTTTCCATGGTATCTTCTGCACTTGAAATTCTCTCTTCTATCTCTTGTATTCAGTTGGTGATGCTTGTGTCTATGACTCCTGATCTCTTTCTTAGGTTTTCTATCTCCATGTTTGTCTCCCTTTTAGATTTCTTTATTGTTTCTATTTCCATTTTCAGATCCTGAATGTTTTTATTTAATTCCTTCTTTCGGTTTTCTTGCAGTTCTTTAAGGGATTTCTGTGATTCCTCTTTAAGGCTTCTACCTGTTTACTTGTACTCTCCTGTATTTCTTTAAGGGAGTTACTTATGTCCTTCTTAAAATCCTCTATCATCATCATGAGAAGTGATTTTAATTCTGAATCCTGCTTTTCTGGTATTATGGGGTGTCCAGGGCTTGCTATATTGGGAGAACTGGGTACTGATGATGCCAAGAAACTTTGGTTTCTGTTGCTTATGTTCTTGTGCTTGCCTTTCACCATCTGGTTAACTCTAGTGTTACCTGCCCTCACTGTGTAAGACTGGAGTCTGTATTTCCGGTTATCTTGCTTGTGGCAGTGCTCCTCAGAGTCCAGATGTCTCTGTGGTCTTATGATCCTAATCTCCTGGGTGGAAGAACTCCTGGGACTCAGGCCACCTCTTTGATCTGGAAATCCTTCTGCTCTGGGTACAGTGGTTCCTCTAGGATGGCTCAGGATACAATGTCTCCCAAGTGCAAACCAGCTCGGTGTCTGCTGCTCTGAGTACAGTGGCTCCTCTGCTGCTCTGAGTGCAGTGGTTCCTCTAGGATGGCTCAGGATTCAGTATCTCCACAGGAGCAGACCAACTCTGTGTCTGCCCCAGCCAAAAGGACCAGGCAGGGGTGGAAGGGAAGTGGAATTCCGGAGGGGCGGGGTTTGGGTAGCTTGTGGGTCCTGAGCTTCCCTGCCTCCCAGATATAACTCTGGGGTTTAGGGAGTGAGATGGAGTTCTTACCGGGTGCTCTGAGTGCAGTGGCTCCTCTAGGATGGCTCAGGATTCAGTATCTCTACAGGAGCAGACCAACTCTGTTATAGGGGACATTCTTAAGCTAGCTACCACACCACTACATTTATTCAGGGTAGGAACCATTAAGATTTTCTTCATATGTCATCCAAATATTTTATAAAAAAGGTTCGTTTTTATTTTTGAATTGTGGGTGTGTGGGGTGGTGCTATCTGAATGTGAGTGTGCAGTTGCCCTTGGAGGCGAGAAGAAAGTATTCAAGTCACTGGAGCTGGAGTTATAGGTGATTGTAAGCAGCTGGATATCATTTCAAACTCTATTAGTTTCAGCTAGGATAAAGACATAAAATCACGTTAGAGAAGTGACTAGATTCTGGACAAACTAGGAAGAGTATGAAAGGAGAACTTGTATGTGGGTCCTGGGAACTGAACTCTATTCCTCTGTGAGAGCAATATGTATTTCTATCTGATTAACCACCTTTTAAGCCACTCAGATTCTTCAAGGTCTTATCTTTCTTTACTTTCCTACAGAGATGGAAAACAGTTGACCATCCTCTTCAGTGAGAGATGGTAAATCATCTGTCAGATTTTTTCCATATGTATGAAAATCCTATACTCCTCTTCACAAATTTTTTGTTGTTCTTTTCATTTATTTTTTAATTTTTATTGGATATTTTACTTATTTACATTTCAACACTTATCCCCTTTCCTGGTTTCCTCTCCACAAACCTTCTATCCCATCCCTCCTCCCCCTGCTTCTATGAGGGTGGTCCCCCACGAACCCGCCCACTCTCAGCTCACCACCATAGCATTCCCCTACACTGGGGCATAGAGCCTTCACAGGACCAAGGGCTTCCCCTCCATTGATGCAAGATAAGGCCATCCTCTGCTACATATGCAGCTGGAGCTCTTCGGTTGGTGGTTTAGTCCCTGGGAACTTTGGGGAGTCTGGTTGGTTGATATTGTTATTCATCCTATGGGGTTGGAAACCCCTTCAGCTTCTTCAGTCCTTTCTCTAACTCCTCCATTGGGGTCCCTGTGCTCAGTCTGATAGTTAGCTGGAAGCATCTACATCTGTATTGGTCAGGCTCTGGCAGAGCATCTCAGGAGACAGCTATATCAGGCTCCTGTCAGCAAGCACTTCTTGGCATCTGCAATAGAGTCCGGGTTTGGTGTTTGCTTATGGGATGGATCCCCAGGTGGGGCAGTCTCTGGATGGCCTTTCCTTCAGTCTCTGTTCCATACTTTGTCCCTGTATTTCCTTTAGACAGGAGCAATTCTGAGTTAAAATTTGGGAGATGGCCCCATCCCTCAACTGGGGGCCGTGCCTAACCTCTGGATATGGTCTCTACAGGTTCCCCCTCCTCTTTGTTGGGTATATATTTCATTAAAGATTTTATTTCCCAGAACACATGTCTCTGAGTCTTTGATGGACCCAGGGCTATCACTTGCATTCAGGAGATCTTAACACCACCCATAAAAACAGCACGAACAAAGTGCAAGAAAGAGAAGCTGATGTGCAGAATGCTTAAATCTCACTGCCCCGTGTTCTCTACAGCCTCCTTCCTACTTCAGTTATTCACTCTGTACGTGTTCTTTGTGTTCAGAGTCATAGATACTTTGAGACAGTATTGTGAAACTCCCTAGCCTCACAAACTTTACATTCTTTTCAGGAGAGGAGATGACACATAAAATAGATGAGGAATGAATCATAGTCTGTCAGCTGGTAATAAATGTGAAGTGGAAAGATAAAAGGGTAAGGTAATGGTTTGGGATTTCAATTCCAAATAATGGCTAGCATAGATCTGACTGAGATGGAACTCTTGGTAACGGTTTCAAGGAATTGGAAATCACAAGTACATACCACTGGTTTAGAGAATACCAGCAGAGAAAACAGCAAGCATAAAGGTTTTGATGCTATATTTGGATAGCTGTTGAGAAAGTACCAGAAGGCTGGAAGAGAGTGTAAAAGAGGGGAAGAGATAGAGAAGTACAATTTAGAGGGTGTAGGTCCTTGTAGACTTACAGAAGGACATTTGACTTTTACTTGGGAAAGCCATTGGTTAGTTTTAAGCACAGGAATGGAAATAATCAGAATATACTTTAACATGATAATCCCAACTTTTTTTGAGTTTAGGACAGTCTGAAGAAGGAAAGGATGGAATCTGAGAGACCAGCTAAAGGCTCTTGTAGTGATTTGGCAGGACTGATTAGCTGTGGTAGAACAAAGCACTCAAAGTAGAGATGGAAGAAGGGGTCAAACTCTAGATACATTTTTGAAATAAGAGTAACTAGCCTTTGCCAGTGACGTGACTGAATTTATGAACAAAATAGAGTAAAGAGCTATTTCAAGGTTGAGGGCTGAGCAACTGGGAAAATGGAGTTTCCATTAACAGCTTGGGGACACAACTTTTTAGATTGTGACAGAGGAACAACAATGGGTAGGTAGAACAGAAACTTCTTCTTAGACAGGACAAGTTAGAAAAGGGCTATGTGATCTGTATTTGAAAACATGAGGCATCTGAGCCAACAGTTTTGGAGTTATAGATATGATCTTGACTATAAATACAAATCTCAGAGTCCTCATCATGCAAAGTATTAATAGCTTTGAGGTAAATGGGGCAAGTTTTCTTACTCCAAACTCTATTAGTATGATAAAAAAAAGGACTTAGATTGGGTTCTTTGGGCAGTTGTCTCTAAGAGGGAACATGCTTTACAGGGATAACTCTCTGCAAGCCACTTCTTGGGAGCTTCTCATGACAGGTCTAACCCAAGGGAGTGATGATAGGCAGGGTAGTCAAGCAGCTGAACAGTTCTGATTGAAACTAAGGCTCCAATGGGTTCTAGGGCTGATCTTGAACTGAAATGGCCTTCAGAATTGTTCCCATACTGAGGCAAGAGAACTGGGTTCCTGTTTGCGTCAATTAGTCATTGGCCCCGGGTGTTCCTCTGTGACAGGCATTACCTCAGTGACAGACTTCTGTGGCCCAAGGCAAGTACATACCTGAGAAGGACACAGCTGTGTGCCATCACCCTTTATTCCCAATAGCTGGAGTTTGGATTCCCGGAAGCCAAGAAAGGGTGTGGTCAGGACGGTTCAGCGTCCTAAGAGTTTTGAGCAAGGAGAGAGACATTGAATTTCTCTAGAGAAGTGACTAGAACCTGGACAAATAAGGAAGAGTATACAAGAACTAATGCCATTAAAAATATTGCTAAGGGCTGGTACCTGCCAGTTAAGGAAATTGAAAAGAATCCAGCCTGTGCCCAGGGGGGAGTGAGGAGAATGAGTAATTTTCTCCTGCTTCCCTCAGAAGTATTAGCAAATGTGCTGAGGCTGTTTTGTCACCTCCATGACTGGGGAAACTACAGAGTGATGAATGCTTGTACATAATGAAGGACTGTACCAAATCAAATATTTAGAATTACTATGATTTAAGGATGATGCTTACTCACCAGGAAATTTTTTTGAAGACGGAAAGGGTGCTATTAATAATGATGTCAAGACAACAGGCAAAACAAGAGCTCTGAGAGTCCACACAGGTAGAGGGGCTAATTGAACTCAAGAGCACAGGGCAGGGTTTGAATTATATCTGGAGTAAGATTTGGAGCCCATGATTGTCACATTCACTTTAAAAATGAGTTGTCATTGTCTTCCTATGGCCTGTGATAATGATTTCTATCTCAATCATGTGGGTAGGATGTTCAATTCTTACATAGATAGGAATTGTTGAGCTAGCAACCTCAAACCTTGTCATAATAAAAGTATTTCCTCAGTCTGGTGATGTTCTAGGGTTTATGTGTCATGGTGCTCGAGAAACTGAGTCACTGTAGGGCATCTTCACTTAACTTCAGGAGGTTGAATGTAATAGGCCTCAGTTGGCTACTCCCAATGTTGTGAGATTAGGTTTAGTCCTACCAGGTGCCTACCTGGTACCATATGGATGTGCTGTTATTGCATTATTGGGAAACCTCCTCTGACTAAATACCTCTTGAAAGCCTGGGGAATTTTAGGATGAAATCAAGGGCTGTCAGAGTAAATAGTCTATAGGTTTATTTTTTATTGTTTTGCAGGGAAGTGATAGAATCCCAAGCCTTAGCCTTATTAGGCAAGTATAGTACTATAGAGATACACCCCTACCTCCAGTTTTAAAGCATTTATATTTAATTTATGAGTCATCTATATTTCATAAAAAATATTTGCAGTAGCATGGCACTCTACGAAATTAGATAAGTCTTGGGTTCTAATTTGTGTGATATGTGTTCCCTTACATGTGCTTTCAAAATGAACTATATATATTTAAAAACAAAACCTAAAAAACCCAACCAATGAAACAAACAAACAAACAAACAAACAAACAAAAATGGGAATGGAACAGAGACTGGGTCAATGGCCAACCAGTAACCAGCTCATCTTGAGACCCATTTCATGGGCAGACATGAGTCTATCATGGCTGTCCTCTTAGAGGCTCCACTCAGCAGCTGACCTAGAGGGATGCAGAGAACCATAGTTAAATAGTAGATGGAGCTTGAGGACTCCTATGAAAGAAAGGGAGGAAGGATTGAGACCTGAAGGGGATAGGGACTCCACAGGAAGATCAAGAGAGTCAACTAACCTGGACCCTTGGGACTCTTAGAGACTGAACCACCAACCAAGAACATACACAGGCTGGACCTAGACCTCTCTGCTCATATGTAGTGGATGTGCATGTTGGTTTTCATGTGGTTTTCATACAACTGGAGCAGGGGATACCTCAAAAGCTGTTGGCTGTCTGTGAGATATGTTTTTCTAGCTGGGCTGCCTTGTTTGGCCTCAGCAGGAGCGGATGAGCCTAGCCCCACGGAAACTTGAGGTGCCAGTGTGGGGGATGATACCCATGCCCTCCCTCTCCTCCCCCTCCTGCCACCCCCCCCCCCCGCTCAGAGGAGGAGGAATGGGAGGAAGGATTATGGGAGGGGGTGACCAGGAAGAGTGTAGTGAGCCTGATGTAAAGTGAAAAAAAAACAAAGCAAAGCAAAGAAACAAAGAAACTGACTCAGGTTGCTGTGCCAGGGAAATGTTAGTGATCCCCAAAAGCACAGACAGGAGCAGATCTGATGCAACTCACAGCAGGGTTTTTATTCTATTCAAGCTAGCTCACCCCCCCCCCAAAAAAAATACACAGCTGTCATGCAGGATGGTTTTGGTGGTGGTGGAGCCCTGAATGTCTATTGGGTAAGATTTTATAGTAAGCAGCAAACTTGTGCTGACTGGAAAGCTACTGTGGCCTTTAACATAATTGACTGGTGCTGGGAGTCATATTATAAACTTAACTTCTGCTCCCCTCTGCATTGCTGATCATTAGGCAGGGGTGGGTTTGTAATGTGGAGATACTTGGTCTTGTTAAAGGTGTAACCTGGAAATGCCGGTCTTAGTCTAAAGACTGGAGCTAGGCTCCGTTTGTGTGTGTGTGTGTGTGTGTGTGTGTGTGTTTGTGTGTGTGGCAACTTGGAAACTAATGCTAGGTACTGGCTTGTTAGTTTTCTTGAGTTCAAACTTAGGTCAGATTCTATAAAATGGGTCTGAACTTAAAGATTTGACATCTCAAGGTCATACAGTATGTAGCATGGGGTAATTCAGAGAACTTCAGTGAATTGCAAGCTTATTTCTATTCACTTGAATTGAGTACTAATTTGATTGGTGGTGAAATACTTCCCTGTCAGATATTAGAGTCTTAAAAATAAAGCACATTAAATGTGTAGAGCATTAGAACAGGATATTTAGATTCCTCAATTTGGGTATGTCTACCACAGAAAGGTATGTTATAAAAAAAACTGCCTATGTTTATTCATGGAAAGTAAGATTTATATGTTGAATGTACAGATTTGAGAAAAATTATATTTTAAAATATATACCAAGTGGTGAATTCTTGCAGACCCTGCTTTACCTAAGATACCAAGGAGAAAAGCTAAAACACGATAGACAAACATTACCTGCCTCCTAGGATGATGTGGTGAAGAGGCAACATCACTTGGGTAGTATTCCTGCCAAAAAATGTGTGCCCTAAATCTAATCCTGAGGACACATCCAGCAAACACAAAACTAGGTCATTCTACAGAGTAACTAGCTTGTGCTTTAAAAGTGTCAAGGTCTTTAAAGACAGAGAAGACAGAGAAGCTGTTCCAGATCAAAGGAGATTAAAGAGACATGACACTTAAATGTCATGAAATTGTGGAGTAGGTCTTAGGCCAAAAACAAAAAAACACAGAACAGTAAAATATATGAACAAAAGTGACATTTGGATATAGGTACTAAAGTCAATAATAACATTATGTGATGTTAAATGTCTTTATTTTAATGAGTGTACTATGGTTATACAATAGACCATCCTAGCTTTTAGAACGTGGATAAGAAGTATTTCAGTATAAATGGGCCCTTTACAAATCAGTTGGTGTGTGTGTGTGTGTGTGTGTGTGTGTGTGTGACCACATCTACCTATCAAAAGAATCATAAAGTAAGTATACAATGTAATTATAAACAAGTGATTCATTTAAATTAAAGGATGCATGAGGGTGTTTGGTACAGTTGTTTCCATTTTTCTTAAGTTTGAACTATTTCAAAATAAAGTTAACAAAAGAGCTAAGTACTTACACAAATGTATATAAAATACTAATGTGTGTATAAAGGCCTTGAGAGTTACTATAGTCGTTTTCTGTACATAAAAACTACTCTCAGAAATCTCAGACTTCCTAGAGTCACAATAGGTATTGTAATTGTTTTGGATTCTCTGGAATGTATCACGTTATCAGTCTGTGCAATAGCAACACCTTGAGATTCATTGGATGAGCTGTGGTTTCCACTCCCATGGTTTTGCTACTGTAGGAAAGCTTTGAATTCTTTCCTCCACTTAATCTGGAAGAAAAATCTTTCCATGTGTGCAAGTGCCTGCCTTTGTATTCATTCCTCCATTAGAGCATTACAAATGCAGGAAATCCCATCACAGTTCCACAGAACACATGCATTCGTCTCGGTGCTTTCCTCCAGACACACATTTTGCTTGCTGGTGCACAACCTGCGCCAGCTTGATCCGCTTTAATTTTTAACTTTATTAATTCTGTCCCCTTCAGCATGTGCAAAGAATAGAATGGAAAGCCCATTGAACTCCTTAGAGTCATCTATACTGTTGTTTCAGACACAGCATAAGGCTGAAGAGTCCTCAGTTATTATGTTAACAGCCAGTCTGAGTATTGTAGAAAAAGCATGTTTGGATAGTGGAGGAGGGATGTATCATTTATTCAAATAGGCTGACTTATCTTGGCATGTGGTTTTCTCTAAATCCTTTCAATGCAGCAGTCATTCCGGTGGTTTCATTATTTTGCACCCCACCCCAAGTTAGCACATGATTCTTAGCAGAGTTGTCACTAGAATATCACTCTTGAGTTGCATCAGTTCTTATTATTTTCAAATCATTGGAATTGGCTGTATCACATGTTTAGTTGCCCATAAGCATTTGACCCCCATTGGGGATCATATCACCCTAAACAAAATAACTTCACTCAAGGAAAGCTCCATTGCTATTCATCTCCTTTTCATCTTCATTGCTAATAGAAGAAGGACAGTGGGACAGAGATTGGAAAGGGAGTCTCAGTGTGGTGGTAGCCATCACCATGTTTGCAGAAACCTCCTCAGACATCATTATGGCCCCTCATCTACCATTCACATATCCAGAGGTCTTGTACAATTAACAATTGATAGATGATGAAACTCTCTTAAAGAGTAAGAGGCCAATTTCAAGTTGGCTTAATACTGGTTATTGCTAAAATGAACTTAGAAAAAAAACAACTTACCTGCCAAGTTACAGTGGTTTGCCTTTGATCCTGCAATTTCATTTGTACTGATGTGGACATTTGTATACAAGTGGAATGATAGAAAAGGACATGTGTAATACTGTTTGCTACTTTCAATGGCAAAGACTGAAAAGCAACATATGCCAAAAGAATGCCCTGAAATAGTTTATACATATTAGAATATTTATGACTTGGAAGGAGAGAATGAGAAAACATTTTACAAACTGAAATGGAAATATCTCAAGGGGGGTGAGAAGATGGCTCAGTGGGTAGAGTGCTTGCCACACAAGCATGGTTACCTGAGTTTAAATCCCCAAACTACATGTAAAACCTGGTGTAGGTATTCCATGCCTGTCAATACAGTTCTCCTATGGTGAGACAAAAGGCAGAAGAATCCCTAGAAGCTTGCAGGACACCCCACCTGGCATCCAAAGTGGTGAAAAGCAAAGAGACCCTGTCTCACATAAGGTGAAAGATGAAGAATGACATACATTGTTGTCTTTGCACAGTCATAATTGCCCCATGGCACCTACACACTGGGATTAACACACAGCACACACATCAAGTACATATATGAGCTCTGGGGTTTGTTTTGTTTTCTTGAGACAGGATCTCACTATGTAGCCTTGGCTGGCCTGAAACTCCTTACATAGATTTGGCTGGTCTTGACTTTAAGGTGATTCTCCTGCCTTTGTCTTTTAAGTGCTGATATTACAGGGTCTGCACCATTGTGCCTGCGTTTTTTAATGTAAATCATTTTTTTAGTGTCTGAAATAATGCCTTTCATCACGATACTGTCATACATACATAACATTATGCCTTGCTCAAATTCCTTCTCATTACCATCATTTATCCATCTTCTCCCCTCAACAGGGCCCTTGCTCCCCCAAATAGTCCCCTTTCTGCTTTTATGTCATTGATACATGTGTAGTTAAATGTAGGTTCCACTTATGTCATCAGATGTGTGCAGAGTATGTATATGTTGCATACATATACAATCTGTATATATTCTTAAGAGGTTTTGAATACATAAATATGCTTTGTTTAGAAATAAAATAAAACAGGGCATGTCTTTGCAGTCCCAGCCATTCCAGAGGCTAAGGCAGGATGGAACATATGAATCTAAGAGGTCAAGGGCACAGAAAGAGAAATGAAGTAATGTAAAAGAAAAAATAAACCACTACAGTCCAACCAACAGGTCTTTTTTTGTAACATAACTGCGTGCTTTATTGAGATACACAGTAAAGCAGTAATATAATACAATAGTAAGGCATATATTTGGTGAAGTCTGATATGTTGTGAAAATGCAGTAAAACTGAAGTTTAAAAAAATAATTAGTAAAGGTTACAGTGTTGGTGTTAAAACACAATCTATTATGATACTCAAGTAAGAATCCAGTACCTGGAGACAATGATGATACATGCCATGTGATGATTATGCTTCAGTTACACTGATTATGATTTACAGTTTAATACTTGGTGATTATAAAGAACATGAAATAATGTCCAAATTATGCTTAAAATCAGCAATAAAGCTCTCAGTTTTTATTCAAATATTTTGACAGATTCACTCCAGAACTAATATCTAAAAGATAAAACGAAAAGATTAAAACCAAACTATGCACTCTATCTACCTTGGATCTTAGAATGAAACTTAAAACTTCTTAGTAAGATGGAAAGGAACCCCTTTGTTTTAAATCTTGGTGAAAACAAACCCTTGGATAAAAAAAATGCCCAGTGCCACATAAAGGAAAGAGAGAGAGAGAGAGAGAGAGAGAGAGAGAGAGAGAGAGAGAGAGAGAGAGAGAAGCAAGACAACCAAATTTCAATTTGTTATCTTAGAGCTTTGGGTTTTCTTTTTGAAAATTATAAACAAAAAAAGGAGACCAGTGTCCACACAACAGACAAGTGGTGAAGTTGTGAAATTAGGTGTGCACAATTACCAGGAACACCCCAAAATCAAAGTGAGGTAGAAATAGCATGAGAAGCTGTGTTTGATGTTAATTACAATTAATAATGGACAAAACCCACTCGCTAGAAGTTAATTACACTTGATGTTAGAGGTAACGGATTTGCGAAATAATAGGACAGTGATTTCTATTGAGAGAATGCTCTTTAAATGCTAAGAGGAATAAATGACATGAGAGGAAGTAAAGCTTTTCCTACCAGTCCTTAGCTTTCTGTTTCAACTTTTCTCCTGGTTCAATGACATGCATTTATTTAGACATTTCAGCCTGTCAAATATTCCAGAGAATTTGGAGAGGCTTTTGCTCTCAAAACTTTCTAACCACTGTGCCTTCTCACTCACAAACCTGTGTGGAGTTACAGGGAAACCAATGCAAAGGAGACAAATGCAGTTCATGGGCTTCTGGATTGATATTCACCAGGGTCACAATGTGATTGGGTTACTTTCTTACCAATAATCCTAAATCTTGCAGCATTTAAAAAAATCATCACATGAGAAAGAAAAACCAAAAAATCTAAAATCTAAAATTCGTCATCATCATCATCAACAACAACAACAACAACAACAACAACAAAACCACCCACTTCAGGTTGAGTTTACGAAGAGGGCAGAACAATTTAGTTGTAATTATAGAGATGTTTATATGTATAGTTGTGAATATTCATCTATTCTTTTACAGAGTTGCTGCTCCACTCATAAGAATTGACTGAGGAGCCACAACCTTTAGCCCCTACCATCTTCCTCCTACTGCCTGGGAGTTAAAAATGTCTTCTGATGTTCAATTGCAGAAACATCATTAAATCTAACCCAGCAGTCGGAAGTTGAATATATCAACCAACAAATTAGTATGATATAGTAAGTCCTGTGTATTCATTCGCATGTTCCTTTAAAAAAATGAAAGCTCTAGCTGTCAGTGGAAAGTTTAAAACTAGAAACATCTGGAGCCCTAGACAATATTTTAGTGTGGTAGTATTCTGGCTTCAGGCTCCAGGGAAAATTCACTCTTGCCCAAGCAGATAAGCCCAGATGACTAGAAGCAATTTATTTCCATTAGGAAGTGGCAAGAACATTTGAAGAAGTAATTTTACATCTATTTATCTATATACCTATAGTATTTATATACTTGTAGACATATAGATGTATAAAATGAAAGCCCATATTCAGCCCCACTCAGTCAACAATTCTCAAAAGAGCAATATGAAGCAGTCATTTGGTGGGGTTCAAGGAAGTCCTATCTTTAATATGCAAGAAAAGAAAAAAACGTCATGAATTCCATATGAATATCACGCTAAAGTAATGCAAAACAATGTGCTGCCTCAGTGTGTGTGTGTGTGTGTATGTGTGTGTGTGTGTGTATCTGTGTCTGTGTATGTGTTTAGGGGTTTTTATAAACAACTTTTTTTTTATAAAGCACACTTTAGTTTACAATCTTTCTTTATAACTGTTATAAATTTTTAAACAACCCAAAATGCGTTCCATATAAAGAAATGGCAAGTTATTTAGCTATCAAGATTTTACATGTTTTCTTTTAACTTTTTTGTACAATTGCATAGACGTGTAAAACCTGCCATTGTTAACAAAACAATAACAGACTTAGAAACTACTGAAATCTACAGTATAGTACCACTACCCTTCACAAAAATATAGATTTTATTTCTTGTAAACTCTTACTGTCTAATCCTCTTTGTTGTATGAATATTATAAAAACCATGCGGGAATCAGGAGTTGTAAAACATTTATTCTGCTCCTTCTTCATCTGTCATGACTGAAACTAAGGACTCCATCGCTCTGCCCAAATCATCTGCCATGTGGAAAAGGCTTCCTACATTGTGTCCTGGAAAACAAAGAGAAAGAAAGAGTTTACAAAGTGTTCAGGTATTGTACCCCTGGTTGCCACCATAGGGAGTCATTACCATTTCAGGAAAAGACAACACAGAAGCTTCATTGAAGGTATACAGAACACAGTCCATTTTTACCCATTTCCAGCAAGAAGCAAAGCCTTGTTAATGAAGCATTGCATGGTGTTAGTATTAGCTTAATACTGGATCAGCATGGTGTCATTTGATGGGGAAAATGTAAATTGATGCATTCATCTTCCTAACACGTCTCTAAGGGACTCCATAGACAGGTACAAGGCTCTTATCACCTAGAAAGATTTGTAATGGATACACCTTTCACACTTTGTTGTATTTACTACAGTGGTATTTATTCTGTTGTATATACTATGCTTTTACTATCAAATCACTATCACCTTCCCTGCCTGCTAAGATCACGATTACCAGCACATTGACCATGACTACCACATAAAATTGTCCTTTATTGGCTGCTTCAAGCCCGTGAAGTATAACCATGCTATGGTGGACATGGCTATTTTCTTTCTGCTTTTACTTGGGCTGAAAAATAAATTCTTGATTTGACCTTTTTGTACACCACTCACATATAAATCAGAAAGCTTCAGAATGAAAACCACTTTATGCTCCAAATTACTCTGCAGCCTAATTATAATATGACCTAAATGTAGTGCAAAGATTTGGAGATCCTGAGAATCCATCTTTGCTTGACTACTAAATGAGGGTTAACTATCAAAATAGCCTTTTCATAATAATATGGCATGACCTGGCATTTATCCTCCAACATGTAATCAAGAGCATATTATATGTGGGTACTTAGCAAAACTAACATCTGGAGTAGAATAATCTGAGATGTACCCTATAGCTCTCTTTTCGGTATATGTCCCATATTTTATGAGTCTTCCTTTAATTCTTAAACCTTGGTAAGTCATTCTCTTTTTCAAGTATTGCTCTTGGAAATGAGATACTTTATTAGGCCATTACTACCTTACCATGTATCAGCTTGACAGAGTCTCATAATTGCTAAAATCCCAATAAAATTTAAAGATAAACCAGAACATGTATTCTGTTTTAATATTTATTTCAAGACATACATATGTTAAACAAAATATGGAAGAATTAGAAGATTCATAGGCAAGCACTTACATAGCAATGATACCAGATCAATTCAAGATGAATTAAATGTGTAATGCCACTGAAGCATTTATATTAAGATGGCTAAGTTTGTAAATCTCTTTGAGTTTTATTACTGCAGAGAACTTCATTGAGAGCTAATTGTGTTTTAAAAAATTACTTTGTAATTTGGTTGAGACTTCAAATATTAAATGTTTAACAGAGCATACATACTATTCATAAAGTGGGCCAATGTTATGGCAGTAAAAACTGAAATCATCATTGGAGAGACAGAGATAGAGATAGAGAGATAGAGAGATAGATAGAGAGATGAGATAAATAGATTTTCATTCAACATAGGAAGGCGAGGTATACTTGTATACGCCTGTAATCCTGGTACTCAGGAAGAGGATGTCAATCAAATTCAAGGGCACCATTGGGTTACACAGTGAGATCCCATCTTTAAAACAACCAACAAATGAAAAATGAAAGCAAAATGACAGAAAGTCATAGTGGGGTCTTTTGTTGTTCTGTGGATCTCAGAAATATACATGTGACATTCAGAGGTTGGAGGGAGTCCCCTGTATCTACTTTTCACTGTACAGCAGCCAGCCCTGGGAAATCTGCACAATTACTCACACTTCAAAGTGGATGGAGTGATTGCAACTTTTGGATTATTTGTGATCTTACCAAAGCCAGTAAGAAATATTCTAATAGACTTGCAGTGAATATGATTCTAACCATATTTTATGATACACGGATACTCTAGAATACTACCCAGTAGCTAGATGATATATTTTGAAGTTTCAAAGACAGTAAACTAAATAAGTGTACTGATCATCTATATCCCCTATAGTCTATATTTCTAGTCTTTAAAATAGAGTTCAGTTATTACCTAGAAGAAACACTGGACTATCTTGAAGTATTAGTTCTAGGGAGTATCTGCTAATCAAAAGTTTGTCAGCAGAAAGAAAGGTTCATTATTATTAATATACTATACACACTAGCATAAAATGTTGGGTTGTATTAACCTGCTTAAGCTGTTCAGTGTTGGTAAGGGTCTTTATGATAATTCTTATGCTATAAAAATTAAGAACTTCTAGAGATGGTTTGCTATATCTATTATATGTATGGTATTACATATTTGGTAATATAATAAATACCCATTTCATTAGAATAATGATTCTAATTTTATGGAAGTTTTATTTGATACAGAAAGCAAGCAAAATAAAATCAAATTCATTATCTTCGACAAAATACTGACCCAAAGCATTAAACCTCAATTCACTGAAGTGGTAAAACAAGGATGTAGGACATAAATTTATATGTATCATGGTTTATATTATCTTCTGTGTAAGGGAGGGTACAGTGAGGTCATTATCTTTACTTGACAAAATCTAAAGATACCATTCAAATATCATACTATAAATGCAAAAGGTCCAAAAGTAGCCAGAATTCAAGCAATAGCAATGGGCTTCAGGCACAGTGTGACACAAAAATATGTCTATAGAAAGTATTAATTTAATCCGCTCTTAAGCAAGGATTATTGAACACAAAGGCACCATGCGCTGAACATTAGGACAGTTTTATGTGTTTCCAAGTTGGCTCTAACTGCAACACATTTAGCCTCATATGCCACCACTGCCTAAGGGAGTTGTTTTCCACAGTGATTGGAATTGAGACTTTCTGGCAAAGATCCAAGACCTCAATAGCAATCTGGCACTCTTTTTTTTTTTTAATACAACTCCCAAATAAATGGTTAGCGTTCAATTGGCCAAAGAAAAGCCAGACAACTACAGTGAAATAGGCTTATCTTTTCCTCTCTGTAATTTCATCTCTGAAAATAAAATATTTGGCCTTAATGTGAGTTTAGGGTGTTTTCATAGCTGTATAATGTCATTATGCCTATGACACTGTGATATCTGGGAGCTCATTTCACTATCCTGCATCTCAGGTAGTAGTCAGTGATTCAATTCAATCTACCAGACGTTAAAAATATTCATGGATAAAACATGTCCAAGGACTCAAAGTTAGGATGCATTTATTTTCCACAAAACAATATTAAAATTTAAGGTGGGCACTTACCATTAAAATCAACCAAGAAGTCTCATAGACTAAGCATATGAGTCAGGAGCATTCAACGCATGACTGATTCAAATTTTCTGAATTTCTCCTTCAAGCTACTATTCCCTCCCTGGAATTCTCTTCCCTCTTTTTGAAAGGACATCAGTGTAGACACACTGAGAACCATGACATTTATTATAATTGCATAGGATTGGCAGAATTTCTAGTATAACTACTTAGGTTTGTTTTAAAGAGATTTATACTATTTTTTAATGTTCTTAACTATGTGTACTTGTGAGAGGTGGTATTTGTAGTTGCCCATGGAGGCTCATTGGGTCCCCTGAAAACGGAGTTACAGGTGGGTTTGAGCCTCTTGATAACAGTATTGGGAACTGAACGTGGGTCCTCTGTAAGAGCACTTAACTGCTGAGCCATTCTCCAGCCCCATGACTATTTGTGTTTAAATGTATTAGTGTCTACTTGTGTATCTCTGTGCTAAGGATGTAGATCAAGAACATTCTATCTGTCCAGCTTATCTCTCAGAACACAGCACATACCATTGGCATCTCTTAGGAGAGCTTGCTTGCCTCCCTCCTTTACATGAAAATCTTGGTTAGGTCAATCTTATTCCACTTGGACTGACACTTAACACTTTGTCAACCAGCTGTCACTTGAGTAGATAATAAGTCAATGTTCAGATAATAGCATAAGATGAAGAAGCAGCTTTCACTGTAAAAGCTCAAAGTATATTCAGTGTTAACACTGCTCATTTCAACCCATTTAAAACATATCAAAACCCCAACATTCATTTTTTAAAATTCAATTGGTTACTATTCTGTTTGGATCCAAATGTCAAATAAAGAGTGAGTCTTCTAAAGGGCATGTTGAGACGATGCAGCGTTTCCAGCACTGAGGCTATTAATTTGACTTTCAAACCAGACTTCCTTGGCTCTGCCACTCTGGACACTTTGCTTACACACTCCATGATTCAGTTACCTTAAGTTTGAAAAACAGAGTTCAGAAGAATACCTACCTCATAGGTTTGTCCTGAAGATTACGTGATAGGAAAATAAATGGCAACTGCCCACAACAGTGCTTGGCACACAATACATGCTCAAACAAATCTTAGCTAAAATGGAAATGAAGGAGTGTAGGAACCAGGAAAAGAGGGGGAAAGCAAAACAAAATAAAAGGAAGTAATCATCTCAGAAGACTAAAACCCAAAGACCTTGGCAGAAAATGCTCAGGTCCTGGAAATGGAAGGAAGCTTTATGACTCATCAATAATGTTCAAGGTGAAGCTTATTTTGAATATTCTGTTTGTGGTACAGATGGCAACAGATTCGAACCTAAGGATTAGAAAGGATTGCCATATTTGTGAGACTCCAGTTCCCCCCACCCCTGTTGTTGTTGTCATGGAGATGACAACAGCAATGAATATTGGAGGAATTCTCATGAGTTGCAGGTAGAGAGGTGGCTTCCATCCTCACATGAAGACAGAATGTGTAATACACACATGCGCGTGCGCACACACACAGTTCTTACACAAAGGCCAGACACAGAAAGCAGGATGAGACAGACAGAAGCCATGGCTGTGAGCCCGAGTCTCACTAACCTCTCTCATTGGCTTTCCAGGGGCATTTCTTCCTTTAATAATAGAGAGAGGAAGAGGCAGATAGATCAGAAAGGAAAAATAAGACATGCATAAATATACAGTTTTATACAAATTTGCTTCTTTTTCCAAACAGATATTGAAGTGACAATTCATTTACTCCCTTAGAGAAAAAAAAAGAAACAGGAAATCCCACAGACACATCTAGTCAAATAACCTTTACATACACTTAAAATCAGTGTAAACAGATAACAGGACCCAAAAGACATCATTTGTAGTATCCATAAATTTCACACATTAAACTGGATGAAAATCACACAGAATAGGAATTTGACAAATGGGACCATTGTTTTCAAGGGTGACTATAATAGAATCTCAAGCTTGGCATTCAACAGTCCCATAATCTCTTTTCTTTTGACTTGACAATCCATGTATTAAAACATCAAAAGTTGTTGATTGTGTATCAAAGCAGAACCCACAAAGGACATGGACTCTATACTCTAGGGAATAGTTTGTTCTATCTTCTAGAAGATATGTCCTGATGGGGACAGTTTGTCAGCAGCAGAAAGGGAAGAGAGGATGGCTTAAGTTCCACTAAATGGGCCAACAACAGGATGAGATCAAAGAATAACCCTTCAACCTCTTCCTTTTAATTCAGTATTGAAAACTGTGTGTTGAGAATCGGTGGCTAGAGCCTGTTCTTGTTTTATAGAACCCAGTGCCTACATATAAACCTATGTTTTGAGAACAAAAGCTGGTAAGAAAATATCCCATGATAATATTCATAATTGGACATCCCATTTCATGTTGTCTCCAGGCTGTGCAAAAGCCTTTTGATTTTTAGCTATGGGAGAATTTTTTGCAGTCTTACATGAAGTTTCCCTATTTTGAGCAGATAAAACCAACAGCTGTGAAAGATCCTATCCAACATTATCTTTCTCCCCAACTCACCACGCTCCCATTCTCAGTGGCTCTACAACTAAACCTCTCCAATTCGAAAAGCACTACTCTAGAGTGTAGATAGGGAGCTGGAAACGGAACCTTTAACCACTCACATTTAAGGCTTCATACTTGTGATGCACATGTAAAGGTTTTTCCAAGGGGAACTTCTCTTCCTTCTTTTTTTCCTTCTGAATTTTACCAAAGAGGTCAGAGATTTAAAGGTTGTAGTAACTGAAATTTGGCCACATAAAACTATGCATTCAAGTTGTTCCTCAAGCCAGGGACAAGACAGAAAATATGCCTATGAGTTCCTCAGTAGTGTGTATTACCAGAAGCAAACTCACACAGAGGATAGGGAGAGGGGCATGAACATCATTTCACACTTCGTTGCTCAAATAAAACCTAGTACAAATTACTTACTCTTTCTTTTGGACTCTCTGCCAAGATTTTTCTTTTGAAAACTGAATCTTTATCATTCAGACCTCTATTGTCTGGCAGCAGAATCAATTCTCTTCTATGGCTATGGACTTATGAAGGATAGGGCCCACATCTCTGCCACCACTCTGTTCTCAGCCTTATGTACTCTACCTAAAATGCTATCAGTGCTGATGAAACTGAATCAATCGTGATTGTCATTTTGAAATACCTGGGAAGAAGACTGGCTTGCCAGCAGTTTTATGGGGCATTTTATTGATTGCTAGAAAGTAATGTTGGAGGGCCCAGCTCAGTGTGGATGGTACTATCCCTGGGCAGGGGAGCCCAAGGTATATAAGAATAGTAGGTGAATGTGAGCTTGAAAGAAAGCCATTAACCAATTTTCTTTTATGGTCTCTGCTTCAGTTCCTGTCTCTAGATTTCTGTGTTAGCATTCACTGATAATAGACTATAAAGTGTAAAATAAAGTTGCTTTTGGTTAGTGTTTTATCGCATGAACAGAGAACCAAGTAGAATATAATTGTATCGGTGAAGACATGGTCAAGAGTCTTCTGTGTTATAAGTAATCTGGATATGAGTCCTACCTCTACAGTGGTTCTCAACCTTCTTAATGCTGCAACCCCTTAATACAGTTCCTCCTGTTGTGGAGACCCCAACCACAAAAGTATTTTGTTATTACTTCATAACTGTAACTTTGCTACTTTTATAAATCATAATGTCAATATATGATATGCAGGATATCTGATATGTAACCTCTGTGAAAGGATCCTTTGACCCCAAAAGGGTTTGCTACTCATAGGTTGAAAACTGCTGCTTTAGAGGTTAGATTCCAAAGGCTAACAGTTCTTTGGTTTATTTTTAGACTTCAGAACGTTAGCAAGGGCAGAGTTGTGAGAAATCTATATGATTTACTTTCAAAATTTTATTGTGACCAAGGTTATAGATATTTATTAATTCTATATTAAGCTATATACAGGTCATTTTCAGCGGGTTATTGCTGAAAATGATGCAGTAATAGGTATTTGATCTGTCCTCTGTACTTTTTCAGAAGTCACAGTGTATGGAACCCTAATATCTTTCTGAATTTTCTTTTGACACTTAGTTATCTATAGGCTCACAAATAGTCTACAAAAGAAAAGGCCCCTTTTTCTCAAGGTAGAAATCGACGTTTTTCTACTGTACTAAAGATAGTTCCTCACTGACAAAATACAAATTACTTGGTTGCAACATTTTAAAATGCAAGTATCCACTTGAAGATTTTATTTCATAAATATGTCCTTTAGAATGTTTCCATAGATCTTCAGTTAGGGTTTCTTTCTGGCAATGTGGTATGTTATCAGGAAATGAATCAAGAGAAAAGGGAGCTGTGCTGGGCATGCCTAGGTATAAATCAGAAGCTTGGTTGGGTCTGGGGAAGTCTAGTTTCCTGATGCAACAAGAATTTGAGATTATTGACTGGAACTCATAGTTTCAGAGAAAGAATTGGGAAAAATTATTGTCTTCTAGGTGCCTTCAGCTTTCTTAGCTCACTAGTGGTTTAAGCAAAAGCTAAAGGTTAGGATTTTAGGTTGATAATCATTTTGGGGTTTCTATTTTACTACTACTCAAACATGATTTAAATGGGTGTACTTTCCTGAACGTGAAGGCTTTCTGGTGTACAGATACAAACGCACAAAATGATGCCTCTCAACAGCTTTGCTGAGCTGGAAAGCTAAGCTGCCATGTAGCTTGCAGGTGTGCACATGTAAGGAGTCTGAATGGACACAAGATAAAAGTACAAAGCAAGGCTGACCAAACTTTCTCTGCAAAGGACCAGGTAGTAAATACTTTCAGATTTATCAGCCACATAGTCACTGTAGCAACTACTAAACTCGGTGACTACTACTCTGCTTTTAGAGAAACCATGAATTCTATACAAATGAATGGATGTGACTATGTTGCAATAACCTTGATTCCTACAAACAGTAGTGGGCCCGATAGGGCTCAAATTTTCTAGATTGTAGGTCTCCAGTACAAATGGATAATTTAGCATACCCTTTGTGAATGTGTATATTAAGCTTCTGCCTGACTTTTAAAAAATTGTATTTTATTTTATGTGCTTGGGTATTTTGCCTGTATGTATGTCTCTGTATTACATGCATGCCTGGTGCCTGCAGAGTACAGAATAGGGCATAGGATACCCCTGAAACTGGCATTACAGAAGATTGTGAGTCACCATATAGGTGATGGGAATCAAACCAAAATTCTCTGGAAAAGAAGTCAATGTTCTTAACTGCCGAGCTATTCCTCCAGACCTTGCCCACCTTTTTGTTTGTTAGCTTTTTAATGCTAGGGATTGAACACAGTCCCTTGTTAAGGCTAAGCATGTGCTTCAGCAATGACCTCCATCTTCTATTTTGTTTTACCTTTTATTTCTTGCCCATAAAATAGCCATAAAAGAAAGTTTCAATATTAAAAAATAGCAGGTTTAAAAAAAGCTGTTTGTGAGGTTGGTTATTTTGGGGCATTTGGCAGAGTGCATATGAGCTTATTTAGGTGATGGTGGTATAAAAAGACAAAAAGATACCATGGGCTTTTAGTGATAATATTCTGTGGAATAGATCAATATGCATGAAATATCAGAAGTAGAAGAAATCCTCAAATAGGAGTATTTTCTTGATTGTCTTATGCACTGAGATTGTCTTATATGATATTATTTATTAATCTCTATAAGGGAGCACTTCATTTTAGAAAGTCCAATGCCATATCACCAAGAAAGCACCTCTTTTATTAATGTGCATACTTGTACATAGAAATCGACATTGGAACACCACTAAATGATCAGAGACACATGAAAAAAGTGCTTAAGGTGCTTAATATTAAATGATATGTATCTCTTATTCTACTCATGTAGTGTTTCTATGCAATAATGGTAAGTGTTTTAGGGTAGGCAATGTCTACTATGCTATAATTCAATGTTTATAAATACTTAAAGAGGGGCAGATTATGGATAGATAAACAGATCATACAGAAACCGGCTAATGTACACTGAACACTCAATTACGAACAACTAACTATAACTAAAGAGTAATGAGGAAAGATAAAATCACAGACTTAAATGTGCACACATGCACACTTTGGGTGTGCTGCAGTCTATATTGCCTAATATTCAGAATAGAGATGGCCATGGCTTCGCACTAAGTGGAAAAGCATGCTGTATTTATTAATCTCAATAACAGCTGAGCAAAACCATTTAGATAATATCAGAGGCCCAATTTAACCTGCTGAACAGCTATGAAAAAGAAACCTAACTTCTGTGTGCTTCTACGCACTCTGGAAATGAAAGGTAAAGTTTAGATACCTGGTCCAGGTTTAGGGGGAGCACAGATGTTGTAAATTCAAGGCATACAGTAACACATTTTATCTGTTTATTTTCTAAATTTATGACAGTTTTAATTTATTTCTACAATAAAGCTTTTCCTTTGTTGGAAATTAATGCTGGGTAAAACAAACCACGAGGTGGTATTTAATAACACATTTCCACTAAATGTCAGACCTCTGGCTCTGACATCTGTTTTGAGTTACTGAAACAGTTGTCTGAAATATCTGTATCAACCAAGGAACATGGACAGATGAGTCAGAGGAAGACTATCAAGTCCTGTAAGACATTAATTAGCTCAGTTTTGACAGAAACTTGCATGGTTAAAAAAAAGTGAATTTTTAAAAGATATATACATGGAGAAGGAAAACTGAGACAAGATAGATAAGAAAACTTTGTAACACTGGATCCTAAAGTTATTTTGCCAGGTTGTAACCAATATTTTATTCCTGAATAAATTAGACAGAAACAGCAGACATTACATGTAGTATAAAAAGTACTGCTTCAGAAAAATGCTGTTTCTGATATTTGTATGTATATGTGAATATAAACATGTTTTGTAAAACTGCTTTGAGTAAATATTATGTATATGTATATAAACACATATGCAATATACATATTTAAGTATCCCAGTTTGTGATAAAACACGTATAGTAAATAGTTAAACCAGATGGATGGTCACTGTTCTGAATAGCGAAGACTGTTGGATGACTTATAAAGGTCTTTGATTTTGGAGTCTTTAATCCCAAGAGTAAGGTCCTCTGGAACTTCTCCTTAATATAAACCTAACATATGTACCAAATGGTAAGCTCTTTCTATTTACACAGACAAAGGGAACACAAGCACAAGTTTAGACACACACACACACACACACACACACACACACACACACGAGAGAGAGAGAGAGAGAGAGAGAGAGAGAGAGAGAGAGAGAGAGAGATTGAGAGAGAGCTTTTCAGATTATATTTTTAGTTACAAATAAACTATTCTAAACAAATTGGGTCCTATAATAATGTCCAAGTTAGAGGGAAGCAAACAAACAAAAAAACCAAGGTTGTAGCATCATAGAAAACACAGTTAAAGGGCTGAGGAGACAGTTCAATGGGCACAGTGCTTGCTGAATGATGCTGAATTTGGGTTCCCAGCAGCCATATAAAAGCTAGGTATAGCAGTGTGCATCTATAACCCCAGTGCTGGGAGAAGCAGGGTAGATAGCTGGACCCAGGTAGCTCACTTGCCCCTAGTCTAGCTGAAATGACAAGCCTAGGTTCAGCAAAAGAACCTGGTCTCAAAACATAAGATGCAAAGAGATAGAGGAAGACATCTGAGGCCAGATGCTGGCCTCCAGGTACAGGCATAGACATATTCATACATCATACACACACACACACACACACACACACACACACTCACAAACAAACATGCACCTGTATGCACACACATCTAGTCAAATACTCTGAGACTTTAGCTATTTACTGTCTTGCATTATAGAATCTTGTTTGCTTTTCTGGAATGAGTTAATTTTCTCAAGCCACCAGACTATGATTAGGTTAAAAAAAAATTAGTTTCTTCTATATCAGAGCACTCAAATCAGCACTTAGGGGGATCATTGTCTTCATTAAGTACTAATTTAATAACATTATCCAGGTGGCCTGAACAGAGTTTCCCAAGGTCCCAAACCAGCAAAACAATACTAAAACTAGTAAAATGACACAATAGCCCTATGAACTTCAAACATTACAAAGAGTAGGGAAGCTATACTCCTAATGTCTTGGGAAGCTCCTTCTACACCTAGTCTACATGCAAGGACTCTAGAAGTGAAGTGCGGCTAGTCAGCGTAAAGGATTTCATTTTCAAGCTCATCAGAGTGGAGCTGGGCAGGAGTTGTGTGGCTGTCCCTTCTCTGTTACATTCCTGTTAGATGTGGAAGAGATATCCAGCCTACAACCAGAGTAGCCTTAAAACTGTCACAGAGCAGGGAAATGGGCCAGCAGTTCACAAAGATGGGAGGAAACACATCTATGACCATTAAGAAACAGGGAAGGGGCTATCAAATGTATGGTAGATGCCAAAAGCCCTGACATCTCTAACTACCATGCAACCTTGAAGAAGAAACTTCAATGCAAGTCTAAGTTTCCTTCCTAAGAAGCAGAATGCTTCAAGGATTCACTCATGGAAAATATATCTTCACTATAGAAAGTGTATTATTGCCCCATGCTGGTAACCACTAGGTCTTCGAAAGCTAAGAACTTGTTCTCCCTGTGCATTTCTAATACTCACTCTGCTACACAGTGGACGCTAGTAGAATCTGGAAAAACAAAGTGATAATAGCAAAAGGGGAAACATTTTATTTTCTACCAAGCTTGTCCATGGTCTTCCCACTCTAAATAATGACATCTCAGAAGAAGAGATATCTAATAGAGTTAGGATGAGGATGGGGCAAGGAGTTAGTGCAAGACAGGTAAGAGTTTTATCTGCTAAAAATCAATCAGTGGTGTTCAGCATTGACAAGATGGTTGGTACAGGCATTTAAAATTAGCTTCCCTGATGGTTCCTTAGCAACATTCTACCAGAACATTATTGCTTTTCATGTGCACTACACAACCTTCACTCACACATCGAATAGCTAGGAAATGGCCATTGTTAACTGACACTGAACAAAAAGATAGGGAAAACACACTACTCAAACTCACCCTCAAACTCACCCTCCTCATTGTCCTTATGGATATGAGCATAATCCTCCGATTTTCCATCACCCTTCCTTTCTAGGTTACCCACTAGGGGAGCTAATCACTGGCCATGGAGCTTTCTGCCTACTCCATTTTGCTTCTTTGTGCTTTCCTTCTATCAGCTCACAGGGGACCTTAATTTTTTATTAATAGATTGACGGGGGGCAGGGGGAGGTTAAGTGACTGTATCAGATAATAATATCAAGAGCAATAAAATATCTCTTTGGATGAAGCAAGATGTTTGTGGCTCATACAGGCCTGCAGGAAAAGTCTGTGTGCTAAAGTCGTGCTTTTGTATGTATAATGTACAAGGTCAATGTGATAAAGAAAAAGAATGCTTTTTTTTTTTTTTGCAAGGAAGTAAAAGGCCGATAACCTTACCTATGGAGATCTAATTATTTCAATATTAAAATGATAGGATATGATACAATTTTCAAGCACAAAGGGCATCAGATTGCAAGGCAGAATCCCCACCACGACCACTTGCTAGGCATTTTCTGGGCCTCCCTGTGGCATACTATAGCCTTACATCCCTGACACACGGAGCACACAGCACTAATTTTCTCATCTGTGAAAGTCACATAATAACTGCTCTGAAATAAAAGGCACCACATAATTAGCTCCCCAACCAACATGTGAACCAAGTAATACACTTTAGAAGTACAAAGGGAAGTCTTACTTCTAGAAACAATTTGATCACACAGGTATTTGAACTCAAAATACACAAAGCCAGAAATCTCTACTAAAAATAAAATCTTACCATGAACCCAAATTGGCATTCTGTCAGTACATGCTGGCTTCTAATAGACAATAACACATCAATTAGAATGGAAGGGAATGGTGAGATCTGAGTCCCTTGTAGATACAGGTCCTTACCTCTTGAACTAGGGAAGGAGTTGTTGAGTTGCTCCATCACTTCTTCTAACCCTGTGCTTGTGTCCTGAGGAGGACTCAGAAGATCTTCCTCACCTGAGTGAAAGAGAAACAAGGATGAGCCATCACATTTCTGCCAAATACAGACACAAGAAAGGGCCACAAGAACATTTTACAAACCATTGTATGTTCATTTTATTTACTCATGGATATCATAACAAAAACCTTCTCAAGCAATTCCTCAAGTGTCATAATTAGGGACTACATCCTTAATGTGTGGAAATCAACATGGTAATTGACCTGTGTTATTATTCTTGGGGACAAAAACTTGTGTTCATACTCAGGAGTTAATATAAAGTCAACAAAACGTCTTTTCTGGAAGCTGATTAACAAATGTGAGACTTTTCTTTGAGACAAAACAATTATTATCACACACTTGCAGTGTGTTTCCTCAGCACACAAGAAAAACAAGAACATGGCAGACTGAATTTACTCCATAAAGGTAATAAGAGACAGGAGGAACTGGGGGTTTTCAGTCTTTCACATTTAACAATAACAACATCAAAAACAAAAACACAACTAAAGTACCATTAAAGTCAAATGTAATAAAAAAAATAAACCATGTACATGAACTAACAAATACTAACATTGGTATTGTAAGGATCATAGACAGAATGCTGAGGAATTTACTTTTTGTTACTTGGAATTACATTATCATCTTTGAATTGGGAATTTGTAGATAGTGTGAGCATTGGTGTCTCTCCTCACCCAATATTTTGAGTCAAGGGAGATTTTATCTGGGGCAAACCAAACTAATGAATTCTGAAGGTTCTTTGAAAGTTGTTTTTCATACTAATTAAACTCCTAACCATGAAATAACTTCATTCTAAGCTCTGTGTGTTAAGTGCATTGTTACTTTGAAAGCAAGACCTTGTTCAAGCAAGTCAGAAATAATGAACGGGATTAAGGACAAGCTCATGTTCACATGTGACTAGGAAATGACTAGGGAAGTAGTGATTAAATGATTTACATATTCTTTTCATTTCCGTTGGTCTATGCCATGCTTGGATTTTCAGTTAAGATTCTAATCCTGCATTTATTCCTGCATTTTCAAGCTTGTTTTTAGAGCACAAGCAGAAAGATTCATTGCTAAGACAAATCATATTCTAGGACGTGAGTCTGCATGTTGTTCCTACAATGGAGGGTTAAGAAGCTGGGCTGGATAAAAAGCCTGAGTCTGTGAGTCTCATGCCAGGGCAAATCTCATTGAAATCCTAAGCACAGAAAAACACTGTGAAGAATGAAGTTCACAAAAAAGCAAGAGACTAGATTCATCTTCCTTCATCTCTTCTCTCAACATGCATGCACACATAAGTGAACACATAGACACATACATACACACATTTTCAGGTTTTGTCTTCAGAAGAGAAAAAAAGTGGCATTTAGTATTTCTAGTTTATTTATTCTTAATAAATTTAAGTTAAACACCTACTATCATAGAAAGAATGATATATTACCAGAAGAGACACAACCCTGACCAATTGCAGAGCCAATTACATATTTTTGTTCCATTTCTGATACAAATTTTTATTGAACTGGGAAACATGAGGCATTTTTAATGACAGCAAGACCATGTTCCTGACAGTACATCTTACAGATTAAATCAGAACCAGCGGAAACACTCAGCATCATGTCAATATATCTGACAGTTTAATTAAATCATACCTAAGTTCTTGGAATTTCATTGTAAGACCCAGGTACAGTTCAGTGATGTGACTGGCAGTACTGTTCCTGAATGACTTCAGGGATTAAACTGTAAAGTATAAGCTAATGATGTCAGCTAAGTTCCTCTTTACAGGTAAGCTATCCCCTGTCTCAAAAAGGAGTATCTAAATTCAAATGCAAAATTGGCTTGTTTTCATAGCTTTTGTGACAGTGATAATTGTACCCATTAAAACATTTTTGGGGGTGTTGGTGTTTGAATGCAGAGAGCTATGCATCTCTGATTTGAAAATTTTGTGGTTATTTGCAATAACTGTCACTGGTCCTCAACACATAAGAATAGGATTTAAGGATTTAGAAATGCTAATTACCACAACCTGATCACTATCACTGCATGTTATATATGTGAACTGAATTATAATATGGGACCCCATAAATAATAGTAAATACAAATCAAGTTTGAAGTAAAGGTCAAAAAATATATAACGATATACTTTGTTTCAATTTGCCAGCCCAGTAAGATAGCAAAATTTACTGTTTGCCTAATAATACACTATGTAACTATAATATAAAAGACAACCCAGAATGTTCTAATTATAATAGCCACAATCATGCCAAGCTTGCTAACTACTATTTTTTCTTCATTTAGTTCATCTTCTCATGAACATGCCTAAAAAATTCTTTTTTGAGTTATTAACAATATTCTCTGGCTTTATTTGAAACTAAGGTTTACAAATGACTGTATCTAGAAAAAATTATTTTCTTTTTAAACATGGAACTGTGCCTTAGCAAATTATTTTTTTTCTTACAAAAGGGAAGCATGTGAACACACATGATTACTATGACATGACTAGTTAGTGAATACATCTGCAGCACTGACCCACTTCGGAAGTGAGTTGTTTTTCAAAACTGATCTAAAGAGAGGGATTCTATGACATCAAATCTTTCTCCTATCTTCTTCTGTTTAAAACTATTAGGATATAATTTAATTAACCTATAACTTATATTGTTCTACATTCTTTAAAAAAAAGAATATGCCCACTATTTGGGGGAGTGATTGGGACAATTTTTGTCTTCATACCATTATATTATGCCTTGTCTTCCTTGATTCTCTCTAGTTTTTCAATAAAAAACCACTAGGAATTATCTAATACTGTATATTTAGGTCCAACTATGTTTTCATAGCCTAACTGAAAACAGTTGCTATATGTTATGTATGTGCTGTTGATTATCAGTTAGTCAGCTTTAAACTATGATAAAAGATACTCATACTAAAATATCTCAAAGATACAGATTTCTCCTCTGTCTACACAAAAATATTTTGTGCTTGGGGCTGGAGAAATGGATTGGCAGTTAAAAGGAATGACTGCTCTTCCTGAAGACCCAGGTCTGGTTCCTAGCACACAAATGGTGGCTTTACAAGTGTCCAAGTGTTGGTAACTCCAGTTCCAGGAAACCGAACATCCTGTTTTGGCCTCTGAAGATAGAAGACATGCATATAGTACTGGTTTGAATAAAAATGGCCCCCATAGGCTCAAAGGGAGTGGCACCATTAGGAGGTGTAGCCCTGTTGGAGGAAATGTGTTACTGGGGGAGCTTTGAGCTTTCAGAAGATTAAGCCATGCCCAGTGGCTCTGTCTTTCTGCTGCCTATGGACCCAGATGTAGAACTCCCAGCTACCTCTCCAGCACCATGTCTGCCTGCATGCTGCTGTACTTCCAACCATTATGATAATGGACTAACCTCTGAACCTGTAAGCCAGCCCCAGTGAAATATTTCCTTTATAAAGGTTGTTAGTATTCTGTCTAAACTCCACCTCCACAGTTATCTGGCAACAGCCAGGTATATGCTCCTGCCCACAGTTACCTGGCAACAGCCAGGTAGGCCTGCCCACTATAAAAGGGTCTGCTTGCCCCCTCCTCTCTCTCTCTTGCTTGCTTGCTCTCTAGCCTCTCCCTGTCCCCTCGCCCCTCCTCCTTCCCTTCCCTTCCCCCTCTCTCCAAGTGGTCATGGCTGGCCTCTACTCCTCTACCTATCACCTCTCTGCTCTCCTCCTCCTCCTCCTCCTCCTCCTCCTCCTCCTCCTCCTCCTCCTCCTCCTCTTCTTCCCTCCCTCCCTCCCTCACTCCCTCCCTCCCTCCCTCCCTCTACTATCCTCCTGGCTCCCCTCTCCATGCCCTGGATAAACTCTATTCTATACTATACTGTCATGTGGCTGGTCCCTCAGGGTGAAGAGATGCCTCAGCATAGGCCGGCTGAGACATCCCCTTCCCCCATACCTCTCCACACACCCACAGAACATACTCTTTATCTCTTTATCCTTTTATAAACACATCAATGGTGCTTCCTCACAGCAAAATAGAGCCTAAGAGAATGGTGCACAAATATACATGCAGGCAAGACACACACAGAGAAAATTAAAAACACGTTTTTGTGCTGGATATACAAAAGAGTAAAGTCACCAAGCACTTGACTGCAGGTTTGTTGCCCTGAGAGTAATTAATTGAAACAGAAAAAAGATCAAGAAATTAGAACTGTTTTTAAGGAGTTTAAGTTCTATAGTATTCTATAAAGAGAGAAGAAATACAAATAATTGTTTCATATGTTGTTCCAGGAAGGGGAACAGCATTTGAAATATAAATAAATAAAATAATCAATAAAAAGTACCTGCAAGTAATTATGTATAATATAGAATATAATTACAGGATATAATAATGCAAGTCAAAACTATATAGTGTACGATGAATTTAAAAGGAAGATCCATTTTGTGCCAAAAGGATAATCTATTTCAGCTTAGGAAAAACATTGCTTCCACATTAAAGAATTCGGAATTGATTTGGTGGGCAAATCAGGTCTTAGATCAGAAATAGAATGAAAAGGGTCTGCATAGCTGCAAAGTAACTAGAAACACCGGGGAGTTGGCTTTGAAAGAGGGAGGCCAAAGAAGAGAAACCAATCAAGACAGTATGCATATATGTTCAGGTAGTAGATGACAAAGAGCTGAGTTGGGGGCAGAAACAGCTGACATGAAGAGTTCAACTTTTTTTTCATAACAGGAATCAAAAACAGTCTTATCTTTATGACTGGTGGAAAAATACAATGACGGAAAGATGCAAAAAGGAAAACAGGTGGGAAATTGTCAAAGACATTTCAAAAAACACTGATGGATGAAGTCTGGGCCAGAACTCTCAACATAGAACAATCAGCATAGTAGAAGCCTCAACTGAAGTTCTCTCTTCCATTTTATGTCAGGTTGATAGATAGAGCTGAACATGATATTCTCCGATTATCTTTCTTTTTTTGACACTTAAAATAAGGACAGTTTATTTTTTATAAAATTAATACATTAATTTTAAAAGGGGAAAGTAAACTTCAAATTACCAAAGTACTCTAATTTGAAAAACCAAACAAACTCAAGAAAATCTTGCCATTTAAGAGCCAGGAGGAAGTTCTTATCTAAAATAGATTGGGCTATGGGCTTGTCTGTGAGGATGATTTTGCTTCCTACAATGATGGTTTTTGATTGGGATATGTAGGCCAAATAAACTCTTTCCTCTAAAAGAAAGAAAGAAAGAAAGAAAGAAAGAAAGAAAGAAAGAAAGAAAGA
>NW_021604606.1:1411680-1471078 GCF_004785775.1 Grammomys surdaster | reverse complement strand
GGGAGGGAGGGAGGGAGGGAGGGAGGAAGGGAGGAAGGAAGAAGGAAGGAAAAGAAAAAAGAGAGAAGATATGAATAATGGTATGGGTATAAGGGAGGAATTAGAAGAAAGAGAATGGATGTGGACTTATCAAACCAAATTATATGTGCATATGCCATTATCCAACAATAAAAATTTGCGTATATAAATAAAATGAATTATTAGACTAAAAAATAAAAACCATAGTATAAGCCAAAGAATAGAAGGAGATCCTAGGAAGAATGAAGAATGAGGAGGATGGAGAGTAACCCTTAAAGTAAGCCTGGATATAGGTCACTGAAGAATATTGCACATCATTTACATGGCAACTTTACATAAAATATTTAGCAGGAACAGACTCAGAAGGAAGCAAGCAGGCAGATAAGGACCATGCCACAAACACCTGGTCTTGAACAAGTAATGATGCCTGCCTGGAAAGTATTTTGAGACTGAAGAAGACTACAGAGACTTGACAGTGATATGGAAAGCATGATCTTTCATTGGATCCTGGATGATGATGATGAGCTACAGAGACTGTTATGGACAGAATTGCTGATATCATAGTTGAAAGCAACGGTTACTTGATTTTATTTTGTGGTGCTACACATTGAATTCAGGGCTTTGCACATACAAGATGATATTACTACCAGTGATTTACAGTCCTCAGACCAATGTTTATTTCTTGAGTAGCAATTTTATGTTGGTTATGTAAGAAAATATCTTTCAACTTGAAAGAAGACATGTCTTCAGGTCTTTTGGGTAAAATGTTATTTTATGTGAAACAGACACTAAATAGGTCACTGAAATAAAATAAGCCAACAAACAATTATATAAATGTAAGTATGATGGATATGCACATAAAATATGGATAAAGTGATTCAGAGTATGTAAAGATGTCATCTTAGAGACATACAAAAAATAGATGTTCATATAAACAAAACATTAGTCTAAGAATACATAAACAAATGGATATATGGCAACTGTGGCAAAATGGTGAATTAATTACAATTTTGTTATAAATCTGGAGTTTTTTCTAAATAAGAAAATACAGAAAAAATCACATATAATTACTAATATTAACAATGAAATCTACTTTTAATGCTTGGGAGATGTTTCGTATTTTAAATAAAGCAGTGGAAGAGTGGGTTTGAGAAGGTAAGGAGTTATTGGCTCTGCAGAATTCTTAGGAATGCATTTGCATGAGAATGCAGAGGCCTGGAATGTCAACAAGACTAGTTTTGTCCATTTTTATTTGTCTCTTCCAATAAAATGTAAATTCCATTAGAATAATCTCCCAGTAACAACTGTATAGAATACAAGCAATGCAAAGAGCCTTTTTAGTAAGAAGTACTTTGTACTCAGAGAGATAAAGTGGTCCCTCCTGATCTGTTGTGGGATAGGGGTGGTTACAGGATCAAAATAACTGCTAAAGCTGCTTATATAAAGTACTTTCAAAGAAACCATATGCATCTTCCCATATACTTTAAATCATTTCTACATTATTTGTAATGCCTAATACAATGTAAATGATATGTAACTAATTCCTATATCATTATTAAATTCAGAAAATAATGATCCAAGAAGGTCTATATGCTTCATTACAAATGGACACCTTCCCCAAATATTTCTAAGTTTGGTTGGTTAAGTCTATGATATGGAACTTGCACATGAGGACAGCCAATTGTAGTTGAATTCTTAGACAAATAACTAGGTATGACTTCTACCATACTTCACTTGAAAGAAAAGCACTGGAGCTGTGTTTTTAAAGAATACTATCTTCATCTAGAATATAACTCAGCCAATTTCATCTGTACCACATCTCAAAAGTTCAAAATAGAAGAACACATATCATAGTTATTTAAACATCTGGGACCATCATTTTAAAAGATCCCCTCTTCCCCCTTATTAAATAAAGTTGGTTTACATAGTTCAAGAAAAAGCACCTTTGAATTTAGTCTTTTCTTTCAGAAACCAAACATTGAAACATATCCTATCAATTTTAAATGGGCAAGTTATCTCTTATCCTAACTTAGGCACTAGCATATAGCACTTCTATCTTTGTATTCAGTTCTGCCAGAACATTCTGGGTTCTACAATTCATCAGTACCACTCTGCTACGTACTTTAATTTGAGTGCTATAACAAGTATGCTGCCTCTTAGGTGTTGACAATCTAAATAATTAATACTTCTAAGCATCCAGAGTTCTGAGGCTCACAGCTAAAATCCATGATTTAATCTCTCATGCATGACTTCAAAAGGAAGGAAAAACCCTGAAGTAGGAAATAACAGAGATACCAATGCTCATTTGTTTTCAGAATTCATTGACTTCTCAAAGGTGTGCAGTATGTTTTCAAGCTCTATGCTGTCATTTTCACTTCCAACAGTCCATTAGCTGTATTCATATCTCATGTACAAAAGGAGATTCTAATGGAGATTGACCTAAATCCCTGACATGTAGTAAGGAAAACCACGGCAAACATATCTTCTTCTGTTTGAGAACAACTGGATCCTGGCTTTCCTATAAGGTTTGCCTTCTTGGGACCTGGAGGTGCTCTCTGCTCTGGTGATTTTTGAACATCACTGTATTTGCTTCAACTATTCTCTCTTTCCTCAGGCATCCTTATCTTCTTAGAATCCTCATCCACCTTCTTCAACATCTGTGAATCTCTATTATCACTCCAATGGTCTCAGCTCCCTGCTGGTTGAATTGCTCAATCCTGGCTAGATTTCAGCATAAGCTGTGTATATATTCTAACCTTTTCATTGATCTCCATGCACCATGCTTCCAAGGTGAGTGGGAACCTACACCTTGAATGTGTAAACAGAGGAAGAATTTGAAACTACTCCTAATACTCCATTTATTCAACTTTCTTGATCACAATCTCACTCCTCTGACTTCAATCCATCTATTCTCATTCTCTCTCCATCCCCCTCATTTCTTGAGATATTGTCTCACTATATCCCTGGCTGGTCTACAATTCACTATGTAAACCCAGATGGCAGCAAAACTTGCAGCAATCACTCTGCCTCTGCTTCCCAATTGTTGGGATTGCAAGTGTGAGCCACCAGACCCAGGTTCACCTTAATCTCTCAATCTTCCATAGTAACACATTTCTACCTTCAACCTTATTTTTCTGCTTTTACAGTCTGAGTTCCATACTTCATCTCTCTTAGTCTAGGCCATAAATCATCTTAAGAATGAATTCCTACACCAGGCTTTGAGGGTGAACAATGTAGTCTGTCTGTGAGTTAATACTGATTTGAAGGGCTGTTGTTTTTAAGCTGTGGTATCACTCTGTTGCTCAGTCATATCTCAAATTGATCCTTCCCCCTCTGACTCCAGTATATCTGGGGACTGTAGTCATGTTATTACATTAAGATCTTCCAGGAAACAGTGGGAATCCCAAGGAAAACTAGGTTAGGACCCAAGGAAAAGAAATATAGTTATGGGGTTGATTTATGCTTACTCATTCATAAAAGAGGAGAAATGAAGAAAACAGATCAAATACTGGTGACATTCATTAAACATGATTGTCTAGCAGCTCAGGACAAACAATAAACATTACCTGACAAGTGCTGTAATAACCATTCATGACACAAGGCATCTGCCTTGTACGCTTATTATATCATGTCTGCAACACCAACTATAGATTTCTTAGAACCCAGTACTGTGCAGATTCCCAAAGAAGAATAAATGACATAAGACCATGCTAAACACTTACCATTTCCTCCCCAGATTCAACTAACTCTATCTTGGGAGTTGTGAGGTTTAATTGTCACCTTGGCAGAACCTAGAATCATCTAAGAGACAAATATGTAGGCAAGTCTGTGAGGAAGCTTTAGACTAGATTAACTGAAATTGGAAGACCCACTCATATGTAGGTGATATCTTTCTACTGGCTGGGCTTCTGGTCTGATTATAAAAAAGAGAATGTGAGCTAGACACCAGCATTCATCTCTTCCTAGTTCCTAACTGGGGATGTGACATGAGCAGCTTTCTGGAGCTTCTGCAGTCATGCCTTCCCCACTGTGACAGACTGTAACCCTTGAACTAAGCCAAAAGAAACCCTTTCACCCTAAAGCTGCTTTCCTCAAGTATTTGTCTCAGCAATGGGAAAAACAAAGCACAATATTCTAAAATTTTCATTCCTTTCACTAATTTTTATTTCTTTTCACTGATCAACTTCCCTTCTCTGAAACTGCTTTCTCTGAAAGGGTCTATCACTCACAGTGATTTCATTGGCTTTAATTAACTTTCTTCTCCACTACACTCACTAAGATTTCATCCTTTTGAGTATATCTTCCTTGAAGCTGTATCTACTTCTCAGTCCTTTACCACACCATTACTCAAATAGAGGTTGTCCTGTTTAGCGTTAATTGTCAACATGACACAGTTTAGGGTCACCTAAGGAGGGAATCTCAATTCAGTGATTGCCCAGATAGACTGGCTGGTGAGGATGTCTATGGTGTTGATTGTTAATTGATGTAGAAGGGCCCAGCCTACTGTGGGCAGCACCATTCCTTGGGCTAAAGCTCCTTTACAAGAAATATAGCCTAAGTGTGGGTCTATATACCAAGCAAACAGCATTCCTCAGTAGTTTCTGCTTCGAGTTCCTGTTTAAGTTCTTGCCCTGACCTCTCAATGACAGACTGTAAGCTATAAACGGAAATAAACACTTCCTCCCCATACGCTGATTTAGGTCATGTTTTTTGTCATAGCAACAGAAAGAAAAACAGAAGCAAAAGTCTTCCCCAAAGTATTGCAAGCAGGCACATTTGTTACAAATTTTTGATCTCATGTCCTTCAGCAGTCAAATTCATGGATGTGTAATTTAATTCAAGAAGTCTGCTGTTTTCTTAAATGCAATTCAAAACAATCCAAGTGTACACTCCTGGGGAGCTAGAAAGATGACTTAGTGGTTACAAGTGTTTGCTCCTCTTGCCAGAGGACCAGATTTCAGTTTTCAGCAACTGTGTCAAGTGGCTCATGACTACCTGTAATTGCAGCTCCAGGTGATCAATGCCCTCTTCTGGCCTTTGAAGTCACCAGTATATATATATGTACACACATATACATAGACATACATATACATACAAATGATAATATACATAATTTAGAAACAATATAATACTTGGATTGGAGGTATAGTTATGTGGTAAAAATGCTTGCATAACACATGAAGGGACCTATGCATAGCTTAGGGAAAGGGGGGAAATAGTTTGCTCTATACTGACAACAAATTTCATATATGTTGGCCTGAACAAATATCCCCTAACTGCTGTATACATCTAGAAAAGGTTTTCTTTGGGCTGGTGCAGGCTTCAAATACACCTTTTAAGAAATATCTTTTCAGATCTTCTCACTTGTGATATAACTTTCAGAAGTTTCCTAAAATGAGTTAAGCATCCCTATAATGGGACTCTATCTTTCCTCTGCAGACTGATTTCTCTCTACCTCTTGCTTGACACACTATCTTTATATTTAATTAATCACACTAGTTGCTCTAAAGCATATGTGATATGGGTGTTATAAATTCACTTCATGATTTATACTGTTAGCAGAAATTTTAACTTTTACAGACACTTAGAGAACTAATTCTAGAAGGAACTGATACTTACCCATAGATTCTGAAGTTTGACTGCCAACCACTCGGAGCAGCATAGGCTGACTGCTATCTGACCTCTGCAGAGAGGTAGAAGGAGAGGACACTGTGGTGCCATTCACCTTAGCCTCAGCCTGGGGCTAAAGGATGCAACAGAAGAAAAGTATTATTTTTCATAATAAACTCATAAACACTATAGGAATAGTATAGACTCAGAAAATAGGATTATTATAGACAACCAGAACTCAGACATCATTACCATTCCTACTTAGAAAACTTCCAGAAATTGAAGAATGTGTCGTATTTTATTGTTGATATGATCCAAGAATATATCTTTGCAGCTGAACTGTTTTCTCTTATAAAAACACAGAAAAATATAGATATGGCCAAACAAAAATCTAAGTCACTAAATTAAAAGACTAAAAGATTAAGAAGACCAAGTGAGAACAGAAAACATATAAGCCCCCTTAAGAAATTATATACCATGATAGAAAGAACATTATTTTATTATTTAAATTCTCAGAAAACCCAGAGCATGTCTGGCTGGGGTCTGTTTTAATGCTATATCTTCCTAGGTCCCAGTGGATATGTAAATCTTTAAATTATATGTTAGTGATTTGGAGAAGGAAAAAGCCTAAAGGTATACCACAGAGAAATGACTGACATTTCCTTATAAGATGCATTTCCAATTGGTTAAACAAATGAACAGAATACAAACCAAAAACCAAAATCATATTGGGAGAGGAAATGATGTGAAACAAATATTGAAAAGTACTTTAAAGTTGAAGTTCTGTCTTTTGATTTTGTTTAAAGAAGGAAAGTGAAAGTTTGTAACTAGCCAATATTAGAGAGGTGGGGGTGGCCTTACTTGCTCCAGAAGCTGCCTCAGTCTATGTAACTGAGACTCCAGCTGTTTATTGTGGTCTTCCAGGATTTGCATCCTGGCTTCCAGGCGTCCTTTGTGTTGGCGCAGTAGCTTGGCCTCAGCAATGAGCTCAGCATCCCTGGGACTCTGGGGAGAGGTGGGCATCATCTCAGGAGGAGACGGCAGTGGGGACAGGCCTTTATGCTCATGCTGCTGCTTCAGACGATCATATTCTGCTTGCAGATTCCTGTAAGCATAAGAAGTTAAGAAAGAAAAGGAAGAAACATTGAGCATCATCACTAGATTTCATATAACTGGCATACAGATGAATCTGACCACCACAAGACGACAGTGAACAAATAAAAGGCACTAATGAATGGTTTATATGAGGATGATCTTACCGAAGTTAAAGGAACAAAACAAAATTGGAAGCTTTCGACTGGTGTGTGAAGAGAGAGATGTTTCTCAGTTTTTTTATGTCATACTAAAAGTCTCCTGGGTGCTATGTTCAGATAAGTAAGCAGCAGAAGATTTAATCATTTTGTAAATATTTCTTTATAATGTGAGATTAAAATTTTATGCCTCGATTAAGACTTTAACTTTCTTTTAAAAAAATCAAAGCTTTAACAGAAATGTACAAGAATACACACACACACACACACACACACACACAGAGTATGATCATGTGTATCCATCACCCTGCTTTAATAAATTTAACACTTGCCATAATTTCTCCAAAACCATTTGGTTTCAGGGAATTTGTTTTTGCTTGCATGTTATGCTAGGATAGAATCCAGGGATCTGTACATTCCAATTATTTTTTTTAAAAAAACAAAATCCAGCAGCCAAGCCTAAAACTATCCCAATGTACCTTATCAATCCCATACCATTAGTCCTCAGCATCACTGCTAAGGAGATAACGCCATACTGAATTCGATGGCCATCAATACCATGCATGTAGTCATGTGTTACCTTGAAATTACAATGTTATTACTGTCTATTCTTAGGGAAAATAGTCATTTTGCATGATTCAATCTCGCATCAATACTTTACATGTTCTTAAATACTGCATTTAAGAACTTTATGCTGAAGAATATACATACCGTTATGAGTTGCTTTGGCCTTCAACATCATTTCTGCAGCTGTATCCATGTTGGTACAAAATAATTTGTTACTTTATTGCTATAAGGTTTTATCTTGTTGCTTGAATATGTCCAAATTTTCAGTTTCCCATTATTACAAACCACGATGTAATGAACTTCCTTAACATCAGTCTCTTTGGAAACCAGTTTAAAGGATTCTATAAAAATACATCTTGATGTAGGAGTTGGGGGTCCATGTAACAGCTTCATAAACTGCACCAATGTGGTCTCACAGATGGTTTTACCAATGTACTCTCTCAGCAGTAGTGAAAGGAGCTTTTCCTTAACCACATACTCATAAAAAAAAAAACAAAAAACAAAAAACAAAAAAACAAAACCATGGTGTTTCCAGACCTTCACATCTTGGACCATCTGATGGCTACATTTTAATCTTCACATTTCTGATAACTGGTGAGTTGAACTTCTGTCATAACTGGCTGTTGAAGGTTAATGTGAAATGTCCCCCATATGAATATGTTTTTAAACACAGGCTGCTGCTGCTGTTTGGGAAGGTTGTAGAACCTTTAAGAGGTAAAGCCTGGATGTAGATATTAGGTCAAGATTGACAGGCCTTTCAGTGGGAAAGGATGCACCTAATCCTGTAGAAACTAGATGTGCCAAGGAAGGGGGATGTTGGGGGTGGCATCCTCTCAGAGGTGAAGGGGACGAGGAATGAGGGGAAGAACTCCAGGAGGAAGGACCAGGAGGGGGCCAATATTTGGGATATAAATAAATGAAACAATTAGTTAAAAAAACTTGACAGGCCTTGAGGCTTTGTAGGCAGGGCCTGACATCCTGGTGAACTGTTCCATCCTTATTAAAGTTCTTGATATAGTAGAGATGCCTATCCTTTGTAAGTTAATATGTATAGGATATATTAGTTCCTGCAATTATGTTAATTTATTTTTAGATTTGCTTTATTTTATTTTTGTATGAGAGTATTTTATCTGAATGTAAATTTTATATATATTCTATATACATACATATATATTCTATATACATACATATATATTCTATATATATGAATATATACAAATATACAAATGTTTTATATATAGAATACATAATAGGATATTGAATATATAATATCTTATACAATATACAATAGAATATGCAATAGGATATAATATACAATAGGAATAGAATATACAAATATATATATATATATAATTAGTACATATATATGTATATTACTTAGTTCTAGGCCCTATTGCTAATGATAACATCTACATAATTCTTTGACTATGGAGAAATCAACTTTAAACTGGTACCTAATTAGAACCTTTAGCCCTATTGACTAGTTTTCATGGTACTGAAAGGTATGCTGCATTCTACCAAAGGAGAAAGACTACAAACTCTTTGATCCACAATGGTAACTTGATGCAATAGTGGTACAAAAGTTGTGAGAGTTGCCAACCACTATTTGATTAGGATTAAGGAGCACTCCATAAGATGGAGCCTATTCCTGATACTGCTCAGGTGGTCAAGAACCTGAGACTAGATAGACTATAGATCTAGGAGAAAACCGAATACTACTGTTCTGCTGAAAGAACATAGCAATAAAATGAATCAATGATATTCTTCTATATCCATAGATCAGTGTCTTGCTAAGCCATCATTAGAGAAGCTTCCTCCTGCATTAAGTACATAGAACAAATACAGAGACCCACAACTGGACAATGACTAGCAAGTGATAGACTCTGGAACACTCAGTCCTTATAGGGATAGCACCATCAAATCCTTCTCCCTGATGGCTCAGGGAGCTTTGTGGTTAAGGCAGAAAGATTGTAAGAGCCAGTGGGGATGGAAGACACCAAGGAAACAAGGCCTTCTAACACTACAAGACTGATATACATATGAACTCCCTAAGGGTGTGACAGCATGCACAGAGCCTGTACAGGGCTAAGCCAGATGGGGTTCTAGCACTGAGTGGGGAAGTAGGTACAAATTCTGATCTCCAAATGACAATAGACCACAAAGAAAATATTAGTTTCCTCCAATGGAGTCTCTCTGCATAGCTGGATACACAAGCCACACTTAAGGGCAGGTTCAATGCTAAGCCATAGATGGCTAACACAAAACAAACTCAGTGGTGGTTTTGGAAGGTTTTTGCCTCATAATGTTTAATCTCACAAATCTTTTCTATACTGTGGTTTCTGATTTTGTGTTTTTATGGGACCTCTCTCTCTCTCTCTCTCTCTCTCTCTCTCTCTGTGTGTGTGTGTGTGTGTGTGTGTGTGTGTGTGTGTGTGTGTTTGGATATGCAACTGTATGTTTCATGTTTCTTGTACTTTTCTTTTGGCTTTTTTTTTCTGAATGTTTTCTTGTGTTTGCCTATTCAGGTGTGTGTGTGTGGGGTGTGTGTGGGGTGTGTGTGTGTGTGTGTGTGTGTATGCATATGTGTGTTTAGTTGCCTGTTTGTTTCTTAATGAGGGAGAGAGTCAGACAGACAGACAGAGGGAGGGTAAGTGTGGAGGATCTGGGAGGAGTTGGGAGAGGAGAAACTTGGCTAAGAATATATTGTTTGAAAAAAAACATATTTTCAACAAAAGTTAAATTACATATAAAAAATGTGGTCCAGGGAGATGGCTTAACAGGTAAACAAACTTGACCTGAATTCAATCAGTGGAACTCAAATAGTGGAGAGTACCAACTTGTACAATTTGTCTTCTGATCTCTGTATGGGTGTAACATGACCCAACACACATAGAAAATAAATATCAGGGTCTTTAAAAATTAAAATTTTACCTTTTCATTTGGGACGTTAATCTTTCCAAAATCTGTTTTTGTATATAGTGTGAACCTGTGATCTAAGTTTCCTTTTCTCTCACAGATAAGCATTGATAGCAACTCTACTCACTATGTTTCATTTTTGTCATTTCCTCAGCAAAATATCAAGTGTTCATCAACAGACAGTTGTACTTCTATGCTTTCTGTTCTGTTCTATTCCATTGGTTTGTATAACTTTAAATCAATTGTTGTCTGGTAGGGTTTCACGTTTCTACTCTATTCTTCCTCAAAATTATCTAGGTTATTGTAATCTCTTTGATCTTCTGTATGATTTTAGTATAAAATTTTCATATTTTATGAAAATCCCTTATCATATTTTGAGTTTGAATTATATTGAATTTAGATATGAAACTGGGAAGAACTAAGTTTATATAATTGAGTTTTCACACACAGGAATGGTGCAAAGCTCCTCATTATTTCTGTCTTATAGCTACAATTTTTCATATCCATAGTTTTGTGTATTTCTCCTTTTTTCCTTGTTGATTTTCAATGCTTTTTGCTATTGTTGTTGTTTGAGACAGAGTCTCACTCTGTAGCCTTGGCTGGCCTGGAATGCTGTACATAGACCTGCATGGCCTCCAATTCACAGAGATCCTCCTGCTTCTGCCCCCTAGTGTCTAGATTAAAGGCATGGACCCATTAATGATAACTTTTTAGTTTTACAGTTTTTAGAAAGTTTAGGATACATTTCCCATTCTCTGCATCAACAGTATACATGCATATATTACTTGATTTAATTCATTTTCTTATATTTTGTAGTGTTTGTGACTTTTAAATTCAACACATAGTGATTTAGAGGTACAGTTTCTCTATTTCCAACCATTTTACTAATGATTTTAGTATACTTTTTAATTCAGTTATATTTTATTCAGAAAATACTGTATGATAATGATCTAAATACAATCTAGATCTAGCTCTGAATCACTTTTTAAATGATTAATTAATGGTATGTATGTTGCTTTTCAGAAGACAGTATCTATACATAAAGTCTATTAATTTTGTTTGAATTGTCTGTGTGTTTACTAAATTTCTGATAACATGCAGCTAATCAATTTCTTAGATGAATGTTGAAATAATCTGTTAGTTTCTCATTTTGAATCTATTATAACCTACTTAGGTAGGGATTTATGCAGTTATAGGCATAAAGACATAGATTGTTATTTATTTTTTCCCTCTATAACTATTCCACTCAGTTTTGGTTATACTCAATTGCCATTCAAGGGAATACAGACAATATTATGGAATGCAAGTATCTCAGTGCTTTAGAATTTACTGAGAATACAATTACAAAAAAGGATAGTCTGCCTTTGACTGAGACCTCTTGATACCCTTCTTCTGGTTACAATAACTAGCAAACTAAAACTTCAGATTTCAGCAAATTTCAGATTTTAGAAAACTAAAACAGATTTCAGCTGTTCTTACATAATTTATTTCTCTAGGCAAGATAAATGAAGAGATGCTGGCCATGAGTAAGCAGGCAGTTTCCCATTGAATAATATATGAGACAGTTAGATTATCTCATGAAGTTTTAACATTAGAGAAATAGCTTGTGCTCCATACTGGAACAGGGCATGCCACGATTTCCAAAAATTTCAGGGTCAAAATATATCTAGATTCCACAATGAGACAGAAAACTCTTAATCTGTTACTGTTTTAGCCTTATCTTTTACCAAACTGCGCAAACATTTCAGGAATTTAAAGTCATGCTGGAAATCAATGTTTGATCTTTTTGATTTATAAGAACAGGATCAATCACCAGTCTATACAAACTGAGGTCTCTTGGAATCAGTCTCCAAGAGCTGTTTTGAAGTGTATTTCTTAACAATCTACACTGGTAAAACAGCGATACAAACTTCATGGATGTTTACTTTCTTTCAGCGAGACTCTGCATCTGAACCAAATTTATATAGTTGTCCAAATTGATTAAATCTAATTTGTGAGCATTTATCAAGCCATCAGTTAAATGTTTCTAGGAAATGGAAGCTATGTGCACAAGTGCTCATCCCACAGCAACAATCTTCATTTTCCCTTCCTTCCAGTTACACACACACACACACACACACACACACACACACACACACACACACCTTCTGAGGCTAGAGAGATGGTATTTTAGCTAAGCAGTTAAGAGCGCTGGTTGTTCTTGCAGAGAACCTAGATTTATTTCCTAGTACCCATCTGAGGGTTCACAACTGCCCTTAGTCCCAGTTTCAAGGGAGCCAACATCCTTTTCTGCCCTCCATGATCAGCAGGCATTTGATGCACTTACACAAATGCAAATAAAACTCATACAGGTAAACAAATATTAAAAGGAAACTACTTTCCTTGAAATGGTAGAACTGATGATACTTGTAAATTTTTGCTAAAGCTTCTTCTTTCTACCAAGTTGGGTCACTTGTGATGCTCTTCACTGAAACACTGTTTACATGTTTATTTTCGGATGATGTAACATTATTACCTCTTTTTTTCACTTACTGTCATGAAGGTACAGACAGAAGACTATCTCTTCTAAAGACATCTTCCTTGTTATACTGATTCTGTGGTCCGGTTGTCCACAAGTCTCTTTTTGTAAACTAGCATTTAACTGTCTTTGTTGGGAAACATGGTTAAGTATATACAACACATTTCATTTCTAGTTTGTTGTCTTTCAGTGACAAAAGCTCATGCTAATCACCCAAGGCTTCTCAAAGCTGAAACATAAAGAACACCAACAGCTGTACATAGGGTGTAGGCCTTTTCCTTCTACACAGATGCTGGCCTCTTGGGAGAATATTTAATTGAAAACTCACATCCTTTTTAAATTCTGTAACAGATTTTGTTATTTTTGAAGCTTTCTATGTAATTCCCTCCATTTTTTTGAAATGCCCTTAAATGTCAAGGTCAATCCTAAAAGCCAGTTCTCTACTTCTCTTAATTACTCATTTGTATATCTTGTCATTCCCCCTTGGTTTTGTGTCTACTGTGTTCCTAAGCATATTATTCTCCTTCCTTTCCCTAACCTCTCACCCAGTTCAGTCAGAAATTTATACTTTGTAGAGTTTACAACATGTCAATGGCTTTTTTTTATTTGCAAAGAGTCATATTTTAGTGAATGGTATTCCCTTATTTATACTTTTGAACATCAGGAATGCAATTTCAAGCAATATTTGTTATAACATTCACTAGACTATGTCTTTTGATGGTCGACTGGAGGAGGGTATGCTATCACTTATTCTTTTGGACTCTGGGTGAAGGCATGCTTGAAAAACATGTGCCTGGGGTTTCCTTTCTATTTGCTTCTTCTAAACTTCTGTGTGTGTCAAGTGGCTTTGAGACTATTCCTATTCACCATTTGTGAGTGACAATCTACAACCATATCTTCTACTGGCATCTACACTGATTGACGCAGAAACACCACACATCTCACCACCAGGCAGTAGGCAGATTATTTCAGATGCTGCATTCAAGACTGTGGTGCTGGCCTACCTACCACCCTCCCATGGGTCTATAAATTAGGCTTATGTTTGCATTTAAGTTGTTGTTTGGTAAAGAAATCAAAATGTCTGTGCTCTAGTGCAAGTGTGTATGTATATGTATCTGTATTTTTGTGGGGCCCTGATTTCAAACAGTGATCTTGGCTCTGAGTATCCACTTTCTAAAGATAATTTTAAAGCACTTTTATGATAGCAGGAGCTGGAAGGCCACAAATTTATCTCATTTATTGCTCACTACCATCTGCTTAGCTTTTCTTGCCATTTCTGGTCCACAAAGATATTCATTTAATTTTCAAATTCAGCTATGTCCTTCTCATTTTTCATTTCACATATTAACTGCCACTAGATAAATGCAAGAGCAAAGAAAGATGCCTTAATAGAAGGGCTAATCTCATCTTAATCAGAGGAGACCAGGACATACATATTTTTCCGATGTATGTCAAAGTTCCCTCAGTATTAATGCATCCCCCGATGCACTACTCCAATGAGTCAATCGAGCATTCATTCCCTAAATAAAAATATGATAAACGATAAACATATAGCTCTTAGCTTTAGTTAAGCAACTTGATTAACTGTTTACCACCCTGAGGCTTTGATGTGACACATCTTGTTATGCCAAGAGCTCTGATATGATACGTGACTCAAGGAAAGTCTCTTTACAAGGTCTCATTTTATAGTCATGGGTGGTTTAGAATTCACTATATAACCCAGGCTAACCTCTCAACCAAAGATGTGTTCTTTGCCAACAACTAAATAAAATGCAAAGTTGCTTATGTCTAAATTCTTTTTTAAATGACTTATAAATGCTCAGGAGATTTATCAGGAAGCATTGATACATGAGGACGAGTATATGGATGAGTGTTTCCCTGAATATATATCTGTGCAATGGAGACAAGCCTATTACACATGGAGGACAGAACAGGGTACTTGATTTCCTGGAACTGGAGTTACAAATGATTGTAAGCATCATGTAAACATCATGTGGGTGTTGAGAATTTAACTCTGATCCTCTAGAAGAACAGACAGTGCCCATAACCCACAAGCCATCTCTCCAGCCCCATGGAGATGAGTTCAATTAAATGATGTTTGACTTTAGGTTTTGCTTTGTTTTATTTTGTTCTTAAAGTACAGCTTTGTAAAGCATCGTAAGCTCATTGAAACTTAATATGTAGTCCAGGCTGACCTAGAACTTATGGTCTTTCTGCATTAAGCATGTGCCATGATGCCAAATGCTTTAGAATAAATACAGTCATGGTAACAGAACTGTTAAGTTATAGTTTTGTAAGAGATTGGGCAACAAAGCTTCCAAGCTCAGTGTATCTATTCACATAGCTAAAATTATTCATATATTTTGAAAATATATTATGATAGAATTATTTAAGATTTATTTTGTTTTTAATTATGGGAGAGGGGCTACATATATACATGAGTGTAAGTTACTGTGGAAGTCAGAAAAAACATTGGATCCCTTGGAGCTGGAGTGAGAAGTAGTTGTAAGTCATCTGCTATTGGGGCTGAGACTTGAACGCACATCCTCTTAACTACTGAGCCATCTTTCCAGTCTCTAGATTTTTTTAAAATCCAGTATTTATAAGACATGCACAGGAGGTTATCCTCACAAATGATTCATAAGACACTACTATATAACTGCCATTTCAAGGTAAGAAGCTTTTTATTGCTTGAGACAATGTTTTGTTGTGCAGTACCAACTTGCCTGGAACTGCTGACCCTTCACCCTCCACCTTCAAGTGTTGGAATTATAGACATATGCTGTCTCTCAAGGTGAGTTGTTTTAAATTTTCAGCACAAGTACACAATTTACTCATTTTAACAGTTGCTTACAAATTTACATTCCTAACTGATACATAACAGCTTCTTGAAGCTGTAAATCTCACCCCTACTGATTCTTTAATTGTTAGGATGAAGTCATGGAGTAATTTCAATACAGATGAATATATGTCAGGGATCAGACAATAACTCTGCAGAGAATCTATTTACATTCTTGATTATCTTGTAAATTGTATTTCTCTTGGAGCTCCCTAAAGAACACTAATTCAAATTCATTGCACATGGCTTCTGTCACTACAATTTCTTCTTGTAGCCAGTCATCCTAAAAAAAAAATTTCCCATTGCATTATTAATTTCTTATTCTCTATAGAGCTAAAACAACCTTCCATAGTACAAGTACAGTTGTAGCTGATTAATTTTGTCATAAAGTGTACAAACTCTGTTGACCAGGTACAAATTTACATTTTTAACAAAATTCCTAAGCACTTAATGGGCAGAAAAGATGAATCAAGTTGGCATGGCTTATTGACTCACCTTTACTAGGTGGAAATATGGAGGCAACTGGCCCTTAACAATGATTTACAAGCATCTCTAAGGCAATGCTAAGTAGCATAGATGATAAATACAACAGTCCTTTGTAATTTTCACTAATGTGCATAGGTGAAATGATTTAACATAGGTCATCTACTCTTTAAATGGAGCTTCCCTTTGAAGAGTAATTATATAGGTATTTAAATATATATGTGAATTAAAAAATAAAGGTAATTTTCTGGTGATCAATGTATTTCTAAACAGTATTGTACATTATACTACTTAGAAAGTCTGAGCCCATAGGGTTAATATGTAGTATACATGTAAAAGGGACAGACTGGAGAAATTAGAATCTATCCTCCTACAATATTTGACAGAATATAATAAATCATAAAACTATGAGTCACTATATACTTAGTGAATTAGTAGTTCCTTTTTTAAAAAGACATAATATTCTGCCAGCATGATACATTTGAAAACTGGAAACTGCACAAACCTTTTCAATTATAACTCAACTATTTAAAGCTATATCAAAATACCTTATCAAACGCCAAGTCAAAAATGCCCCCAGACTAGATAGAAAAGACATTCATATGACTTGGCATTACCAATGTTAATTAAGGAGAATCTCACAGTGTAGGAAATAACAGTGTGCATATTTTAGACCTGCCTTGAGCAAAACAGTAAAAATGGGAGGACTCCCCCAGGCTCATTTCTAATCCAGTTTTTTCTTAACAGGGTCTCCCTTTTTGAAGAAATCAGAGTTCTTAATTCCAACATCTTTTCTACTGAAATTTACTAGGTGTAAAGATCTTATATAAGAAACTTAGTACTTGCTGGGATTTTAGAATAATGCATTATTTCTTCCAGTGACATATGCGTTTTAAAACAGATGTCAAAGCATATAATGGAGAGAAAAGCATCAGGAGAAAAATCTGAACAATACAACTTTTTGACACCTTGTCTTTCTGTTGCCTTTCACCACCCTTGGCAGAGGAGGGAATTAAAATGGAATTTGAGAGATGATCTTGAAGTCAAAAAGACCTTGATTTACTCCCTGCTAAAACTAAGCAACTGACTTAAGTACTAATCTCATTATAAGCATTGAAGAGCCAATGTTACTGGTCTATATTTTGTATGTAAATTGCTCTTAGTACCAAGCTTCACCCATACCATGTATTCCACAAATGTTGGTTACAATTAATGTTGTTGTAACTGCGCTCCCTCTCTCTCTCTCTCTCTCTCTCTCTCTCTCTCTCTCTCTCTCTCTCTCTCTCTCTCTCTCTCTCTCTTTCTCTCTGTTTTGGGGTTTTGAGATTTGGAGCCTCAGGTTCGCTGAAAACTCACTATCAGAAAACACTACTTAGATAATCCAAAATGAAAACAATCTATGTAATGAGCTTGGTAGAAAATGTAAATATATAGTGCTAGGAAAGTGATTTAGCCTTCTAAATCTGCCTGATGTTCACCTGACTTCTAGCCCCTAGCAATGTTGTAGCTACTAACTCCAAACTTTGCAATTAGTGTGCATTTCCCACCATCTGTGTTTTAGTGAAGTTTATCAAGGATGAACATTTAAGAAAAATAAAGTTACTTAGATACTCTCGTGATGAGAACTCCTTGGGTTTGATCAAATACGGTAGATGCTTAACAAAATTATCAAATTATATTGATTACCATTAGAATAAAGTGTTTGGGTCAAGTTGACTAGGTTAAAGTATCTAAATGTGCTATATTTTCTGAGTATGTCACTGATACATTAATCTATGTTCAAATCCTTCCCCCCAAAAAAACCCTCCACTAGAACTTGACAATATTACCTGGCTTTACTGATTCACAGATTCTTTGCAAATGCATGATTAGGTGCTATACACATTGTTGTCTATAGAGTAAATATGTTTCTCATCAGTTCAACAAAAGTGATGGAGTCATAAGAAATCCTAGACGCATTATGTGGAAATAAGGCTTACAAACAAAACTACAGGCAAACATGGTAGTACATATTTTTCTCTAACCAAAAGGCCAACAAAGATTGAAGGTGAGTTAGTCAAGTCCCTAGGAATATTATCACTGGAAAAAGTGTGTTTGAGTTTTCAGACAAATATGGTAAAATGTCAATGTTTCATTATCTATGTTCAGCAAAAACTGTAACAGTTTCTAGGAGAGTCATAATTTTTAGCTTCGTATGTTCTACTCTTCGAGCCCCTCTTGTATAGTTAGACACGGTCTTAAATTCCCAAAATAAATTCAACCTAGTGGCATATTTTTCACTTTATGGGACGTACTGTTTAGTACTCTCACCATCTTACCATATTTGTTCTCATGTCTTCGTGTATTCCATTGACAGAAACTAAAAAAAAAACATGTTTTCAAAATAATTCCCTTTACTTCTATATAGTAGCCAATATGTCAAAATAACCGAAATTTCCAACTGATGAATAGATATAAAAAATGGGATATGCCCATACAATGAAATGCTAGTCATCACTAAAAATGAAGTTAAATGACCCCAAAAATTCTACCAGAGAACTCCTACAGCTGATAAACACCTTCAGCAAAGTGGTTGGATACAAAATTAACTCAAAGAAATCAGTATCCCTCATTTATATAAATGATAAACAGGATGAGAAAGAAATTAGGCAAACAACACCCTTTACAATAGCCACAAATAAAATAAAATACCTTGGTGTAACTCTAACCAAGGAAGTGAAAACCCTGTATGACAAAATCTTCAAATGTCTGAAGAAAGAAATTGTGGAAGACATCAGAAGTTGGAAAGGTCTCCTATGTTCATGGACTCGGAGGATTAACACAGTGAAAATGGACATCTTACAAAAGCAATCTACAGATTCAAAGCAATCCCAATCAAAATTCCAACACTATTCTTTACAGACCATGAAAAAAACAATTCTTAACTTCATAGGGAAAAACAAAAAGCCCAAGGTAGTCAAAACAGTCTGGTACAATAAAAGAACTTTTGGAGGTATCAGTATCTCTGATTTCAAGCTATATTAGAGAACAATGGTAATAAAAATTGCAATGTCTTTGGCATAATAACAAGCAGGTTAATCAATGAAATAGACTTGAAGACCCATAAATAAACCCACATATCTATAGACATTTGATTTTTGACAAAGAAGCCAAAGCTATACAATGGGAAAAAGAAAGCATCTTCAATAAATGGATCTGGTCTAACTGGATGTCTGTATGTAGAAGAATGCAAATAGAACCATATTTATCATGCTGCATAAAACTCAAGTCCAGGTAGATCAAAGAACTCAAAATGAAACCAGACCCTCTAAATCTAATAAAAGAGAAAGTGAGGAACTACCTTGAACATACTGCCATAGGAGACAAATTCCTGAACAGAAAGAACATCAACAACTAGGCACTAAGATTAACAATTAATAAATGGGAGCTCATGAAACTGAAAAGCTTTTGCAAGACTAAGGATTCTGTCAATAGGACAAAACAGCTGCCTACAGAATGGGAAAAGTTCTTTACCAACACTACATCTGACAGAGGAAAAAAATCCAAAATATATAAATAACTCAATAAATTAGACACAAACAAACCAAATAACTCAATTAAAAAATGGTATGCAGAGCCAAACAGAGAGTTCTTGAATGACTGAGAAGCACTTAAAGAAATGTCCAAAGTCCTTAGTCATCAGGGAAATGCAAATCAAAATGACTCTGAGATTCGATCTTATACCCATCATGCCTCACTGGACAACGGCAGGGGGACCAGAGCCATTACAAAGTCCCCTTCAATTACTGGAGGTCAGCTCTCTATCCCCGCCTTCGCAAGATTAGACTCGCCACAGGCCTTCTATACCTAGAGAACTGAGGAGATGTCAGGGACATCCCTGATTACACACTGAAGGCCTAAAATCAGCCATAGGCCTAAATTCAGCAATAGGCCTGTCATACATGTATACTAACACCAAGTCTTGGGTCTCAGTGGAAAAACATTGAAACAGATGGCTATAAGCAATTGTAAACAGGCAGCTTTTATGGAAATTTACCAGCCTGAGTAGTCATAGACCTTGTAAATAGGTAGCCTTGGCAGATAATACCAACTTAGATAAGGACAAGTGAATCATAGACAGAGTCATAGTGACCTGTCCCCTGAACCTTACCCAGCCGATACCCTGTTCTGAAAGATATCTGTACTCTTCCTGAATACCCACACTCCGGTGTCATCCCCTCCCCCATGTCCTGCCTTTTTGTGTGTCTAACCCCTGTGTGAATAAGTAAAAATTATGATTTGACTTTAAAAATAAATAAAAATAAATAAATAAAAGAAACTTTCATAGAAACAAGAAGTTCTGGATTTCAAATTTTATCTATCACAACACTGAAGATAAAATCACAATGAAAATCTTTTAATTTTTTCGTTTTTTAAAGATTTACTTATTTTTATATACTTGAATACACTGTCACTGTCTTCAAACACATTAGAAGAGGGCACCAGATCCTATTATAGATGGCTGTGAGCCACCATGTGGTTGCTGGGAATTCAACTCAGGACCTCTGGAAGAGCAGCCACTGCTCTTAACCACTGAGCCATCTCTCCAGCCCATAATTTTTTTCTTAAAGGGGAGAACATATAATCTATGGTGTATACATGCCTGTACAATTGCTTGTGTGACATACAAAATTTCACATGATGTGTATATTTGTATCCTAAAAGGCCCCAAATAATCCTAAAAATGCTTAAGTATAGATCAACCTAAAATGAGCTGCTTTCATTCTAATGGACATACAACCTAAAGAAACATATTAAGGAACCTGTAGAAAGAATAACAGAAATTAAAAAAAGAAAGAAAAAGAAAATGAAGACAGCTTGTTTCTGTCACGGTTCAATTACAAAAAGTATTTTCTCTAGACTCATTGATGAAACACATACATGCATCTAAGAACTCAGTAGACAGTGACAGGCGCAACTATATCTCTTATCTTTCAAGAACTCCTATTTGAGTGTGTGGGACATTATCTATTTCTGTCACAGTAGCAAACAATAGGAGAATTCAAAATGATTGGGAATCATGCTCACTGCTAACATTAAAAAACATAGGTTACTTACTTTTAAAACTATTATACTGATTTGCTAGAGAATTATAGGAAAAGGTACATATATGGATTTATTTGCTTATGACCTACAATTAGAGTGGACAAAGTGGTACTTTATAGCAGACACAGAGGTTACCTTTTAATTATTAAGGTAAAAATACAAAATGGATGAAGTTAGCCATTTGCAGAAGCTACTTAGCTATATAAAAGACATAGACCAGAAGCTACTTCTAGCACATCAGGAGATCCTTGGTGTTTTATCTATATACACTCTCTTCCTAGAAAGAGTCTTTTCTCCATAGGGTTTCTATGTCCTCTATGACTGTGACCTTCCCCTACAACTCACTGCTCCTCAATCTAGACTTAGCTCTTAAAACTCCAGACATGTTTTCTCAATATTCTCTCAGATGACTCCATGACTCTCTCTGAATTGGAACTTGCTCACCAGCAAGTCATAAAAGGTAGGCATACTGAGCATTCTTCTTTAAAATTTTAGTGTTAGGATGAGAAATAACTTCCTGAAGTAGCATTGCAGATAATAAGTACACATACTGTAAATGTACAAAGTACTTTAAAGCTACATTTGCATTCCTGTTATAAGATAAACGGACAAAAAAAAGTCTTCTGCTGTGTTGACTATACATGATAAAATTGTGACCTAGCAAATGTGAGAAAAAAGATGAGGCCATTGCATAGAAAGCCTTTTTTAAAGCAAACAAACAAACACACAAACAAACAAACAAACAAAAAAGTACTATTCTGGTGACAGAGACAAAATTTACCTTTCTTGGCAACTTTCAAAAGCCAACCAGTGAAAGACTGTGAATTTTATAATAGTAACTTCATTGTATCAAAGTATTAGTGTAATCTTTTGTTCATGGTTTAATAGGAAACCCAGAATATTCTGGACAGCAGTTCACAAAATGGGTGCAAAGAATTTTCTCTATTGACTGGTGATGATCTCACATACTCCTTTGCATTTTATGGACTTTGCATTTTATGAATCACTGAGGACCTGTGTTTACACAGCCATTGCCTCAGGAAGTATCCAGGTTTTATATATAGGCCCCTCCCTGTATTTCCTCAGAGCTCCCCAGAAAAGACAAAGGCCAGACTTCAAAACTTACAATAGAAACATACCTATCCCTCTCTTTGGTTGGTTTATTAAAGACTTGAATTTCTTTATCTATATGTGTTCTATATCATATTACAATTGACTTTGAGGTCAACTAAGTGAGGGTAATACTGGATTAAACATTAATAAACAGATAGCCTCCCTTCTAAATATTTCAATGTAGTCATTTAATGTAACAATGATCCCTTATACAAAAGCTCATCTGTCCTAGAAATACTTTAAAGTCTCTCAAAGACATTCTTTATAACACATTTTTGGTTGTGCTAACTTATATTCCTGGACAACTGTCACCCATGTCTTATTTTTGAAGGTAGCCTTCCCACAGTTACCAAAAACCACATGGGTTTCCCCTTGGTCTTTTGTATTAAATGCTGGTGAGTATACTAGCCAGTAATTATACTTAGTATAACACTGGTTAAGAGCTCAGAACCATCAGAGTATAAATCAATCCATGTGGTAGCTATAGGTAGTGTCCAAATCATTTGGCTACAGGGTTGTAAGGATTAATTAAAATAGTACATGAATTCAAAACAGGTCCTGTTCATAGCAAGTACTCAAAGAACAGCTATTCATTTCTGGCATCAAAATCTAGGTAAATTACAATGTTTCCTTAATAAATCCCATACTTCCTTTATCTAATATTAAGACACTGTAAAAATGTTTCTTCTTACCTCCCCAGATACAGGAGGTTCCAAGGTAATCTGAAGTTCAAGCAAGGTCATTCCCAGTATGCTCATTTATACCACAAGAATATGATTGCTATGACTTTTAAAAATACTCCCCTTTTCCCCTCCCCCTCTTAAATGCAAATGGGAGGGGGATGGGGTAGGGGGTTTGTGGAGGGGAGACTGGGAAGCAGGGCAACATTTGAAATGTAAATAAGATAATTAATAAAATACTTTTGGTAAATGAATACATTTATATAACTATCCTTGAATAACAATAATTCTTCTTATTATTTTTTTCCTATCTCCTGCCCCTTTACAAACCGAAGTTTTTCTTCTGTGCACTATTATTTTTTGTTTGCATATCATTATCTACCAGTTCCCTAATTTATAAACTCTTCATCTTCAATTCTTCCTTGTGTTTTCTTCCTTGACTTCAGACCTTAGGCGATCTTCCAACTTTGAGGTCCCTTCCTCACAGCTCTCATTCAAGGCCATGCTGCAATGCACTGTTTCACCGGAGTCTTACCAGTCTCTGTGACTACACCCCTCTGCTTGTAACTATTTTAGTTTTATCTTCCCTCCCCTCAAAAGGAAAAAACAAAACAAAGCGTGTCTTCACTGCTCAGCACAACAACACAAGCCCAACTCTTTAAAGTAGTTGCTACCTCGCATTCCACTACACTTATTCTCACTCTATGCAATGCATGATATATAGTTCTCTTAGGGAAATTTGTCCCTAAGACAACTTGAATACACTCTTTTAGCCTAGGAAACTGCTGTCATTTATCTTATACTCCCTTTGCCGAGATCTCTCCAGTCTCTCAAATAAAATTCATCATTAACATAGTTGCTCAATCAGAGCACCTATTAACTCTAGATTTTAATTGTTCATATTTCAACATTCTTTTATTAAGTGTTGAGCTTCAATTGGTAAGAAGGAGGTCTTATTCATCTTTGAAGTCTCACATTAAGTATTCAGGTAGTAACTTTAGAAATAAATGAAATTATATGCTTTGGACTGTAAAGTAACTGAAGAAAGTCAAGATCATAATCTAGTGTGTTGTCACAGGATGGTCTAGTAATGAAGTCCACAAGGAGAATGGGTGGGTGAGGGTCATCAGAGAAAAATCTAACAAAGGAAATAGGATTGTGAGAATGTGAGCTTTTTTCCAGCCTGTCTTAGAGATAGAAACTGTAGCTGTAAGATATGAATATTCTAATCCCCAGAGGGTTATTTGAGTTTTTCAGTACAGAGAAACAGTCTCTGTGACTTTCCAATCTCCTATGCCAAGATTCTAAGTGCATAAGAAAACTGTTTGACTGTTATTCTTATTTCAATGACGTCAGATTCTTAGACTGAAGTTCACGGAATGTAGTTACAACTTTAGTCTTAAAGAACACACAGTCCCCATTTTCACACTTTAAGACAACTTGAATACACTCACTACAAATTTTATTTTAAAAAGATAATTAGGAGAATAAAAACTAAATGGCAATTCTTGGTTATTCATCCATTTCTATAAAACAGACAGCCCAAACCAGTCCCCTCTGATTCTGATTAACTTTCGATAAACTGAAGAATATTAGTTATGGTAGTGTGAGTTAGAACTGAGCCTCTTATTCTTGAGGACTCTACCTCTGATTCATGAACATCTCCTTTCTGCCTAAATAAAGCTGTGATGGTTGATCCAATTCTAACACAGCTTTTAAGATACAGTGTTTGGACTTCAGCTCTTCATCATATTTGCCATAAAAGGTCATGGATGTTTGATTTATGGTGTCAAACTAGCTCCCTTTATCCAAAAAAGGTCCTGTAGTCCTCTGTTTTGTAGCCTATGTTGCCAAGCAACATAAATGCCTACTTTCATTAACCTTCTCATATACAATGCTAACTTGAACAAATGTAAGAATCAGTCTCTAGTTTTCAGTGGTGGCAACTGGACATGGTTCTGTCTGTGATGTTCCCCTCATCTTGTTTCCTTACTCTAAATTCTTCACCTATCACATTTACGAAAGAACACAAGGGTAGTCTTTCTCCCATTCAAGGCCAGGCCTCCTCCTGTATCCTGTTGCCCTCTAGTATCTTCTCTCTACTACTACCTCTTCTGAGAAAATACTCTCATTATGAAGTCCTCTTCTTATCTGCTGGCACATTGTTCTAACATATAAAAAGGAATTAGACACCCACAGCCCAATAGTGGATGGAGCTTGGGGACTCTTTTGGAAGAGTTGGGGGAAGGATGGGGGACCCAGAAGGAGATAGGAACTCCACAGGAAGACCAACAGAGTCAACTAACATGGTCCCTTGGGGGACTCTCAGAGTCTGAATCACCAACCAAAGAATACACACAGGCTGGACCTAGACCTCCCTGCTCATATGTTGCAGATGTGCACTTGGTCTTCATGTGGGTCGCGAACAACTGTAACAGGCTATCCCAAAAGCTGTTGCCTATATATGGGATATGTTCATCTAGCTGGGCTGTCTTATCTGGCCTTAGTGGGAGAGGATTCACCTACCCCTGCAGGGACTTGATGTTCCAGATGGGGAGAGACCCAGAGGGACCCCACACACTCAGAGGAAAAGGGGACTAGGAAGGGGGAAGGATTGTAAAAGGGTGCTCAGGAAGGGGTTGGTGATCAGTATGTAAAGTAAGTAAAATATACTACTACTACTACTAATAAATGTTTATCTTAAAAAAGAACAGAATCTGCAATATACAGCAAAATGTAAAATAATTCCAACCACAAACGTATTTTCAAATATTTGCATATGTAAAACCTATCTTTATTATTACTGTTTTGTTCCTTTTAACCTTATTCATTTTGTTTGTGTGTCTTCTAAAGACGAGTTTTAAATATGCAAATATTTATAAGTATATTTGTGGTTGGGCTTATTTTACATATTTTAACAAAGTCTTTCTTTTTTATTGAATGCTATGTGCAAACAGTAGGAGGGAAGGAACATTAACAGCAGTTCTCTTTCTTATAGACTGCTGGCACCAACAGCAAGGCTTAATGTTTCTATACTCCATTTGCTATTTTCTAACTCCATGGCTCCTGAAGAAGGATCTTCACAAATCCTGCTGAGAATTCAAGTATGGGGGTATCCTTAAACTGTCAACCCCAGATGCAAAAATAAATAAATAAAAATTAAAAAAATCTTTTGCCTGTGTACCTGCCAGACCTGAGAATCCTTCCTTATTGCCTAGAGCTGTGGAACCACCAAGTCAATTGTCAATCTGTGAAATCCCATGAAATATTAGCTCTACCTATCCCGTGAAATATCACTGAAATTGTGTCTGTGTCCCCATTTGTACTACCTACTGAAGACCTCAATCACATCTTGCATGAGCTCCCGTGTAGCCTAGAAATGTGCCTTTCTAGTTCCTCATGTTCTTTTGAAATTCACCTACAACAAAGCTATAGAAATCTTGCTGCATACACATAAACCTCATGTATACACAAAACATGAACCTAGATGCAAATCTAAGGACTACAATCCTAGCTGACACTCTGGAATGGCTCTGTATTTGTCTTAGGATGCTATTGTTGTGATAACATTCCATGACCAAAAGCAATGTACAGAGGAAAGGGTTTATTTTGTTTATACTTTTACATCACAGTCCATCATGTAAGGACGTCAGGACAGAAACTCAAACAGGGCAGGAACTTAGAGTCAGGAACTAAAGCAGAGGCTGTGGAAGAATGGTACTTACTGGCTTGTTTTCCAAGGCTTGCTCCTCCTACTTTCTTATAGCATCTAGGACAACCAACAATAGGGTGTAGCACCACACAGTGAGCTGGATCCTCCCCAATCAATCATTAATTGGGACAGTATCTCATAGACTTCTCTATAGGGCAATCTTTTAGAGACATTTTCTTATTTAATATTCCCTCTTCCCAGATGCATCTATGTTTGTGTCAGGTTGACAGAAAGCAACTATCATAGGGAAAGAAGCCTAAACTCATGTGACACCACTCTTTTTCTCCCAGGACTTTGCCCACCAGACCTGCTCATTGCCTCCATTCCTTGCGTTGTTTTGAGATGGCTCTCACTGTATAGAAATTGGCTGGCCTAGAACTCACTATAAAGACCAGGCTGGCCACAAACTCACAGACATCTACCTGCCTATGTCTCCAATGCATTGGGAATAAAGGTGTATACAACCACACCTGGCCACAAGATAGCTTTTACAAATACATTCTGTCATTGTTTCTTGTCCTTTGGCTCATTCATCTCTCGCTGCCCACACCCAGCCCTTGGACTAACATATACATCAAAACAAAAACAGAGACTAAAGATGCCTGAACCTATGAAGATTTATAGCATGAAGACAGGACCTCAAGACATTAGGTTTCTTATAATGTACATGAACAAGCCAATGGTTTCCAGATTGTTCATTCCAGTGGTATAAGTAGCCAATCTAAAATTTCTTTGACTATACTGTGATCTTGTGTGAATCTTAGAAGAATGAAATGGAACACAACCAAATCAAAGTTGTAAAGGCCTGGTTCCTCCAGAACCAAGGCATGAGAAGGTACTGAGTAAGTACTAAAAATGTACTGAAGCCTCACTGTCATAGAATAGGAAAAGATTTTAGTTGCCTTTTAACTTCACAAGTCTATCCAATTCATATTTGACTGCATTTTAGACTTAGGAGCAATCTCAATAATTTACTATGCTCATAGTAAAAGGGCAAGGAATCCTTGTCTCTGATAAAGGCTACCCTTTCATTGCTAAGATCATACTTTGGATTTCTGGGCAAAGACTCTATCACTTAATATAGAAAATATGCTAGAATTTTCCAAGAATGGATTGAAGTCAGGAGACTATAGGCTATAATGTACACAGGAAAAAAGGTAAACTATGAGTTTTAAGTTTACAGTGCTAAAGACACAGGATGTAACAAACTCATAAAATTCACCTGGCTTCTGCCAAGTAAAGACAAACCTCAATTATCTGTGGTAATGCGTGATAGACATGACACAGAAATGAACACAAAACATGGATGATGGGCTAAGCTAACTATGTTACCAATGACCCAAACTTCTGAGAGATACTATCAGAAAACTCCAGAGACCAATTTAGCTTTATTCTTATCTTTATGCAAAAGTTAAGAATCAGAGGGTGCTGATGGAAGAGACACTCAGAGTCTGCAATTTGGAAGCAATGTTACTAATCAAGGCAAGGGAAAGTACTTTTAAAAGTTAACATAGATTAAAAATAATAAAAGCTCAATTAAACATTTTCATATATGAAATTAGGTTTGTGAAATATTTGTCTAAAAAACTACTATATGCATTTAAAAATGAAGTTAGATTCATTTCCAGTTTAATTCATTCATTCATTAATTTATTCAACAAATATCTTTTGAATGCTATGTATAAGGAATGAGAGAAAAGGAATTCTAATGGCATAGGTAAGATTTCCCTGAAACATTTCTACAATAGTCACCTTGTGTTTCCCCAGGGCATGGGACCCGGAATGTTGTGAATAAGAATAATGAATAGAATTCAATAACACATAGGGTCTCCAAACAGCTGTCCTTTGCTAATTGCAATTTGGTATAATTCAAATTTGTAGAACAAGGAGATAAAATATCCGTAGATACCCATCAAATATACACAGATACTTAGATATATTGAAAGTCTGCATCGAAAGCATTTAGTGCAATTTTAATTTTAAATAGCCTTCCCCATTTTTCCTTCAATTTGGCTCATATTTGTCATTTTTGTAGCCTTCTTCTGTCTTGGGAAATATCCAAGCTGGCAGGCACAGAAAAAAGGCATCTCAGTGATTTCCCAGGCTTTCTTAGGGAAGGAAATGACAAATTAAAGGCTTTTAAACCAACACTCAATTCAAAGGTCATCGAAGCAGAATGGTCCTGAATCTCTTTCATAAAAACTGAAGACAGCAGAGGCCAGACCAGAGAAAATGAGGCAGGGGCAGGCTGTTCCCAGGAGGGGGCTCTGGAGATACATTTCTTCAGGATTCAGTAGGTGGTGAAAATAGAACTAAGTAGTAGAAGAAAAGGCTTATTGTGACCTTTCCAAGATAACCTCCAGAAAGACTCACATAATGGCAGAGGTCTCATTTTGGAGCACTAAGGAGCCCTGCTATATAATCTTTCTTCCAGAGAACAAACCATCCCATTTTCAGTGACAAGCCTGGATATATTTCAGGGTAAAGTGGTTGAACTGGTTTATTCAGGAACGTTTGTTCTTTGCAAACATTCTCTCAAGGTAAGGCATATTCTGGGGAATAAATCCTGTCTCTATGTAGATGACATTTGCATAGAATGACTCTTTATTCTCTGATCCAAGGTAGAGTTGGCTATTTTGAGTGTGAAAAAATAAACCTGGTATGAATTTATCTCTACCACTGCTGGCTGTGAAATCTGGGGCAAGCTATTCGAACTTCTCTCAGCCTGTGCTTTCTCATCTAAAGAAAGGAGATGAGTACTTCTTTGTACAGCTTTTAGAAAGATTAAATGATCTAAAATATATTAAAGTGCTTTCAAAATGAGGAGCCAGTAGTGTTTCTCAGTGGTAGAGTAGGTTCTTAGAATACATGAGGTCATGGATTCAGTCCTCAGTACCTGAAACAGTGCCCTGAAAATCATAAAATGATACACAAAGGAGCGCTATCAGTATTCTTTCCCAGCACTCATTGACCTGGTTTTCATGGCATGGAGGGTGCATGTACAACCCACCAAAAAGACATGGGTCCTGACTAGTGAGCTAAAAGGTATATTAAACAATAGTAATGATCATATACTAAAAATGCACTTACAGTTTAATAGCATTAAATTATATTTATAAGGAAAATGACAATATTTCTTCCCATTTGACTTTGATAAAGATTTAATATGAATGGCTATTAAGTATTATTACCTATTATTATTAGTGACAGTTACAAATAAAATAGAAGAAGAAGAAGTATGGTTTTGATTTCTACTTTTATAAATACATCTTAGAAAATAAAGTTTTCATTAATCTCCTCTCCCCAGATGTACAATATTACATCTTTGCAGGTGGCTATGTGATCTCCTTGATATATATATATATATGCGCTTCACCAAACATGCTCTGAGTAGTGAAATGGTATTAGTGTGGTAGGTAGAACTATAGGAACACGATGTTTATGATGGAATGGCCACAACGCATTTGAAAGAGGTACAGACAGTGAAAGGACAAACTGTCAAGGACTTCTCTCAGCAAAGACTAAAGTGATAGAGGCTGAGAGCAAGCTTGAACATGACCCAGAAAGTAGGTAAACACAAAATAAAATCTTGGCTACAACAGCATGGCCATATAGGAGAAGGGTGACATTGACAAAGCAAGTAAAAGAGAAAACAGTGGAAAGTTTCAATGCCTTGCTGAGAAGCTGGGTGTTCTTTCAAGATCCAGAAATCCAATAAAGAAAGAATGTCATGGTTCTGGAAAAATATACAACTAGTCAGTACAAAGGATTTATTGGGAAAATTTGCAAGGAACTAATCAGAAGCCAATTTGATAAAGAGCTATAGCTAAAGGTCAGGGTTATTAAGAGTTGGAAGGATAGTAGTGGCAGCAGAAGGGACTAGATGAATGGCAGTCTTCTATCTCATGCTGAGGTGACATTCTCTCTCCGAACACTGGTTCACAAACATGGCGTACAGTCTAGATTAAGACATCTTGCTGCCTTAGGCTAACCAAAAGAGATGAAAACACTTTGCTACATATTTGAGCAGTCAGGCCTTTAAAGACTTGCCTAGTAGCACTGTCTGCAGAATGTCACACCGTGATTACAGGAGATTATGTGAAAAATTTCCTTAACCAAGGTACTTGTGGTATAGTTAGGGTAATACAAAAGAAAAAGGCCAATGATTTGTATTATCCTGACACCACACAATATTCCAGGTCATTAGAATTTATCTGCTCTATAGCCATCATGTATTTTCTCTTGGCTTTTCCTTTTCAACAGTTTCTGATGTTTTCATATTGAACTCTTTTTACAGGTGGAGTCTAACAACTGGAATGGCCTACCTAATCTGCTATGAAGATGAACAAAAGCAGCAACGTCTGTAGTTGATGATGAGAAATAAGAGGAAATACTATTGCCAAGTATTACTAAGACAATGAATCTAATTCCTTAAATGATTCTGGTAATATGGCAAAACACATGTAAAATTTGCATAAACATCAATTAAATTACTTGCTTTTTTCTTAAATTCTATCCTCACATACATATATATCAAAACCTATGGAACACATGCAACAACCCAATACCCCCATTAGCATTAATCCCTTTACAACTAAAATAGGAGTTCTTAATCATGCTATATGGTACTCATTTTCTTCTTCAGACCGAAAAAAAAAAAAGTGAATCTGCAAAAGGAGCTGAACAGATTATTTTAGCAAACAGTTAGACATCACATGAGGAAGTGACGATCCCTGGCGCTTTTCTCCATGTGCAAGTGTGTGCACTCTGCGTACCGAGGACAAAGCTACAAAGACAACTCACCTGTTTTCTTCCTCAAGATCTGCTAGGATTCTCTCTAGCTCCCCTCTTTCCTCACTCTCTAAGGAAATCAAGATCTGGGCAGGACTACGAGGCTGGCTCAGGGGGGAGTCCTGGTTCAAACTTTGGCAGTAATGCTGGATTAACAAATGTTCATCATCTCTGGAAAATAAAATCAAAGGTTTTGATTTTTCCACCCCCCCTTATTTTGTTCTTGGGTCAGGGACTCAGGTGTGTATTTGAAAATGGAAACATTTCTTTGCTCTCAACAATTAGTCAGACCTTCTGTTCCCCTATTCTAAGGACATTTAGGTAACTATGGAGGTTGTGGTCTACTATTCTCTTGATGGACAATTTAAAGTGCTGCATTTTCAAAAATCCACATGAAACTCACTGGCCTATTTACACAGATAAATGAAAGGTAGAATTACAGAAAGACTGGGAGTCTATACAAACAAGTTAGACTGTTGTTAAATAATAAATATTTAAAAATATAAAAATGTCCATATAGTGTTTTGCTACTAAGCCTGTCAGGATACTCTTCCTGTTCATTAGTCATGCTACTGATACTGATTGGGCAGGAAGGAGGGACACATAGTTCTTAAAATAGTAAATATTATCTTCAGTGGAAGGCAAGAACCGGAAAGCGCTGCTTCAGCCAGCTAATTTTAACCTATAAATCTCAGAGGTGGATGATAACAATAATTAACCTGTGGGTAAACGGTTGTTTTAATTATTGTTTAGATAGAAACACAAAAAGTAAGGGAGTAAATGTGTGGAGATATTAAGATGACTGATTAAGAGAGGACAAGAACAACTCATTCCTTACTAAACCTAAACCATTAATTGTGTGTGTTGGGGGGCATATTTTGATAGGCAGCTGCAGTCTCCAGGAAAGTGTGAACTTTCTAATAACACTCAAGAGGAATTACTTACAGATTGAAGTACTCTAAGTTTTGAAAACTCCACTTTAACTTCAAATTCATTTTCTTCTTAATGGGGGAGGAAAGCTCTTTGTTTCTGCTCACATTTCATTAAGATGATGCTTCCTTCTGCATACTCATTTAATTTTAGTTTTTAAGAGGGAATTTATGTATAGCCCAGGCTGGCCTCAAACTGACAGTCCTTCTGTCTCAGCCTCCTGAGTACTGAGACTACAGGCATGTGCCTCCACAACTAGCATGGCATATCTACCTAATGTTCAGTTTTAAAAGATCAAGTCCTTAGGAAAATGTCCTTAAGGCATCCACGTTTGGTTTATTAAATCAGATAAGTGGTGTAGATATAATAAATTAACTAATTATTGGAGGGCCAGGATATATCTCACTGGGTCATTTGTCTAGCATGCATTAAGACCCAGAGATAAATCCTTATCATCACGAAAATAATGATAATAATGACTATTACCATTATTATTGCTATTAAAATCATTCAAATGAAATCAGCTGATCCACAAAACTGGGCCTAAATAATGGTATTTTGCCAAACAATAGAGTGAAAATGGATTGCATGTCCTCAGAATGAGCTAAAGCTGAATTTTGTTGTAAAATAAAACAATCATGACTTCAATACATAGCTAATTTATTATTTTCTTCTTCAAATTCTGAAATTTTATGGCTAGGACTTCCCATATTTAACTGTAAGGTATAATTGTAATTAAGTTTTTCTTCCTGTTCTCTTTGGCAGTCCATGCTTGCCAGATACTGTCATATAGATACAATCTGAACTACTGTGAAAGTTAAGAGCATCAAATATCAGAATGAGGGAGCCAAAGAAGCAAATCATTGAAGCTTTTATGTTGAGTTGGTTCTTTAGCTACTTCCTTCCTGTGGGAAGATTACATAATGGCATCACAGCTTCAAGTGGAAAAAGGGATAGTTGTTTGAAGTAAATGGCTGAGTGTTGATTTCTCTCTCATTATATTGATCTCCTCTATGTTCTAGGTTACAAGGTGTTATACAATAATTATATAGAAATTCCACTTTCATACAATTTCCTTTGGCTTAATCCTTAGGAAGGTTCTTTTCTAACTGAAGTTAAGACTCTGGGTTCCCACACAAACTACACAGGATAACTTTACCGTGCTTGGAATTACCTATTCTCCAGAGTAAGATGTTAAACCAGTATCTTACCACAGCTTATCAAACTGAAAGCATCACTGAACTTTGACTTAATTTCTATTCTCCACATTATTAGTTCAGTTAGTGGACTCTCTATTTCTTCCCTAAGCTCACTTCTATCACTGCCTAATCACCATCTACTTGGATTATGGTAATGTGCCTCTGTGTTTTGTACTATGAGCACCGCCCAAACCTGTTGATGATGCCTCTTTTAGTGCCAAGGAGGTTCTTGGCCATTTTTAACAGTAATACATCTCCTTCCTACAGCCTGATCAAGCTGGCTTATCACCCTACTGACAAACTAAGACCTGCATTTGTCTTCCGTCATCTTCGAACTCTTCACAAGACTGCCTTTCTATAATGATGCTAAACCACAATCCAATGAAGGAAAATGCCAACCTAACAGTATTTGGGTACAGCAATTATATATGAAGATCTCATTTCCACTTCCCATGAATAGAGGAAATGCTATTTAGTTATTACTTTCAAATATCACCTTATTCTTTATTCTATTGTGGTCAAAGTGATTCGGACTTAGTAATTTGAATTCATATGACGTTAAATAATTTGAAATAAGGCAAAAAATATTTTGCTTACTTCAGATTGATGCTTGTATTTATATGAGCTCATTCTGTGCCAGGTTTTTTAAGAATTAAAGAAAAAAGTCAATGAATGACTCTTTGAAAGATCAAATGAATATGATGCTAATTCCTATATTCTGTACTATCCTACCTCTACATCCTTCAAAGCAATTCATCGTCAGGAAGATTTTGAAAAAGAGATGCGATACTTACATGCTCTCATTAGGAGAGATGCTATCATTTAGATAAGATCCATTGCTGTTTTCCATTTCTGCTAGCCTGATAAAAAACGTAAAAGCTCATTAAAACTTATGTGATTTCTTAAAATCTATTCAAGACCTAAGTGAACATTCTTGAAAACTAAAGAATAACTCATGGCAAGAGGAAAAAGAAATCCTTCAAATTAAAGGATGTGTGTGTTGTCTTAACCAGTTGAAGCAGCTAATTAGTAGTTTTGTATTTCTAGTGTAAAAGCTATGGGAAGCTGTATTTTGTTTGGGTTTCTTCCCCCAACAGATCAATCTTCCTTTAACTGAGAACAGGTCTTTGGTTTTAAAAGAAAATCTTCCCTAAGAGCACCTTACACTACCCCTTGTCTTTTAAGACAATTAATGCCTTTTCACTGATGATAGATGTATATAGCTAGTTAATGCTTGCAAAAATTGATGAGCATGTCCAATAATCAGGATGTTTATAAAGGATGGATTCACAGTAAGTCTTCTGTGTTCTGCCACCAATTGAATCATAAAATCTTTTGACAACCAGAAAAGTTGAATAGACTTATTTAACAAGCACAAGATATAATTAGGAGTTCAGTGTTTAGGTACAAAAGCTCTCTCAAATACTAAGAAGGTGGTACAGAAAGGTCCAAGAGTTAAGAAAGTTGTTATCTTCTTAAAGTACATCATGTAAATGAAACACAAATAAAAGGCCAGTGCTTTCGTATTGTTTAGGTAACACAGTATTCTTTCTCCACAGATTAATATATCTAGCCTAGTAGTTTTCTAAGGAGGTTAGAAGACTTGTAAGGCAATTTAGCAAGTGTGTTCAGAATACAAAATGCAACAAAGCTACCAGAAATGTTGAAAGGCCAGGGTTAAGTAAGATTGGTCTGGATCCATGCTGTTGTTGGTGTCCAACACCTCCATGCAGTAGAATGGCATGCACGTTAGAGGGCAAGTTGATTAGTAGAGATCAGAAAAGATTGAGGAAGAAAGAAAATATTTGTTTAAAATTATTATAGGTTAGGTTCCTTGGTTAGTTATTTCAATCAATATTTGCCTGGCATTCAACTAGTCTCATACCTGCTAGCATAATGTTCAATGCGTGAATGAGTATCATCGTGTGAAAGCTGGGGGGACGAGGCAGGCCTATAAGGCAGAAAATGTGATTAGTCATAGATACCACCCATTAATGGAGAAAAAGACCCCACCAAACACTTATGTTATATACATGGCTTAGAATGACTTTATTCCAAGTCTACGGATAATCCACAAGTATGTGCTCCTGAATATAAGACAGCATCAAGTATTCTAAATCAAGATTTGAGATATGATTTCTCCTTTTCTTAAAACCCATAAAGATAAAAGAAAAACTTCCTTAGGAAGTTTCAATTACACAAAAGGTATGGGGGGAATCTACATAGCATTACACCCTCTTAACTTATTAGAGATTCAAGATTTAAAACTATGGTTTAAAACTGAAAATAGCTTATGTATTTCTATGACATTCTGAACTGAATGGAAACTATGTTTCCTTAGCGCATTTACAGTCAATAATTTTAGTTCCAATGGGGTTATGCTATTCTAGCAGTTCTTAAAATTCCATGTATTAAAATATTTTACTAACTTAAGAGCAGTATTGTACTGTATTTTATAGAGGAAAATAGAATGACTCAATGTCATATAAACATTTTCAAAAGGATAACTAAGTTCAGTAAGATGTCATGGTATCCAGAATAATTCTTATTAAGGCTAATATACTCGCAAATCAGACAGGAAAACAAGAGGGAAAAATGAGCATGACCGCTCTGTAGAAAAAAAAAAAACATACCTTTGCTTCATTGGACAGGCTAGAATTTTTGGAAAGATTAATGTTTTTCATACTTTATATCTGATCTATTCATTATCTGGGGAATTTTATATCTTCCTTACCCAAAAAGAAAATGCTCTAAAAACCTGTTTGGACTTCTGTTTTTTGTTTTATTGGAATACAATAAAAGTCTCTTCCATTTCTCTGACACAGAAAGGACTTAGATAAAAGAAAGTATGAACCCAAAATTCAGGAGTAATGTACTTGGTGACACCTCTGGTTTAGCCTAATACCTAAACATCATTCAACGACTCTGTTTCACATGAAGAGGAAAATGTTTGAATTTTCATATATATATATATATATATATATATATATTTCCATATAAAATGTTCTAGAAATTTCTATTTCTTTTTTTACAAAGAAACATTGTAGTAAGATAATTACAACATATTACAACAAACAACCAGGGAACTGGAAGCCTTCCTTGAGGGATAAATGTCTTACCATATTGTCTAAGTCAAGTGTAAACTATGAGAGCAATGTTGTCTAGGTCAAGTGTAAAATATGTTCACATTTCATGTGAAGACAAAAGAGATTACTATTTAACTCAATTGGCAGATCCAAAGATTCCCCTGTGAGTTTTTACTACATTTTTTAGAGACTTAATCTGCTCATTTTATAGAATTTTAGTATTATCTATTACTAGGAAACTGTGAAGGTTTGTTTTGAAATCATCACTATAAATAAAGATAATTTAATGCTTGGATTGTTTGACTTGTAAGTATACTCTGAAATAGAGCAGTCCTTCAATTATATTTGTCTATAAGCTAAAGATTACCAGGGAGGAAAATATATTAGTATTTTCCATGATAATAGTTGCTACAGTGGTAATGTACACAAAAAGAAAGCAAATACAAGACCCTGGAGCAAAACTACACCAGGAGGAGTAGGCACATAAATACAAAGTAGTTTACTGCAATTTTACACAAACGTCTGATATGGAGCTTTAATTCTTAACCTCAAGGGTATTTTCAAATTATTTTTTCTATTAATGTACATAGCACATAGTGCAGTGTGCGTGTACAAGAACTTGTAATAATTAGAATTCTGAAAAAGTACAAGAGGCACTTGCTATGCTAGAAAACACGCAAAAAGAAAGTGCTGGTCAGAGAAGAAATTCAAAACCAAGAATTAATAAAAGTTACTCCAAAAATAAACCTAAATATAAAGCCTCCAAAAACACTTCCAAACGAAGATAATAATATGGCTCCCACTTCCTGCTTTGTAAATACAGAGCAATATACCAATTAGGATCATTCCCAATTATCCCCAAGAATCCATTTGGCCAATGCCATCTTATGTACCACCACTTTGTCTCTTGTGGAATTTCCATGAGTAAGTTCTCATGCATTTAGATTAGAAAGCAGAGGAGCTCCAAGAACACTGCTAGCCTGTCTCACTTGTGGATAAACAAAATGAAAGGCTGATGCTAGATTCAGTTAAAAATAATATGACAGATATGAAGAAACAAGGGTTTTGTCTAAGAAAAATACAAAAGATCTGTATCTCTGGAAGCTTTCCAAGTCTGTGTTCCATATTAAATAGATTAAATGCCACCATTATCATAAGATTTGCTACTATCAAACAAATCTCTACAAAATAAAACATGTTAGAACCTAATTCTTCTGCTTGAATAGGACAGCTTTACAATAGATTTTTCTACTAGAAAATTATGAGTGAAAACTAATAAAATTACAGTATTAAAGTACAGAATAGCCTGCTGGGTTTGTTTTCTTCATCCAAATTAGAAACTCCCACTCTTTCAGGATAATCTAGCCAACTTTTCATAAAAAGGCAACTTAGGAGCATGTTCTAGTTGTTAGAAAAGATATTTTAATAAAGAATGACATTGGTTTTTAAAGTGCTTCAAGGTTTTAAAAAGACAAACAAACCCTTAAAACAAGTTACTTTAACCTGACTCTAAATATAATTTCTCATTAACTTATATTGTATCTTCTCCTTTCCTTTCAAGGTACTATTTCCTGTTACTTTTAGTATTAAAAAAATTCTTCTGAATCTTCATCCTTCAGACTTCTTCCCTGGTTAAACAACTTTTAACATAGAGTAATCTATATACTTGGCCATCTCAGGACTTTAGTAGATCAAATTTCCATATTTATGAAGGTTTCCCAGGTTGAAAGAAATAATTACCACCATCATGCAAGAAACATAACTGTATCTAGCAGCTTCTCCAGCTGTTTAAGCATTAGGACCTATTTGAGGCTAAAAGAAAAGTCTTCTACTTCCTTTGAATAATAAGGACCTAAAACACATCTCAATTAATAGCTCATATTTCTCAATATATCTTTTAAGTTAAATTATATGGAGAAATAATAAAAATATGAGATAAATTAAATTCTTACATAAGCCACTCTTTCAAGTTATTCTCTACTTGATATAGGCTAGGACTATCTAACTTTAAATAATTTGATAAGATTACAGTAAAACATTGAAATTATTATGAAAACACTATATAACTTTTACGTAGGCTTTTTTTTTTTTGCTAATGTATACATCAAAGAGCTCTAAAAGATCTCATAGATTCTATTTGTTGAAAGAAGTCTCACTATGGTACTCAAGATGGTCTCAAACTCCTGGGTTCACCCAACTAATCCTCTTGCCTCGGCCTCTTAAATACCCAGGACTAGTTGTGCTCACTACAATACCTAGCTCCAAAATAGTTCTCTACCAGTATAAACTGAAACAAATCATTTGTGTATTATTATCTAATATTACTAGCATTAATAAACACCAGTATTGATATCTGGCTATAGTATACTTCCTCCTTGCTTAAAGGCATAACAGTTTATGAACTGAATATTTTGCAGAGAAGATAAAAACATGAGTTTATCTCAAAAGTCAGAACCCCACATTTGTGAAAAGTTATTAAACAGCATGGCATAACCTAATTTTTAAAAACATCTACATACTTCACAGAATTAGTCTACCAGACTCAGTAGACTAAAATAGATCTTGTTGATTTTTAATAGTCCAGGTACAACTGCTTCTAAGAAACACACCATCATCCTTCTGAAAGTCTTCATTCATGCATTATGTCTCAAGAAATAGGCTTTTAAATGTCATTATCCAAACAAGAGGCTCTTTCTTGTCTATATTTGAAGGAATATTTAAAATATAAAAATGTCTTCCAGGAAGACAGGTAAAACTTGCAAAATTCTTTTCATTTTTATTAGAACTCATGCCAGGATGCTACTAGCTAGACTTCAGCAGAGAGATCTGCACTATCCAAAGTCTCTGTAGCTATAGTCGATGGCACTCTCAAGGCCTTACTGAGAAAGGAAAACAATGACAAGAACAACAAAAAATAAACAAAAATAGGAAATTAAAATGTCTTTAAATAAAACCAAGCAGAGTAAATGAACAAATGAAAAAGATAAATCAAGCAAGTGAGGATTGGCTGTAGCGGTACCCTTAGCAAAAGTACTCACGCAGAATCTACTGGCCAGAAGTTGATCAGAGTAACGGGACTGCAAAACAAAAAATGAGGTGGTAAAAAGAGACACAAGCAAACTCAGTGGCAACAGAAATTATGGAAAGGTCAAAAGGAATAAATAAAATCCAATTAAATTAGGTATGAACTGTGGAAAGCAACAGCCAACTAAAAGTAAAAAGTGAATGAAAAGTCAAACAGATAACAGTGAGATAGATTGCCATCAAAGTACAGGAAAATATAAGGAGTAAGTTTAAAGGAAGGAAGCAAAGATATCATCCGATCGACCAATAGACTCATTTCTACTTACCGTGAAATCATTTCCTGTGACTGGGTATTTCTCTCAAGTGGAAAAGAGTGACTAGGTATGACCACACAATTAGATACAAAAACACACATGTCCACTGATTTATGAGGGAAGAAAATCAAAATGAAATATAGTCATCACTCTTCTGTAAACAGTCTCCTAGCTCTAAAAAGTCTTAGAAGGCAATTCGTGATGATGTTTTGCTGAAGTTTTTTTTTTCTTTTTCTTTCTTTCATTTTTTTTCTTCTTGTAAGGTCAAGGTCAAGTTTGACTTTTGGAAAAGATAAACTGTCAAGAGAAAATGTAATCGAACATCAAATTGTTTGTGTATTTTTTTTTCAGCTAAAGTAAAAGCAATAAGGGAGAGGAGCTTAGGAGACTGTTTGCATTTGGGAGTGAAGAAGGGTTTTTGGCTGGGAGGAGTTCAAAGATATATCAAATGAAAGTTTGCTTTGCTTCTGCCACTACTCACGTTTCCATGTTGTCCCCCTCTAACACAGTCTGCACTGGCAGGTAGCCCATTCGGGGATGCTTCGCAAAATACCTTTTGGTTCGAAATTTGTTTTTCAGTACCTTGGCAAAGTCACGAACATCTTCTCCGGATGTAGTCTAAATGGAAATGATGAAGAGAGCAGCTTTAGGAGAGTGCCATTTAAAAACAAATGGCCATCTGATCTTCATCTTCATGGTTCAGAACCAGGAAGAATATGGGAAATATCAGCCAAGGCTGTGGATTCAAACTTGACTAACTTCGGTGAATTACTTATGTCTATAAAACATGTATCAGTGGTAAAAGAGGAGCATTGAAGGCAGATGAAATAGTTCTGTTGGCAAAGTGCTTGTCACATAGAGTTTGGATTTCCTGCAGGCCTGTAAAAAGCCAGGCATGGTGGTATGTATTTTTAACCCTAGTACTAAAGAAGGCAGAGACGGTAGATGTTGTGGATTGGATTTAGTGTTTACATTATGGGTTCCCAAATTTACAGGAGAATTCCTCATGTGAGACACTGAGGGTCCCTGCCCCAAGCTGGTTCTGATTGGCAAAGTTGCCAGCAGCCGATGGCTGATCAGGGAAACAGAGGCAGGACTTTAGATTTCCTGGGCAAGGGAACCCAGGGGAAGAAAAAGGATTTAGAATCACCATACAAGGGAAGCAGAAAGATAAGGCCTGAGAAGTGCAGGACAGAGAGACAGCCAACATATAAGAGTCAGGAGGGCTGCAGTCCAGGGCAGCCAAGATGGAATATAGGTTTGATATGTAATAATTCAGGAATATCAGAGGGGAGAGTGTGTAGCTGCTTGGCTGTTTGGGAGTGGCCCCACCATTGAGCTGTTTAGGGCATGTTAAAAAAATAAGGCTGTGTGTGTGTGTCTTTTATTTGAGAATCCGCAACACTGGAGTGGTATCGAGGAACTTGTGCTGCCACTTCTGGGCGAGTAGAGTGGATTAATCTACTACAGCAACAAGTAGATTCCTAGATCTCATGTACCCTCCAATGAGGTCAACCTGTGACTTCTGGATTCTGTTAGAGACTGTACCTCATAAAATAAAGATACCAGTCTTTAACCTCTGTCCATCACACATAAAAACACACATAAATAAAAATGAAGAAGGGCAATAAATGAAGGCTACTTGATGAACGATAGCTTATAGAAGACTTAAGCCTAACTTCAACTTTTCCTCTTCAGTAGGCATTAAACTACTTAGTTGGCATTAGTATCAGTGTTCACAAGCTGAATATCAGGCAATTCACAGCATGGTACACTCTCGAATCTTTGTAAGAGGAAGAATAATAAGAGAAACAGTTAAATACTTGAAAGGATAACCATTGATGGATGAAACCCATGTTCTAAAGGAGAGCAGAGCCACTGTAAATCTTGCTAAAATATAGATTTTGATTTATAAAACCCAGGCTGGGGCCTGAGTGTATATATTCTGGATAAGCTTCCAGGATCACTCATTTAGCAGTTCTGTGTCTCAATAGAAACTCTGAATCTCCGTTCGTACCATCTCACTACAGTTTTTTCCAAAGCCTAATACCTGCTGTAAGTTTTAGTCTGACATGTTTGAAGTTTCTCCACATTTTACTTATAGATACTTGGGCAAATATTTTAACCTCAGGACAACAGAGTCCTTACCTGTCAAAGGAGGATACAAATAACAATACCTATTACACTATAAGGGAATTGAAAGGGCAAATGCTTACTGACCACGTAAATTTGTTAGTAAGTATGGCCATGAAAAACATTTGTCATGTGTCAGTTCAAACTATATCACTGAGCTAAAAGGCAAACAATAGTGACAGAACATGGTAGGTTATGTGCTTTGAAGAATACATATAGTACTCTCCTCCAAGTTCAACATGCCCTATGGCCATGAGCCTTCTTTATATAATTGCTAAGGCTGCATTAGGAGAACTGTAAGATATCCTCCCGACAATATGGTGAAATGTCAAAATGTATGCATTCATTCAGAGATATTTATTGAGTGCCTAATACTTCTGTTGTGTATCAGTACCTGCCTTGTATGGGCATAAGGTGGTGGAACTGAAAGGAAGGAAGGAAGGAAGGAAGGAAGGAAGGAAGGAAGGAAGGAAGGGAGGGAGGGAGGGAGGGAAAAAGGGAGGGAGAGAAGGAAGGAAGAAAGAAGGAAAAGAAAACAGCATTAAATACTGCAATATCCAAATCTAGAATTCACCTCAGGTGAGTGAACTCTTGTCAGAAGGAGATTAACTTACCGGAGTGCAATACTCTACCATGGGGTAGTGCATTTTATGGCCCTTTGCAACTCGGCCAGAAAAAAAGCAGCTTTGGCAGATGTCATAGTTAAAGTGCTTTAGGCTTCTGTACCTGATAAAGAATAGAAACAAATGCTTATGTATTTCTTCAAATCATATTCCCAAAGAACATTCTAGGCAACCCACTCCCACACTGTTGACTGTAGAAACTGAAAACAGTACTCATTTGTCCTTACATAGGAAGCTATTAACTTCTTCCTCCAGATTTCTTCAGTGCCTCTCCTAGAGGATCAACACATTTTGGTGGAACAATTATCCCATAAACATACATATGGAAGAAAAAAGTTTTTAGCCCAGAACCTTGAAATGCCCAAGATGCAACTCACAGGCCACATGAAGCTCATAAAGAAGGAAGACCAAGTGGGGGTGATTTGGTCCTTCTTAGAAGGAGCAACGAAATACTCAAGGGAGCAAATATGGAGACAAAGTGAGGGACAGAAACTGAAGGAGGGGCCGTCTGAAGACCACTCCACCTGAGTATCTATCCCATGTGCAGTCACCAAAGGTAGATGCTGATGTGGAAGTCAGGAAGTGCATGCTGATAAGAGCTTGATATGGATGTCTCCTCAGAGGTCTTCAAGAGTTTGACATATTCAGAGGCAGATGCTCACAACTAGCCATTGAACTGATAATGGGGTTCCCAATGGAGGAGTTAGAGTGAAGGCCATTGAAGCTGAAAGGGTTTGTGGCACCATGAGGAGAGCAACAATACCAGCCAACCACAGCTCCCAGGGTCTAAACCACCAGCCTGGGAGCACTTAGGGAGGGATCCAGGGCTTTAGCTGAATATGTAAGAGTGGAAGGCCCTGCTGGGCATAGGTGGAAGAAGAGAACCTTGACCTCATGAAGGCTGGACGCCCCAGGGGGTGGGAATTTTGAGGGTGGGGAGGTGGGAGTGGGGGGGTAGATAGAGGTTAAATCCACAGAGAAGAAGGAGGAGGGGTGAGGGGATTGGGGGTTCCTGGGTGGGTGGGGGATGGGGTAAGGGGACAACATATGAAATGTAAATAAAACATCCAATAAAAAAATTAAAAAAAAATCTACTCTTATTTAAACTACACTGGAATTCTTTCAGATTAAATAGAAGGTAGTATGGCCAAAATTCCTGGTCTTTTAAAGACCAAATACTCAAACATGAAAGATATAAAAGACGGACATGCCACATGCTGCCAATTCATCACAGGGACAAGAGTGTTCTAAAATAATTATTTTCACAAAATTACCAAAAATAAAGTTAATCATAAGTAATAAAAAATAAAAATATCACTTAAATCACTTCTTTTAATTATAAACTCTAAAATTGGCTGGTATGATTCACCTTTGTGTCAATTAAGAGTTTCTTCTATCTCTTCAGAAATTCCTCACCATACTACCCAAAAATGGTATCACCACCAGCACCACCAAGAACAGCAGCAACAATGTTGGATTAAATGGAATATTTTCTAATTTATAAGTATTGGTTGATATATTTCCTTCAGTCTCGGCCTACTATATATACTTGCTTCATTCTTCCTGATTTTTGCCTTCTCAGATAAGAGCCTCAGCCAATTCAGATAAACATATTCCTGTTGTCACATATGGAAAAGTGGGAAGAAAAGCTAGTCACCTTTTTTTTTTCTTTTAAGATCTCAACCATCATTCGAAAGGGGATGGAAGAAAGAGATGTAGAGAAGTGCTGATTTTTAAAATAATCTAATTTGATAAAGACAAAAGAACTGAAGGTTAAAAGGGGGAGGAGAGGCTCTCTTAGGTCCTCCAAAGCACAGTAATTTTTTTTCTTTTATAAAATTTTCCTGTGTTGTGTACAAATCCCACTGGCTCAGGAAGCTGGCTCAGGAAGATAAGAAATAGAATGCAGTCACCTGCAGCTCCTCTCCCACCCCAGCCTTGCAATCCCTATAGCACCCTTCTCATCTGTCCAAAATCAGGAAGGAAAGAAGGTATATTTTGTAAGCATCTATTTAAGTAGGTTTTAGAAGTATTTAAAGTTTGTTTCTTTTTAATAAAACCTCTTTGTAAGCTGCATGAAATACAAAAGGAAAAACATCAATAGTAAAAGAACTGAAATTTTAAAAAGAAAGTAAACAAAGTAATAAAACAAATTTAAGGACTACTAGAAATTTGTATTTACTAATGCTAAGTGAATTCTGACGGGGGAATAAGCTATATAGCTAGTGTATAATCTTGTTGCTTATAAATGCTATGGAAAAGCTCATATCAATCCAGGTGTTAAAATACACCATCATTTCAAAATTAGGACATGAGATTATTATTAGGTTAGTTCGTTTAAAAATATCCTACTTCTCCAAATGAGTTAATTGTTTTCCATGTTGTTTTAAGAATGCCCAAACAATAGTGTGCTATTTCCCCTCTCTCACACTTTGACATACATATGGCATGCATTCTGGTTTTAGCAGCCTTTTGAATCTCATTTGTTTACATCTTGTATCCCCTTAAGAATTCAATAGGATACTATGGAAAGAAGAGAATCAGATTCAAAAAGAAAGAATAAAGTTCTAGGATGCCTGGAACAATTCTTGTTACTTAAGGGGTAAAAAGAAGTGCTGCCAAGTGAGAGAGAGACAGCTACCAGGATGCGCCTTCCCAGAATAGAATCAACTCTTCGTTTTATAACTGATTCTTGGAGAATTTCTATAAACAGAAAAGGCCATGAAAAAGAAAACAAGGGTAAAGTGTTTTAGTTCCAGGGAAGGAGGAGGTACAGTTCATCTGGTTACCCTTGAAAAACAATTATCTCTGTGGAGACAGGTACTTGGTCTTGCCCAACCAAAACTGTGTTTGTGAAGAGCTGAAGAGTGAAGGTGGAAAGCGACATCTGCCTAATGAGTCAGGACCATGGAAATAACCATGCGATCTCGGGAACTGACAGCCGTGATCAATGTTTTAGCTCCATCACTTTCTCTCTCACTTTAGAAAAGAACAAACTCACAGCAACTGGCATGGGAAACAAACAAAACAAAAAACAAAAAATAATGAGTCATGACAAACTGAGGGACAATGAGGTGATTTTGTTGAATCCTAATACCTGAATCCAATGATTGGACACTCCTTACAGATGTTACATTTGGCTTGATGCTTGGCAGTTTCCGCAGCAGCCACTCTGTGCAAGACGGGCAGCCACACCATAGACTGGGGTTCCAGGCGCATCCAGTCAAGGAAGAGAGCAGCTTCAATCTCAGGTTTATTATTGGCCTGGGAAAACAGAAGAAGACAAGTGGGGCAATAGTATGCAACAAAGAGATGGCGAGAGAGTAAGAGGTATTAATTTATTTAGGTAATAAATCAAAAAGAGAAAGAATAGCAAGAATCACATTTCCCAGCAAGGGCCTCTGTAGCTTCTCTCCCGCCTGCTAATCGCCCCTTATCTGTCAGAGCCAACTACCCCTCTGGTAAATTGTTATTATTACTCTGTCTAGCTACTAAATGACAACAAAACCAAAACAAGAAATAACTTTAAAAGTAAAGCAAAAATACATAGCCAAATGAGACTCAATTTACCTCTAGTTTTTTTTTTTTTGGCAAAGATATAAAAGTTAAATGCAAAGTGTTTACTGATTAAAATTTAAAAGAAAGAGGTGAATACCTTAAGGAAGTATTGATTCTCTTTTTTTTTTCTCTGCAGGAATTCCATTTCCAACATCTCATATTTACAGAGAACAAAACAGACACTGATCGTGTAGTAGAGAAGTAGCTTTTCAACAGCTATACTACTAATTGATGGCAAGGCTTATACTAGTCCTCAGCCATCCTAGACTCTGAATTCTGTCATGGTGCTCCATTGCTTCGCTACTTTTATCTTTCAAAGTCCCAATTTCATATATGTGATTCAACTCAGACAGTACAATCATCTTAGCACACTCAAAACATATTAACTCATAGGCTGACTGATGTTATTGTAGGCATGCATTTTAATCATACCTTGTGTTTTTAACCTTACATGATTGTAATTTTCTGTATCATTAGATAAATTTATAACACATATTGGCTTTTTTTTCTATTTATTGCCTCATTAATCTCACTCATCCAACTGAAATCAGTTCTATCTGAAGAATACCTTTTGCAATTTTCTTTTAGAAGATGTCTGCTGTCTATGGATTTCCCAGATTCTGTATCAAAATATCTCCTTTTTAAGCCATACACTTGATAGCAGTATTTAGTGGATATAAAATTTTATATAGTCAGTTTCAGGGGATATTTTTCTCATTTTGTTTTCGAATTTGAAATGTTAGTCCACTTTTTTCTCAGTTTCCGTGTTGTTACTATTGAAGAGATTGCCATTCCTATGAAGATCATTGTTATTTTCCAGAGGGTTCCTGAAAATGTGGCTTAGACTCTTTAATCTAGAATCTTCTCAGTCATGATTTCAACAAATAACACCTCTTCCAAATTCCTTGTCTATTTTGCTTATAGTATGTCATAAGCTAAATGTTAGTAGTCCACACTCTGCATTGGACTGGTCAGGTCATCCTTGGAATCTCCCACTTTATAATCCTTCATTTGTAAACTTCCATGCCTAATAATTTCTTCTGCCCTATTATCTGGGGAAATACCTATTTCCTCATCAATCTAGTTTGCTATAAAGTTTTAAATCTTTTAAAATGTAGTTATTTATTTTATGAGTATGTCTGAATGTCTGGGTATATGTATATACACCTCAGGCATGTAAAAGTCTCTCAGAAGAAGAGCTGGATGTCCTGGAACTAGATTTGCAGACAGTTGCTAGCCACCATGTCAGTGTTGGGAACTGAACTGAGTTACTCTGCAAGAATAGCAAGTTTTCTTAACTGCTGAGCCATAAGAAACCCCAAATTTTTAAAATTTCATTTTAAACATTTTTTAAATCTTTAAAATTTTAACTATTATGAATTTCTTTGCAGTAATGGAAATGGGACCTAACATCTTGACAATATTATGTCAGTATCACCGATCTATAATCTTAGCATTGCTTATCATATTTCTTGATATCTAGATACTGTATCTGGCAGTTTTAGAGCCAGTTACAAAGTTTATATGTAGTTCCCTGAAGATGTTTTCATTGTGGTCTTTTATTTTGTAACAGCACAAACATCATTCAAAAACATAATCTGCCAGCCTGAAGCAGCATACACAGGACCCTCATGGATCTGTAGCAGATTCTCTGCATATGGCTTCCAGTTTAGTATTTTTTTTATGGAATTCCTGAGTGTGTGAACAATGAGTTTCAGATTCTTGTGCCTTCTCTTGGGCTCTTTTCCTTCAATTGGTTTGTTTTGTCCAACTTCAATGTGATAAGTTTTGTTATATCTTATTATATTTTAAAAATAATCTACCTAATTTTCACTTACTTTGACTTCTTCTGTGCTCAGATGCCTAAGTTTTTTTCATAATTTCTGGACATACTTTGAACCACTGAACTACGTTCTCCCAGATGATTTCATTTGGTATTGCCAAAAATGAGGGGCACTACTTAAGTATATGACATGGTATCCTTAGTAGAATACAACTAATTAGTGAAGTGCCATCCTATCTTGCCCCTTTCAGCACACACTTTGCTAATAAAGGATCTAGCCACATTATAACAGAATGAGAACTAGATTTGGCCAGAGGCCCCATTTTATCTTGTAACACTGACCATTGCAGCAGTACTCTAGTCTTTACTTACTCCTAATGACAAATGTAACACCAAAATAGTGAGCTATTTAGCCTTGGATTTCCTTGTTACAAACTGGAATCAATGCAATCCACTGATCAAAATCATCTGCCAATCCCTTTTCTCTATGTGAGAGTCATCACAGACAAACTGGAAGTTTTTAAAAGGAATCCTTGAATGTAAAGATGAAAAAAGATCATGTGAGTCAATTTACTCTTTTCAAAGGTCTGACATCATGAAGTTGTATCTCAGGTCCCAAATCTTAGCCAGTGACAGTATATTCACTCATACAGCCACTGTCTAAGTATCACCCAGGTGAGAAAGCATCCTGAACATCTGTGTAATGGACCCCAGTGCCAAATGTTTCATCATGTTGAGCTGAAATCACAGCAAACAAGTAAAGGATGGGAAAGTTCTAAATTCACAGAACCCATGCAACCTTGGGAAAATATCTTTATCTGTATGCCTTAACCTTCCTCTGCTATGAAACTGAAATTTTTAACATTACCTGCTTCACAGGGCTGTTTCAAGATTATATGAGCCACCAAACTGAAAGGCATCCCTATCAGTGTTTGGCATATAGCATGAAGCATGTTTCAAGGGTTTATCATTGCCATCAGCAGGCATCTGACTGGAAGCCTATATAGAACCCAGGGCTTCATACATGCTACCTTGAAACAGCTTTTTTAAGGTTTATCAAAACTGCTCCCTGTTCTTTTTATTACTTCTTCATGTGGTACATCTCAGTTTACCAATGTCCTTTCGAGCATCAATTTTTCAAATATGTTCTGCTTGTAATGATACCTCTATTGCTCTGTATGGGGTAATTAATCATTTTTATTTGATCTAGACTACAATTTCTGTTCAACTCAACTCTGGGTCAGTGTTTCCCAGTACATTCAGCAAAATGTTTTATGAAAGGAAGGTCAAAGTAATTAAGGATTCATCATCAGGATTTCACAAGAGAAAACCCATGTTAATCTTCATTTGACCTAAAATGTTCCCAACTTATAGTTCAGTGACCCTAAGAACTTTTTTCCCTTTGAGTTTAAAATGTCTATGAGCACCACAATACATTAACGCTCAGCTGAGCATTATGGTGAGTGCGGATCTCTTCTGTTATCTAGAATTCTTTCACACAAATTGGGATTTCTTTCTTTTCACATCTGTCAAGAAATTTACTGTTGGTTTAAGTCCGTTGTAAACATCTCATTGGTTTACAGTCCTGATAACTATTGCTCCCAACTTAGGACTTTTTATATTTCAAAATATGTGCTCTTTTCACATTTAAAAGTTACTGGTGAAGCTAAGCGTGGTGGTTCATGCCTTTAACTCCAGAATTCAGAAGGCAGAGGCAGGTAGATCACTGTGAGATCAAGGCCAGTCTGGTCAACACAATGATTTCTAGAACAGCAAGGGCTACATAGAAAGACCATGTTATAAAAGAGAGAACAGTTATCGAGAGTGAGAGGGAGGAAGGGAGGACGGGAGGAAGAGAGAGATGGAGGGAGGGATTCAAGAGGGAGAGGAAGAGGGAGAGAGAGACAGAGATATTACGGCTTAAAGCATTGAACAGACCACAGACCAACGGACAACATTAAATACTTTGCAAAAGCCTACGAGTTTAACATAACCAGTAATTCTGTCCTCTCTGGTTGTTGAACTAGGAATCTTCCCTGTAGTATCATCTAGTATGTGCTGTACACATTTCTCCATTACACAAAGACATAGGAGACTTTGTCAAAAGAACTGCCAAGTGATCAACTACACAATATACTCTATAATAATATAGGGTTGTTGCTTGTTCCACTGGTCTAGAAACCAACTTTAGCAAAATAACCCTTTCTAGCCAGAAGACAAACCACTATAGAAAACCAATACACTGAAAAGCATTAATAATCCATTATTATTTATAGTATGAATTTACTCATGCTTAATTAGAACCTGTTAACATTCCTTTTGGCTCTGCCCCACAGTTACCTGGCAACAGCCAGGTATGCCTGACTTACTATAAAACGGGCTGTTCGCCCCTTCTTCACTCTCTTACCCTCTTACTCTCTTACCCTCTTACCCACTCTGTCTTTTCTCTACTCATTCCCCTTCCCCCTTTCTCCACATATTCCTGGCTGGCCTCTACCCTCTCTGTCTCTCTCTTGCTACTCTGTCTCTGTCTCTGTCCCTGTCTCTCTCACTGCTTTTTTCTGCCTCAACTCCCCTCCCCATGCCCTAAATAAACTCTATATCCATCTATACTATGTCCATTGTGAGGTTGGTACCTCAGGGGGAAGGGATATCTCAGCATGGGCCTGTAGGCATACCCCTTCCACCTCTCCATACCATGACTCTAACAATCATATCCTGGGCTTTTCTCTTTTTACAAAATACAACACTGGTGCCAAGTGACTCGGATTTAGAAACTCTAACATCTCCTGCTGCCACATGGATGTTGCAGCCATTGGATTGCTCTCTAGACCTATCTACCCGAACACTGGTGAACTGGTAAGCTCCTGCCCCCCACTGGTTGGTGTAAATATCCCTAGTCCTTCCTAAGAGAGGACTATTAAGCTCACAGCCACCCTATAGTGTCCTTGAGGATGGAAGCATTCACAGTCATGACTGGTCTTCTCACTGAACCTTCTTTCTAGGACTTCTACCCCTGGTGACCCCCTACCTCTCGCTCACACTCTCTGGGAAGTGGTTCTCCCTCTACCTCTGAGCCCCAGAGCTGGCCCAGAGCTCAGCCTCCAGTTCATAGAATGATGAACTAGTGAACTGGCCTGGCTGCTCCCTTAGTTACCACATTTGTCCTCCAGACTTGGGAACAAATCACTAGCTCCTCTCCTACTCTCACCCAGAAGGGATCTTCATCGCCATGCCTCCTGGTCTAATTTACAGGCTAAATTTGGCCCCAATTATCCACAGACCAATAACTCTACATGCCTGTTTAAAGGCAATTTATAACCTGCCAGTGATCCAGCTATCAGTGTGCCCTCCCCCCTCATTCTCTTGAAACTTGCTCTCTGCTCCCATCCCGGGCCTCCTTGATTCTGCTGCCTCCATGTGAATCTGCATGCCCCTACCTCCCCACCCACTATCCCCCAAATATCCTCACCCCCACCCCCCACTCCACACCAGTACTCTGCTCTGTGGAGCCACTGCTGCAATCCTGCTGCTTCCATCACCCCTTGCTCTCTGGCTCAAGGTACAGCATTCGTGTGGTACTGCCTCCAACCAGCCTGCTCAGCACCACTGCCCTTCACTCAATGATGCAGGCGCCACACAGCCCCAGCACCTGGAGTGCGAAGGCTCTCCCAAATAAGCAAGAGTTGCTAGGAGACAGAACGCTGCTTCAGGCACTGCTCTCTGTTCCACCCCCAGGCACTGCTCTCTGTCCTACCCCATCCTGCTCTGCTGAACCTCCGGCCTGCTCCCACCGCCACTGCCCACTGCCAAGCCACTCAGCATGCGCTCCTTAGATTCTTCTGAATGTTTGTCTTTGCCATGCTTCTGTTCCACTCTAAGATGCACAGCCACATTTCTACAACTCCATTCTAAGGTATAACTTGTGACTCTTAGCACCATCTCAAGTAGGGGCAGTCCTGTGACTATCCACCATCTTTGTTGTGGGCAGATAAAGTTTTGTTGTTATTGCTTCAGCACCATCTTAGATAAGTACAGTCAGGTGGTGGCTGGCTTCAGCACGATTTTTGTTATGGGCAGTCCCCAGTTCAATGCTTTTAGGAGTGCAACCTGTCAAAGTCACCTAGCAACTAAGATAAGGCTTTCATTCTATTCTGCCTTGGTAAATAATGATTTATAAACAGTAAAAAGTTAAAGCTCTCTCCCTTAAATATATGTTTAGCCTTGTTTTTGCTACTGTCATTAAGTCAAAATATGCTCTCTTTATTTGCTAGATACATCTAGAACAAAAAAAAAACAGATTGTCTAACACAGATATGCTTAATAGACTGGTTCTCAATCTTGTCAGAAATCTGCTAATGTAATGTTAAATGTTTGGGCTTGTTGTGATAGAGACCCCCAAATCCTGACAGTTTACCCCCATGGTCTCCTAAAAAGATAGGGGCACAGTGACAAGATTCAACCTGGATTGTGGTATGATAACCACTGAGAAACACTGCTTCATTGACTTGCTCACTTCCAGGGGTTGGCCTACTTTGTGTACAAATAGAGGATACCCTCAGAATCAAATGTCTCACATTGCCTAAGTCAAGGTGGGTCATTTCTCATTTCATATGTACCTACTCCACAGGAAAAAGCTTTTTGTCTTCTGGGCCTCACTGACAGACTGACTCTGCTCAAGTTGTGATGGAGACCACAGAGACCTGGAATATGTGTAGGTAGTGGACTATAGACCAATCAGTGTCTGTCATTTTAATTAATACATGACTCCTAGATTACAATTTATTCTTTCTAGATTCCTGACTACATTGATAGCTAAGCTTGACAGCTAGAAAACAGATCTCTATCTAGCGCTTTACCCCAAGGTAATCCACCACTTTAATAGCTCTTAAGGAAATTCGTTAACTAGCTAAGACTACCAGATTTCTTATCAAATACAGACAGGTTTGCCTTGCTCACAGACTTCATGATAAAGGATATACAAACTCAGATGTAAGCTTTCACAGAAGTAACCTATTGTTACTTCCTTATCTAAACTCAATTTCCAGTGATTAAATGTGTCATGCTTCATCCTTGCTTTGCCATTGTCTTAATATTTACCAATAGAGTTCTTATAAATTAGCCTAACCGTAATAAAACATTTCACTATACAATCCACTTTTATAGACACAAGATCAGTTTCCTTTGGTTGTCTTTTAACTATAAACTTAAAGTGTTTCTCATGCTAAATCTATACTACAGCTATCATAGCTACAAATATAAGCTTTCTTTGGTTATCTTTAACTATAGACTTAAGGTATTTCTCATGCTAAACTATATGATCAACTACCATATTAATAGGGTCAAGGTTTTGTGTTTCCTTTGTCTTTTAAATGTAAACTTAAAAATGTTTCCCATTATGATATCCAGTCTCCTAAACAGAAGGAAAAACCCCTTCTTGCTTCTACTGCTCCACAAAAGGATTTTGTCTTCCCTAAGATCATCTTTAAAAGTTATCATGTCATTAATAAATTTATCTCTTTAGTAAACTTATAAGCTCTAGGAAACCCACTCAGATCTACCTCTCATGGAGCAAATAGACCCTATCCAGATAAGTACATCTTCCAATCAAAACCCTAAGTTCTTACCTATCACCTATTCCAGAGAGTGGGATTCCTCTCCTGTTCCTGGGATTGGGACTCCCCTCACCCCAACCACCAAGCACCTAAGAAAATTTTTTCCTCCCAAACTTATTTAACTTTATTCTCTACCTCTAATGTGTGTGTGTGTGTGTGTCTGTCTGTCTGTCTGTCTGTCTCTTTCTCTCTCTCTCTCTCTCTCTCTCTCTCTCTCTCTCTCTCTCTCTCTCTCTGTGTGTGTGTGTGTGTGTGTGTGTGTGTGTGTGTGTGTGTGCTTCAGCATCTTGTGAAGTCCAGGCATTTACTCAAAATCTACATCTAGGACAGCACCAGAGAAGCAACCCATAGATGCTCCAATCTACCCTCACATGCTCTTCTACTGGGCCTGCTCCTTCCCATCTATCCACAGATGCTTCCACAGACCCTGGACAGCAAGGAAACAGCCAACTCTTCTAAAACTGGACCAACACCTCTATATCCATTTTCTTTGATTTCCTAGAGACATGTCGCCCCCAACATAAACAGGAAGTAGCTAAAGATTACAGTGACCCAATTCCTGCTTCACCATCACCTTTTTCTAGTTTATCTTTTTTATAATTAAATCAAAAGGGAAGAATGTTAGCTTTCCTTCTAAGCTCATCCCACAGTTACCTGGCAACAGCTAAGAGGGGCTATTTGCCCCCTCCTCACTCTCTTACCCTCTTATCCACCCTGTCCCTTCTCTCCCCATTCCCCCCTCACTCCACATGTTTCTGGCTGGCTCTCTCTCCTCTCCTCTCCTCTCCTCTCCTCTCCTCTCCTCTCCTCTCCTCTCCTCTCCTCTCCTCTCCTCTCCTCTCCTCTCCTCTCCTCTCCTCTCCTCTCCTCTCTCTCTCTCTCTCTCTCTCTCTCTCTCTCTCTCTCTCTCTCTCTCTCTCTGATTTTCTCTGCCTCAACTCCCCTCACCATGCCTTAAATAAACCCTATTCTATACTATATCTGTCATATGGCTGGTACTTCAGGGGGAAGGGGGGCCTCTGAGGCACTCCTTCTACCTCACCATACTATGTCTCTACCAAACATATCCTGGTTCTTTCTCTCTTTTCTATAAAACACAACATAACCTATATACTTAATCTGACTTATGCTTAAAGGGTATATTAATGATGCATTAGTAGATATGCCATAGGGTAAGAATTAAGACTTAATACACAGTATAAATAATAATGTAAAATTCCAATAAAAGATCAACAAAAATAATCTAAGTACTAATTAGCAACAAGCATAAGTAAATACAGAAGGGGCCAAGGACACATGCTTAGCAATTAGGATGCCCTGGGTTCAATCTCTAGCAATACAAAAATAAAGTAAGTCAAGGTCTGGAGAGATGGCTCAGTATTTAAGAGCACTGACTGCTCTTTCAGAGGTCCTGAGTTCAATTCCCAAAAACCACACGGTGGATCACAACCATCTGCAATAGTGTCTGATGCCGTCTTCTGGTGTGTGTGTGTGTGTGTGTGTGTGTGTGAAGAGAGCAATGGTGTACTCATATACATAAAATATATAAATCAAAAAAGTCAAGAATGAATAGATAAATAAAAGACAGACAGACAGACAGACAGACAGATAGATAGATTGATAGATAGGGGCTGAGGATATGGTTCAGTGGATAAGAGAACTTAGTGGATAAGCATGAAAATTAGAGTTCAAATCTTCAGCATCCATATAAAAAGAAGGTCATGGCCACAAGTGCCTGAAACTCTGGTTCTATGATGGAGAGAAGAAAAAATATTGAGGATTGAAGGACACCCACCTAAATCCAGGTTAAGTGAAAGACCCTGGCTCAATGGAATATGGCAGAGAATAACAGTACAGGATACTCAATACCCTCTTGTGGCCTCTACATGTAAAGGAGTATATGCACCTGCCCACACACAGATCCATACACACAAAAAATTCATACATGCAAATAGTGAGAAAACTGAAGTGCATAAAAGAAGGAAACACCATGATTGTAATGTGAAATTAATAGTAAGGAACAAAGACCAATAGTACAGAAGCTCCAGTGAGAGGAAATGATCACATTACTCTCAAGACAGTTTAATCCCTTCACAGAAAACAATGTCTACAAATGGGGAGAGGCTTCTATTCCCCATCTCAAACCAAGGAATTATTGCAACTTAGTGGCTTCTACTGTGGAAATCAGTATGGTAGATCTTCAGGAAGCTGACAATAGATCTACATCAAGATCCAACTAAGCATACTCTTGTCATATACTCTAAAGATACTGCATCCTGATATAGAGTTACTTGAGCATCTACGTCATTGCTGTCTACTCATAAAAGACAGAATTTAGGAATAATCTAGATATCCATCAACAGATGAATGGATGATGAAACTATGGAAGATTAACAAAATGGCATATTGTTCAGCTATTTAAAAATTATGCAATTCGAGAGTAAATGGATGAAACTAGAAAAAAATCAGCCAAAGTGAGATTACCACACCCCAAAAAGACAAATATTGTGTATATTCTCTTACATACAGATGTTGACTTTTAAGACTTTGCCAGGCATGCTACAATCTATATAACTACAGAGGTTAAGTATAGAGTAAGGGACTGGGGGTAGGAGAGGATCTCCTTGGTCTACTGAAGGCTGGATGCCCCAGTGTGTGGAAATTCGTGGGTGGGAAGGTGGGAGTGGGCGGGTGGGTGGCGGTACATCCTTATAGAAGCAGGAGGATGGGGGGGGAATAGTGGGTTCCTGGGTGGGAGGGAAATGGGGAAGGGGGATCACATCTGAAATGTAAATATAATATCTGATGTAAAAAAATAAAGAAGGAAAAATAGATAATTATGGAAAGACAGGTGTGAGACTGGAGAGGGAGGATTAAATGAGGAGGGTAAAGATGCAAGCACTCTGGAAGTCAGTCTGGTGGTTCCTCAGAAAATTGGACATAGCATTACCTGAGGACCTAGCTATACCACTCCTGAGCATATACCCAGAAGATGTTCCAACATGTAACAAGGATATATGCTCCACTATGTTCATAGCAGCCTTATTTATAATAGCCAGAAGCTGGAAAGAACCCAGATGTCCTTCAGCAGAGGAATGGATACAGAAAATGTGGTACATTTACACAATGGAGTATTACTCAGCTATTAAAAACAATGAATTTGAGAAATTCTTAGGTAAATGGATGGAACTAGAAAATATCATCCTGAGTGAGATAACCCAATGACAAAAGAACACACATGGTATGCACTCACTGATAAGTGGATATTGGCCCAAAAGCTTGCAATACCCAAGATACAACTCAGACGACATGAAGCTCATGAAGAAGGAACAACAAAGTATGGGTGCTTTGGTCCTTCTCAGAAAGAGTAACAAAATACTCAAGGGAGCAAATATGGAGACAAAGTGTGGGACAGATACTGAAGGAGGGGCAGTCTGGAGACTGTTCCACCTGGGTATCCATCCCATGTGCAGTCACCAAAGGCACATGCTGATATGGATGCCAGGAAGTGCATCTTAACAGGAGCCTGATATATCTGTCTCCTTAGAAGTCTGCCAGAGCCTGACATACACAGAGGCAGGTGCTCACAGCTAACCATTGAACTGATCATGGGGTTCCCAATGGAGGAGTTAGAAAGAAGAGTGATTCTCTCCAACCAACCAGAGCTCCCAGGATCTAAACCACCAGCCTGGGAGAACATAGGGAGGTACCCATGGCTCCAGGAGTATATGTAGGGGAGGATGGCCTTGTCGGGCATAGGTGGGAGAGGAGACCCTTGGTCCCATGAAAGCTAGACACCCAGTGTGGGGGAATTCAAAGTTGGGGAGGTAGGAGTGGGGTGGGTAGGGGTACAACCTCATAGAAGCAGGGGGACGGGGGCTAGGATAGTGGTTTCCTGGGTGGGGGGAAATGGGGTAAGAGGATAACATCTGAAATGTAAATAAAATATCCAATAAAAAAAGAAGGAAGTGCCAGCATCTATATAGGTCATCTCATCAGCTCCTAGAATGATCTTTAAAAATTAAATAAAAAATAATTAAAAGGTTTTAAAAAAGAGGGATTATTGAGAGGGTCAACTAAGGGCTAAGTTGAGTGGTCATATTGAAACTGACTACTGTAGAAGCTTCTTAAAATATATATTTATATGAAAGAAATCTAAGTGAAGTCACCATATAATGGAAGAGTTAAAGCCCCAACTCAACATTTTTTTACTATCAAGTGAAACTCCCAGTGCCAGAAATAGGTTATATCTAACTGAGTTGTTGTCCAAAGGAATGTCATGGATACCCCCCAAACCACTCAGGTTTTTGCCTAGGCTATTGGTTGCTCTTCATGAATTGATGGTAAGGTACTATTGCTGAAGACAACATCTATTCAACTCATTGAACATAGAAAAGTCAAGCTGATGTCTAACAAGAGCCTTTATCCCTAGTGACTAATGTTCATGGTACCGGTACATACTCTGCACACTACCAGAGGAGAAAGGTAAACACAAACCCAGCTACAGTCCCTTTGATCTACAGGTGACCTGAAGGCAAGATGTGCAAATGCAATAGTGGCACGAAGCTTGTGGGAGTAACCAACAACTGTCTGATTGGCCTTAAGGCCCAGTCCATGAAATGAAGCTCATGCTTGAAACTGCTTTGGTGACCAAAATACTGAAACTAGATAGGCCATGGACCTATGGGAAAACCAAACACTATTGTTATGCTAGCTAAATGCCCTTAGCAATACAATGACTTTCAGTGACAGTCACTCTTTTTCATAGATCAGTTGTCTTTTCCAGTTATCATCAGAGAAGCTTCCACCTATGGTATAGTGGAACAAATACAGTGACTCACAACTGGATAATGTGCAGAGAATGAGAAACCTGGAACAAAATGGGATGTCTCCATCAAATCTTTCCCCTTAGAGCTCAGGGAACTTTATAGAAGAGAAATTGAGCCAGTGGGGATATAAGACACCAAAGGAACAGTGCCTTCCAAACACAAAAAGACTGGCACACATATGAGCTCACAGAGACAGTGGAAGCATGCACAGCATCTACAAAGGTCTAAGCCAGATGATGTACGAGCTCTGAAGGTGTAAGTCAACACAAGCCCCCATCCCTAAACAAAAGCTATCTCAAATGTGCAACTGCTTGCAAAGGAAATATTAGTTTTCTACAATGACGTCTCACTGGGTAATTGCAAAGCACACTTAAGGGTAGACCCCATGCTCAGTAGTATATGAACAATGTAAAATGAATTCAAAAGTATATTTGAAAACTTTTTGTCTCATATTGCATTGTTTGAGCATACTTTATCTTATTGATCTTTTGTTTGTATATTATGGTCTTGATTCGGTGTTTTTGTGCTATTTGTTTCTCTTTCTCTCCAACAAGGTCACACCTCCCAACATTGCCACACTCCCTGAGCCAAGTATATGCAAACCATCTCTCTCTGTCTCTCTGTCTCTGTATCCTCTCTCTGTCTCTGTCTCTCTGTCTCTCTGTCTCTCTCCCTTTCTCTCTCTCTCTCTCTCTCTCTCTCTCTCTCTCTCTCTCTCTCTC
>NW_021604606.1:1396305-1411670 GCF_004785775.1 Grammomys surdaster | reverse complement strand
TCTCTCTCTCTCTCTCTCTCTCTCTCTCTCTCTCTCTCTCTCTCTCGCCTGTTTGATTTCTAAAGAGAGAGAGAGAAAGAAGGTAGAGTAGGGTGAGTGGGAAGGATCAACAGAAGATGAGGGAAGGGAATCTATGATCACATATATTATATAAAAAATTTTTGTTAAAAAAGTTGGTGGCTTCCAAGGGAGCCAATCAGTTTTAAGGATTGGACTTCTAATAGGTGAACCATGTTCCAATGTATAGTCCCATACCCAAGGGCAGAACAAAATGAACCTGGTAGGTTATTTTTTAAAGACATTAGGTGTGGCTGTTCATTAAGTCCAGCAATAGTGAGTCAGAGGCCAACCTGGTCTACACAGTGGGTTCAGGGCCAGTTACAGCAAAAAAGGGAGCAGTAAGTTGGAAGCTGTTGGAAAGATGAGAGATAGAGCTGAGAATTTGGGGAAGGAATGAATATGATCAAAATACATTTTATGAAACTCTTCCTGAATTAATAAACATACAATATTAAAAACAAAACAAAAACTGCCCACAATGAACCCAGGACATAGAGGAGATGTGACATAAAGATACAACAATAATTAAGAGGTTTGAAAGACCTAACAATAGTTTAAGAGAAATGGGATTATTTAGTCATGAAAACAGAGGGAGAAAGGGAAAGAACAGCTAAGAAAGAGTGGCTGAAAGGGCTATGTAATAACAGTTTTCAATTATATGAATGGCTCTTGCACAGGGTCTTGTGACCATCTGTTCTATCCCTCCACTGGGGACTGAACAAGAGGAAACAGGCTTAAGCAGCATGAAGAATTTGGGCTGTAACTCACACAGAAGAACTTCCTGATGCTGAAAGTTGTTAAAGCATTAGTGTGAATTACCAAGGGAAGCCATAGACTGTTCTCTTTCAAAATACTACAGATTCTCTAGTGCTTAAAGGTTGGAAATTCTCAACTTTCTTTCCAGCTTTTAAGACACAAGATCCATCATTTTGGTTCTTTTAAAGCTCACCAGTGCCAACTGACAGCACTGAAGATAAGATATGAGGGTTCACATTCTGATTCTGTTTCCATCTTTCATTTTTATGACAAAACTACTCTGTATCCCCATGGTATATTCTCTCTACTTTTGTCTGGCAACAAAGAAGAAAGACTTAAAAACCAGCTCAGTTTCTACAAAGATATAATATAATTAGAGTGAAAATCCAACTGAAACTTCATTCTGATCATTTTCAGGAAATATGTACATATACAAACACATACTATATATATATACACATACGTATATACATGGAGAGAGATATGTATGGATGCATGAGTAGGAACAATGCTAAATTGATAAGGTATTCTAAAAAATGATATCAGTCAATGGATTGAAATAATTCATATGGATTTTTTATATATATAAAAACTCAGACATTTTGCTTTGTCCATATCCAGGGTGACTTTAGCCTCAAACTTAATGATGAGTTCAAGTCAACTACACAAAAGGCACTTTATGCCTTGGCTCTTCTTTGATGGATAGCATCATTTTGCTTTTACTATTGTTTTGGCAATACCTCTTTTTTTGTCCTAATCCATAGCATATGCATAAGTAAAGGTATACCAATTCCTTCCACTGTGATAAGAAGTATTCTGCTTTTCCTTATCTCTTTGTCTTAATCTGTCACAAATGTTCAGAGAAGAATAAGGGGAATTTAAGAATACAGATTGGCTGGTGAAGGGCTTGTATAGTATATATGAAGCCTTGGTTCAGTCCTTAACATCATATGAGACTGGATGAAGTGATACACACCCTCAATACTAGCAGTCAGGAAGTGATGTTAGGATGACCAAACAGAAGGTAAGGTTATCCTTAGCTACATTCTGAGTTCTAGGAGGCCAACTTAGAATACATGAGACTCTGTCTTCCAACAAAAGAAAGAAAATGGAAACAAAAAAGAACAGTATATTTAGCACAAAAGTTAGGAAAAACAACTGGTTGTCATTACTGTTATTCTTCACAGCATATTGGCGAGGGATTTTTATACAAATGTCACTTTTTATACAAATTTAAGTAAGTGAGAAACCAGTTAGAACAAAATCCTGATATTTGGGGTTTCTAACCAAAGGATTTAACTACCTGTATAAGAAATGTAACATAATTAAATGGCAAATTTGGAGATAATGACTTGCTAAGTTATCAAAAGACCAACTGGGTGCCAAGTTCAAACTGAATTCTCATATTTCTCTCAGGATAACAGCATCATTTCATAGCCAAGGAAGAAGTGCAACTGAAAGGTTTCTCAGCAAGCCACAAATCTCAGCTAACAACAACAACAACAAAAAAAACCCATATATCTCATTTTTAAGGGAAGAGAATCAGCATTTCTACTCTGAGATTTATGAAAACCATGTCAATACTTAACAAATGAAAACAATCCATATTGAGAAGGAAACATTATATAAGAGTCTGTATCTAGTTATTCTCATACAATAGAGCTACAAACCTAGAATCCAGACTTGTCTATCCATCCATTATTTCTTTCCTAAATTGAAAGTTATTCAAAGGTAGTAACTGTGCTTCACAGGCCTTCTATAAAAATTTTGCATATTTAATTGTTGGTAGGAATTAATTTTCAGTGTGGTCATTATTTTAAAAAGGAAGGCTTGTAAGAGCCGAATAAATTTATAATGAAACCAACAACAGTAAAAGTGGCCCAGTGCACAAAGTACTCAAGCTACAAAGGTTATCTAAGCCAGAGAAAACAATATATGCCTATTCTCAAACTGCCCCAAGTTTCCTTTTAAATAGGTTAGCACAAATATTAGCTGGGTATATGCCATAGTACCAGCATTTGGGAGGTAGACGAAAGAGAATCAGCAGTTCAGGGCCAATTTCAGCTGCACGATGAGACAGACTGGGTTACGTGAAATCCTAACTCAAAGCACCAAACAAATGTCTCTCTGCCAGGTTACCTGTCATGGTATCTCACAAGAAAGGTTATAAACTATCTGTAGACTTTGTAGACATGTTTACAATGTTTCATCTTAAAACATAGAGCATTCACATGGAGAATTTAAGGAAAATATTCACAGATGAATAAGATAGACTTTAGCTCAGTGGCCTCTCAACAGAGGGTGATAGTATAGTTCAGATAACATGTGACAAAGTTTGCAGACTTTTTTGGTTACTACATGAAGGTGGAAAGAGGCTCTACCAGCATCCAGTAGACAGAAGCCAGCATCCTTGAAACATCCCATGATACACAGGCCAACCTTCCACAATGAAGAATTACAATTATTCTTACCTACTCTATCATAAGCACCAAGGTTAATAGTCATGATTCACATGTCAGAACTAAGAAACCAACATGATTCATCTGTAATAACCGAACAGTAGATTTTCCTGGGAGCCCTTCAGGGAATCTACCAGGTAAGACAGAAACAAGGAAGCTGTGATGGGTGTGTTTGGCTGTTGCCTGGGAGAGAAATGCTATATTGGCTCACATACTGTGCACAGAGAGAATGAAAGAGACTGACAAATCAAATGCCTCAGAACACGAGTTGCACTGAAACCAGCTAAAACTGTAGACCCTGACTTGCTTTGCAAACAGGAACTCTATGCCATGCATGAGTGGAAGGAAAAGTAGCAGAAATAAATTTGATCATGGAAAATAATTATGTTGAGACAGACAAGACAGATGAGCTGGCACAGTTATGTGTGTGCATATGTGCTTTGCACACATACCTGTATGCATGAATAGAGGCATGAATAGAGGCTATAGGAATGACAATATCTAAATAACAGATACTGAATGCATGCATGATGATAGAATTCTTATTCAAAGAAAACGACATATTTAGAAACGACACTAGGGACAAACTACGTATTTTTAAAAGCCTCCTCTTCCTGGCAACTCCATTTGCTATTTTCCCTAGGAAGATGTTCTTTTCATAAATCCAAATAATCATTTCAACATCGCTGCCACTGTGAACAGACAATGACATGAACAGCTAACAGCTCAACTTTTGTGGTCCTGACTTTTCAAAGCCATACTATTGAGAAAGCTTTACAAACTTGAATTGAACAGGCTGTACACAAGGATTTCCAACTGCAGAGTGGCTAGTCAGGGTCAGACAGTATAGAACAAGCAGTTCTGACTGCTCCCTGAGCTGTTATTGCAATGTCTTCAGCAACCTCTAAATCTACCAAGGGCATCAGTGGAATATTTTACCTAAGAGGGAAGTCTACACTAGCACTGAACATAAAAGGCAGAACAAGCACATGTTGTAAAGAATATTAATGACTCTTCTTCCAAACTATCCCAACTTTTATGAAAATCAAATGAGCAATAAAAAAAATCTCTCTATAAAACTACACAAAACCTGTGTGTAGCAAATAAAACAGAAAGAAAGTGACAGTTTCATCCTCCTAGACACAGATACTTGTGTTTCGCCTTTGAGTTGCTGAGGAAACTAGTGTAAGGACACAGGGGATCATTTATTTGAGGTCCTACACCCAATGCTTTTTCATGTTTTGCTCTTAGTGCGTGCTACTTCTCTTCTGAGAACCATCTGTTTTCATGTAAAAGGCCACATTCTATGTACAAGACTGTTTCCTTTGCCCTACAGCTTTCTTGAAAGAGTTATTACCCAGATCAGGTAAGACTTTGCTGATAATGCCTAAGCTTTGAAGTAAGTACAGTAATCTATTTTCCTTTCTGCCTTTGGCACACTTAGCATATAATCAAAGAAACCTGGGGATAAGTAACTCTTAAGATAATCTGTTTTAACATTATGTTACAGATGAAAAAGCCAGCCCCAAAGAGGTTAAAGACATAGATACCTCAAGATTATTATTTTAATGATAAAATATGGATGCTTAAACTAGTATTAAAAAGGGAGGACAAAAGTGATGTCCTATGGGAACATGGAGGTTGATCTCTAAATTCTTTTGAAACCTTTGATTCCATAATTTAAAAGCCCTAATCGGTCATAGCTAAGAAACCCCTTCTTAGGGAAATGTAGAGGTACTTAATTTTATATTGAACTCTTCACTTGTCTATGCAAAAGCATATTCATACTGATTTGGCAAGCAAGTGGGTTCTCCAAAACACTGTAATGAATGCATACTTACATATATCTTCTGATCACCTTCCTAATTTTTGTTTTTATCAATATATGTTCTTCTGAGCATTACATGCTATAGCATATATGGGCTGCACAGACTGATAGGTGGTCAACACATACATTAAAGTAGAAAATGGGTGGTGGACAGGGTGAAGCAGAAATACTTATGACCTTCTCAATCGTCATTAGCACACTGTTTCAGTTGTGTGTTTCTCTGCTTCAACTTACCCTGTTCACAAAAGTATTTGGTAACATGGAAATACTTACGCCCCCATGAGGAGAAAAGACTATTCTATGTATTGCTATTTAAAATAATGATATAGTAAAAATATCCAAAATTAGTTCAAATAGGACAAACATCATTTGAATATTCACACTAATGACCAAGAAACTATGAGGGTAGAGAGATGGAAGTACTTTTTCATATAAGAAAACCAAGTAGTACATTCACAAAGAATGTTAGAATGAGAAATTCCTATCAGGCCACCACTGAGAGAATAATTGGATTACACGAGAAACGTCATAGATGCTAACATCAAAGACTGTTAAGGATGGCCATCAGAGTCTCAAAATATCACAACAATAACTTTCTAATAGCAAAGGGAAAGAAGGTACTTGACAGTGGAAATATGTGCAAATACCACTTCAATATGATTAGTGTTACTCATAAGAAGAGAGTGCAAGTTCAATTCTTCTGGTATGGGGCAGTGGGACATACACAGCAGCAATGGCTCTACAATATCCTGGCAAAACAAACAAAAAACTCAATCAAAACAAAACCCAATAAAATTAAAGGCTAATCATGATGGGGAAGAGAAATCCAGAACATCTGGAGAGGAAAGCCAGCAGTTAAGAGTAGTGGTTGCTCTTTCCAGATGACCTAAGTTTGGTTTCCAGCACCCACATGGTGGCTCACAACCATCTGTAATAGCAGTTCCAGAGAATGCGATGCTGTCTTCTGGCCTCTATGGGTAGGTAGTGCATACATGTGGTCACAGACAAGCAAGCAAGCAAAATACTCATATATATCAAATAAAAGTAAGTAAAATTTCCTTTTTAAAAAAGCAAACTTGAAAAAAAAAAGCAAACTTGTCTGTACGAATTTAAAAAATGCTAATATTATGAAAGAAAACTAAAAGATTCAAATAATAAAAAATGTTGAGGGACTGTGATGGCTAATCTTGGTCATCTTAGCTGGACTAGACCTGGAACCAACTAAAACCTAAGCAGCTGGGCAAACCTGGAAAGGATCATCTTAATTTGATCAGTTTAAGTGAGAAAAGTCACCCTAAATCTGTGCCACATTTTCTGGTGGCAGTCCACATTTTAAAAAATGAAAAACATGGAAGAAGAAAGCTTTCAGTTTGCCTGCTTGCCTTGACTCTTGTTGGCAAATTCATTTATCCTGGTACTGAGGCATTACTTCACTGGCAAAAATCAAATCAAATCAAAACAAAACAAAACAAAAACCCTAGTTCTTCAGGAATCGAAAGTATACTGAAGATCAGCTGATTCTTCAGTTCAGCCTTATGTACTGAAGAACTACTGGATTCTTGACCTTTCCTTGACAGACAGCCTTTATTGGATTAGACTGACCACAGTCTGTAAACCATTCTAATATATATATGAATATTAGATATATATGAATATTAGAATTCATATATATGAATATGTATACATGTATTATCCATGTATTATATTTATGAATATATAAAATGTGTGTATGACAAGTCTTGATTGTATCTTGAACATTAGCTAATATAAGGAACACTCTAGACCAAAAAGGAATTTTCATTGTGAATTTTGTTAGATTAAACTACTAAATTCTTTTAAATTGTGTAAATGGCAGCAAGCATTGCCATTCACATATCCACTAGTAAACATGGGAGAACATAACATTGTTAGGTAGCAGACTGGTGGGTGCTTCCTTGGTCCTTGATTTGTGGGCATGTGATTTATAGAAAAGATGTGTGTAGTCAAATCTTGAGGTTTGTGTTGTGGTGCCTCTTTCCTTTTAAATGGTAAAGGAGAAAGAATATTTATGCGTGTGTATGTTCACATACAGCATACAGAGAGGGTTCTGAGAGTAATACATATGTATACAGCAAAAACTAATGGTTAGAGAGATGTATAGGACAAGTGGTTATTTATTATTTTGTTATTGACTCAGTGACGGAAGTATTTCAAATAAAATAATAGCTGGGAACCATCATTTCTCTCAAGTCATTACTTCATATGGAAGTGTAAGGTATGAGGATGGGTAAAAGAGTCTTTAACAAGTTTGGGGGGGGGGTAAAAGGTCTTAACATAAATGGGAAAATCTCAAGTGCTCAGAAGCTAGGAACCTAACACAAAACTCACTTTCTATTCTCTCATCATGGTTCCTAAAATACCCTCCTTTGCACCATATAGATGTACTTTTCTGGGATTCTAAATTGCATTTCCAGTCATGAAAATGAGTTCTTCTACATCTACAGAATTTTTATCTTGTTTGAGGTGGAGATTGAAAGGTCAAGACTTGTCTTGAAATAAGAAGTAAAGGGCTTCCCATAACTGCTGTCTTGGGTAGAAATCAAGTATTTTATTTAAAGTTGTGAAGATAATGAGCAGGTTGGAGGCCAGTAGTCACTGCTCTAAATATTAATCAGGACTCTGAATCACCCATTAAAGATAAAAATCAGCCCAAACAATAACACGTGATTATCCACTCTTCATTTACATGTTCAAGGACACCAATCCTGACCTCAGGCTCTCCACTCCACCTGGCTAATACAGCAATTAACACCCTGGCCTTAGAGCACAGAAGCTCAATTTGAAGTCTATGCAAAACCCTTCATATATTCAGTGTTAGGAATTTATGATAGAGAGTTCCAACTTAAAAAGAAGTTTTACATACAGGGAGAAGTCCTCATCTCCCTGCGGTGCAGGTGCTATAGAGTATACTTTACCAAGTACAGAGCAGGATGCTTTATGCAATAATGTACCTTACAAAGTTAACTCTTCCATTGCTGCCTCCTGTGCTTATTTAAAACCCAGTTGACAAAAAAGCAAAACTACAGAAATAAAAATGCAGAGCTGTATTCCCCATTGATTGGGAATGAGCACATTGACCATGAAGCACAAGGAATTTTAGAACTGTATATATATTTGTCTAGACTTAGGAGTGAACAGCAGATAGTAAATATTACTCCATCAAATAAAATGTAGCATTAAAAAAGAAAAGACGAAAATCACTCTGTTTTGTGTGATATATCCATACAGTGTGTGCAGGGGCTTTGCATGTGTGTGCACAGGCCAGAAGAGAGCTCCAAGAATCCTGCTCTATCACTTTTGACCTTACTCCTCTGAGACAGGATATTTCACAAGCCTGTTGGTTAAATGAAGCAGAACCTTGACTGGTGGTAGTTGGGCAGAAAACCCTGGCAATCTTCCTATCTCCATATAAACCCTCAGCTGAGTTTACCGACACATGCAACCATGGCTACCTTTTACATGGCTGCTTGGAATCCAAACCTCAGATCTGAATGTTTGCACAGCAAGCATATGTCCCCAGCACTGAAATCTTTGAAAAAAAAAACTATCATAAAATATTATCAAGGGACCCAGTGGCTCACCCGGTAAGGGACTTGCTGCCTAGCATCCTGAGTTTCCTTCTCAGAGGTGACAAGATGGAAGCAGATAATCAGCATTCACAAGAGCTAGTATGTGCATGCATACATGAATGTGCTTGCATGAACACACACACACACACACACCACACAAATAAGTAAATGTTTACAATTTTTTATTGGCCAGCCAGAGCTATATGATGAAACCTGGCTTGAAAAATATAAGTGCAATAAGAACTTGTAGCTATCAGATGAACAAATAAAGATACGCTGAAGACATTGGATAAAGAGATAAAAATCTTGCAGAAGTTTAGTTTTACACTTTTTCATCTTAAATAATCTTTAGAAAGATAACTTTCCATTAAAAAACTTTCAGTGGTTTTGACTCAGATCCAGACACCCAAAGACAAACAGTGGAAGGAGCTTAGAGAACACAAGGAAGGATTTCAGGACCCAAAGGGGACAGTAACTCCACAGGAAGACCAATGGAATCAACTAACCTGGACCTTTGTGGACTCTCAGAGTTTGAACTGCCAATCAAAGAACATACACAGGCTGGACCTAGACCTCTCTGTACATGTGTAGCAGATGTGCAGCTTGACCTTCGTGTGGGTCCCGAACAACTGGAGTAGAGTTATCCCAAAAGGATATCTGGGATGTGTTCTAGCTCGGCTGCCTTCTCTGGTTTCACTGGGAGAGGGTGCCTAGCTTCACAGAGACTTGAAGTGTCAGGGTGTGGGAATACCCAGGAGGGGCTTCATCTACTCAGAGGAGAAGAGGAGAGAGGATGGAGGAAGGTTGTGGAGGAGGTAATCAGGACGGGGGCAGTGAGAGGGATGTAAAGTGAATAAGTAAAAAAAAAAAAATCAGTGGTTAATACTGTGAGGAAAACGGTGATAGATGTTGAATTTCTTATTTCTTAGTTTCCTTGATCATGAAGCATTAGTTTTTATTACAAATTAGCACAAATATTGAAATGATAAAAACATTAATCCAGTATTCAAAACAGATTTAAAGCAAGAAAATGGGCATTGTTTATCAAGCATGAAGCTTTGGGTTTAGGCCTTAGTACCACAGCAAATGAAATATCAACCTGTACCTTTCTTCTCTGTTCTCATCTACACAAAAAGTGAGTTGGAAATGCTAATTCATGATGAAATTTACCCTCCACAATAGGCTACCTCAATGGATACACATATGCATCCCTCAGTCCAACAGGGCTCTAAAGGGAATGTCTTCCAAAGTAAGCTTCCAAAAAGGGGAATGTTTTAAATAATTTATCTAAGGAATAAAAATATAAAATGTGATGAATTGCCTTGAGAATTGATATCTAATTAGGGAAAAAAGTCTCCTGGCGTGGCAATTTTTATGCCTAGAAACATCTGCATAGAAACAATCTTAAGAGCTTCAAATTGAATCCACAGATACTTATAGGTGTAATGAACTGTTAATCTTGACTCAATATTCTCATATCACAAGACACTAAATGTGATCGTAGCTAGAGCCCAGCCTAGCAGGTGTCCACCACAACTAAGTAATTTAACCCTGCTGGATCATTTAATACTAATACTACTACCAAGATGTCAGTAGTCATGGAAGGTAAGAAATGTACCTGTACAACTCTTACCCAGAGCAGCCTTGAGATTTTATATTTAAACAGATAAACTTCGTTGTTTAAGTACATATAGTTTCACAACTCCAAAGATGATTGGAGTTGCATGATTTTTACATGACATACGCACACGCACACGCACACGCACACGCACACGCACACGCACACGCACACTTGTTTTAACAATTGAGACTGTAATTTATTTTCATTTCGGTATTCATTCTATATTATTACAAGTACACATAAGAAATTTATTTTGTCACATGAGTATAATATTTGAAAGATAGTTGAAACAGAAATGCATTCATTTTGAATGTATGAATACAGCAGGAGGCAGAAAACAGATGTAGAATGAGCAGATTCTGACACTCTAGCATTTGTAGTTGAAGCATACTGAATATAAAGTTGCTGTACTCAAGTCTATCTAAATAATAAAGTCATTAAAGTGGTTATAGAAGAAAATACTACAAAGCCCATCAGAGTGGAGAAGGGAAGTATGTCTCAGAGCAGTGTCAAATGCTATTTGCTGACATATGACTCTTTCCTGAAGTCACTGAAGACATTTTGTACCCAAAAGCAATATTTTTATTTAAAAACAGACAAGACACAACCAAATGGATTAAAGGGTTTTTTATTTAGTTACTTATATATAGGTGACTGTCTATAGGTATGTGCATGTGAGTGCAGATGCCAGTGGAGTACAAAAGACAGTGTCAGATTCCCCTGGACCAGGGGATACAGGCAGTTGTGAGTCACCTAGCATGGGTGCTAGGAACCACACTCTGGTTTTCTGCAAGAGCAGTATGTACTCTTAACCAGTGTGTCATGTATTTGTTATAAAAGTGTGTATGTTAAAGGGGAGATATTAATTAATTTATGTCATTCCACTGCAACCTTAACCTGATATAAAGTATTATATCAACACAATGGTCCTTTATTTATTAGTCCAGACCAGTATTGGAACTGGTTAATCCCATTAGTTGGTATAATGGTATAGTATAAAATATATTCACCATGTCTCCTTGAGCACCATTTTGTGGTCTGAAAAAGGAAAGACGTAGACAACCCGAAGGTTCTTTCAGGCCATGTGGGACCTACTGCCACAACGAGTTTGGCTTTATTATGGCCTGAAAGATCGATCAATATCCTGTCTCAATGTCCTTTTTGCAAGGAAATAGGAAACAGGAACAAAGTAATCACACACTAGTTGAAGCTGTATTATAAAACAGCCAAGTTTCAAAAGGTTTCCATCACAAAAGGAGGCAACTTCCCAGTGAATGCACTGACAGCAGTGTGCTGACAGCTTCACTTAGTATGATTACTGAAGATGCCACAAACTTACCTTGGATAAGTGGTTTCGATATCTACAGACATGGTTTCATTTTTACTACCTTTTCAGTGTGCAAGGGAGGGGGAAGCATCATGGCATGCAGTGTGGACTTCAGAAGACATCTTTGCAGAATCAAATCCCTCCTTCCACCTTTATGTGGGTTTGTAGGTTTCAACTCAGGTTGCTAGGCTTTTGTGGTAAGTGTATTTATTTACCGGCTCTCTATCTTATCTTTTGAGATTGACCCTCTTGCTGAACTGGTGAGATCCAGTCTGGCCAGCAAGATAAAAGGCTCTGGGATTACATGCACATGTTGCCATACCTGGACTTTTACATGCATGTAAGGAATCCAAACTCAGTTCTAAGATCTTAACACAGTACAAGTACATTATCAACTCTCCTCAGACTCCTGTTTGTTCTTTTTAGAAGGTCTTGCTATGTAACCCAGGATGGCTTCTAACTCACTATGTAGCTCAGGGTAGCCTCAAACTTGTAGTGATCCTTCTGCCTCCTATGTAATGGGAAAAAAAAAAATATATATATATATATATGTGTGTGTGTGTGTGTGTGTGTGTGTGTGTGTGCACGCGCGCACGCGCTCGCGCTACCACACAGGACATTATTCTTTTTTTGTTATTTTCTAGATCTGATGGGTGACTTCCTTTTCATTTTTGTAAGCAGATGGTGAGGGTATATAGAACTGAGGGAATCTTCTGAAGATCACCCAGAGACCTTGGTCCATAGAAATTCACCTTTCTCCTTGCTTCAAGTAGAACAAAAACTAGAAGTTTCCATACCTTTCTAACTGGATTAGCACAGGAAAATGTAAGTTTTCTATATGGTGGCAAGAAACAAAGGACACAGAAGAACTACACTTTAAAGTCAACACCTGAAGTACAAAAAAAAAGAATCAATAAGAGAAACAAACACTTCACTGCCTCCCCATGCTAGCAGATATAGCAGCCTTTGAACACAAGCTTGCAGAAGGAGGGATTAATTCCCAAGGTCTTCCACTTCAAACAGAGGGCAGAGGGCATTCTCACTGTTGTTATCTTTCCCAGTGCAAACATTGTATTTGCCTGCCTTTGACACAATGAAAGGCAAGGTGACCACCAGAGCACCTGGTTGAGGGAAAGCAGGCCAGGGCCAGCACAAGGATTCTGAAGGAAACATTCACAATGGAGCCATTCAAATGGATGGGAAATGATTGCAAGTTAAGAGGCTCCCAATAAGATAAGCCTTGTCTGGGTCCACTCTACTATAAACATGCAGTTCATCAATACTTGACCTTACCACCCCCTCAACAATTCTTGTCTATCCCATTTTGTTATACAACACATCTTATTCTATCCAGGACCCAAGACAAATGTGATGAAATGTTTGGTGTGTGCTCTTGAGAGCAGGCTGGGAAAAGGTATCAGAAAGAACATATCTGGGAAAGATGTGGCAGATAAAGATGAGAGTCTAACCATACTATAAGTTAAGGGAGGCTAAAAGGACAGTTAAGTTGTTCAAACATAAAACCAAAACCTCCAAAGCTTGCCCACTGTACTCTCCCCAAAAGATCAAGAATTCAGTAAGTACATTCATTGGAATAAAAGCAAAATTTTACAAGTAACAAAAGTTATGATATTACTTATAATCATGCTGAATGCAAACAGTGAAGTGTAGCTGCTCTAAGGTAGCACATGCAATGTTTCAAAGCAAATGGTTATAGAACTACATTAGAAAAGATCTGAGGGCTAAAATAAAGAACTAAAATTTATTCAGTAGAAAATGGAAAGAAATTGGAGACTTTTAAGGACACTTGCCATGTGGTAATACTTTTCTCTAAAGTACATAAAAGGACATTCTCACCAAAGAAAGGCACTATAGTGTGTACTTAGGCTTCCTAGGATAATAATGTGTGTGCACATGCAGTGAGCCGACTGAAAAACAAGATAAGGACAGCAACGGAAAGGATTCAAAAGAAACACTTTGTTTTCTTGCTCTCTTTTTTTCCAATTTTAAATGCTCAAAGAAGGAAATTAAGGGAGAAAAAAAAAGCAAGGAGCAAATAAAAAGTCACTTGTTATCACTGGGCATCTATTGGTCAATTTCTTCCCAATCTAACAAAAAGAGGTTTCCAGGAGCCTGCCAGCAAGCACAGAGGCATTCAATCAATATGCGAGATGGACTGAGTTCAAATGCTGATGCTGAGAGTGCTGCTATTACAGAGAAGGCAAGTAATCAAGTAAAAAGAGGCAGAGCACTGAAGTAGGGGCAACGAGCAAAAGCAGAGGTGGAACAGACTGGCCTCCTTACCAGGGAAAACAGAGCTTCAGTTCCATAGCCTCTCCCACATCCTGACAACCAAATCCGAGTAGAGACACTACAGCAAGAGGGGTAATAGCTGTTCACTGAGTTAGTACAGGGAGGTGACAGGGAGTCCTAAACACAGTTCTATGCAACTGGTCATCATCATACAGTAGAGACAGTTGCCAATACTGCTATAATCTGATCTTTACATTTAACCTAAGATACAATATATAGGTATATACATGAACACTATATAGTTCCTAACCTATAGGTGAACACTAGTGCATGCATGACATAGCTTGAACTTAAAAACTAAGCAGAAATTTACTAAAAGAAAAACAAAGATTAGGGGACCATTTATAGCACTGCCTGCATGTTGTTGTATAACTGAATTTTGTTTTGAAAATGGATCTTTATTATATACAGTTGTTAGAATTCGTTATGTGAAAGCTAGGAGTATTGATATTCTAGAATTGATATTACTGAAGCATCATGTAAAAAAATGTTTCATAATGAAAGTGTGTTCATGCTTTGGAACGGTGAAAAATGCATTCATTTCTCATATCTATTTTAAAACTAGTCTGCCACCATTTTGGCAAAATAATTCAAATATGCCCCACTCCATATTAAGTGGGCTTATTGTGTGCATATTCAATCATATTGTCAAAAACTCTTAAAGAGTCAAACTGTTACAACATCCAAATAGTCACAGGGTTCTGCCTAGAAAGCTGCCTGGGATTTTCTCTTAGTCTGTGGTAAAAGACTTCAATTTTATAAATCTTAGCCATCGTGAATGGGATTAGAATGGATTAAGAAACCTCACATAAGTAAAACAGCTTGTAACATTTAAAAATACATAAGAATACAGTGAATAATGTGGTCTTGCAAATATCTGATTACATTAATTCTGGTGGCATTACAACAAGAAAGAGTTGTTGAAGAAAAGCCATCTGTTAATATGAATCAAAAGCCACAAAAAATATTTATAGCCTTGAATCTGATCATTATATTCCTGGAGAATTTACCCAAAGGAATCAACGTCAGAGAAAAGAAATGGGACTGGGGTGGCTTGGTGGTCTAAGCGCTCGCTATGGAAGCATGAGCTCAGAACTCTGGAACGTATAAAAAGTCAGGCAGCACACTGTATGACTGCAATGCCACCACTCCTATGACAAAAGAAAAGGCAGAGATAGGAGAACCCCTGAAAGTTGGTGGGCCAGCTTGTCAGGCATATATACTAGCAAAGAGCAAGAGACCCTTTCTGAAACAAGATGGTAGGTTAGGACTGATACTCAGGCTTGTTCTCTGTGGTATACACATGCCCACATTTATACCTAGAAAACACACACACACACACACAGAGAGAGAGAGAGAGAGAGAGAGAGAGAGAGAGAGAGAGAGAGAGAGA
>NW_021604606.1:1350996-1396295 GCF_004785775.1 Grammomys surdaster | reverse complement strand
AGAGAGAGAGAGAGAGAGAGAGAGAGAGAGAGAGAGAGAGAGAGAGATTTTTAAGAAAAAACAATCACATGAAGATGTTCATTATAGCACTATTTATCAATACTACATACTTTACTAAAAATAGATACAGCCTACATGGCTATCACAGCAGAGTGCTTAGGCATTGAGAAGGATGTGAAGGAGGAAGAGGAGAAGGAGGAAGAGGAAGAAGAGGAGGAGGAAGAGGAGGAGGAAGAGGAGGAGGAGGAAGAGGAGGAGGAGGAGGAGGAAGAGGAGGAGAAGGAGGAGGAAGAAAAGGAGGAAAAGAAGAAGAAGCCGAAAATAAAGGACAGAAAGAATCAATGGGGTAGGAAATGCAAAATGAACAAGAGTGGTAGTATATTGTACAAATAGACACTAGACAAACCTTAAATCTTACTGTAAGGCTTGCAGGGAGGGCTGGATGTGTCTATGTATATGTGGGGTGGGGGTGGGGCATGGGGTTGACTGGTGGTAGAACATTTGCCCTGTCACACACACACAGAAAAACAAAAATGTGAGTAACTTACAAATTGGAAGCAGCTCCTGACACTCGGCTCAATGTTACTGCCCCCAAAGGAGGCAACTTCACCCAACTGTCTTGGGATTTGAATAGAATCATGCAGAAGAAGACCCAGCCTACGCTGGTCACAAAAGCCAGTTGAACTTGCCACTTGCTTGAAAAGGTCTATAAAAGAAAAAAGAGAGTCATAAAAATTAAAGCATAAGTGGACATAAACAGAACCCAATGTCCAGTTCAGTGAGTACTATTCCACAGGAATAGCCAATATTCTCACAAAAGAGGCTCACTGTTTTTCATTTTTACTTTTCTTTTTTCTTTTTTTCAGGAGGGGGTGGAGGGTGGGGGATGGTCTAATGTAGTGCAGCCTGGCCTTAAACTTGCTATATATTTGAAGATAGCATTAAACTTCTTATTCTCCTGACTACCTCCTGAATGCTAAGTGGCTTTACACAGTTCTTGGAACTGAATTTATGGCTTTCTCCATGTTAGGCTGAAAGGGATTAAGGCTAATTTAGGCTAATAAAAACATATTTCTATAAATTAGGCTAATCATCACTACCTAGACATGACGTGTAAAATTTAAATACACTATAGCCCTGTAAAAAAGGTGAGTTTACATGTATTTTTTAAATTTCATTTACTTATATGTAGAATGGCAATCACATATTATCATGTGGTTGACATGTGTTCATGTCAAACAAGACTTACAGGAGTCAGTTCTCTCCTTTCAACCTTGTGGGTCTTAAGGATCAAACTTAGATCATCAGCTGCAGTGGCAAGGGCCTTTACCTATGTACTTTTTAAAAATTACAGTTTTATTGATTTATTATGTATTCATGCATTTACAGCATGTGGAGGTCAGGGGACAACTTACACAAATTGGTTTTCTCCCTCTACCATATGGATTCTGGGAATGTAACTTAGGTTAACAGCCTTGGCAGCAAGAATCTTTACCCACTGTGCCAGCTCATCAGCTCCCTAAATATATTCTTAACACCTGAACTGTTCAAAACAAAACACAATCCTTGAATAACTAATATATATATATTACAGAGTCATAAGCCCGTTAAGCTTTACTGAGATTGGCATATATGCTCACACAGGATACTGTGTCTATGTGTAATTAGTTTCTATCATGTTATACTATCATTGATTTTCTATGTCTCCCTTACTGTTTCTGTATTTGTTGTCTGGAAGAAAGGGTTTCACTAGGTAGTCAAGAATGGCCTTGATCTTGTAAATATTAAGTGGAGACAGGAACACAGGGCAACTCACTTTTTAAAAGGCAACAAATCCAACCTAAAATAAGTAACTATAATATTTAAAAGAGGAACACACCCAGAAATATTCTTTTATCTAAAATAATTTTAAAGGGTTAAAAGACATTGTTTCTCTTTGTGCAGGGGTGGTTTTGATTTTGTTTAGTTCTTAGGAAAGGAAAATTCCATGGGAACTAAAGTCAGTGCTACAGTGGTTTGTGTATGCTATGGTTTATCCCACAAAAATGAGCACCATGACACAGGTGACTTTGTAGTAATGCCATGACTTTTTGCCTCCTGCTGATCTTTACACCCAGCAAACCTCTTCATTTATATATGACTAGTTTGTAGGTAGGAAGCCTAGTCTAGATTGGTTCAATTCCTCCTGCAAACACTTCTTACAAACATCTCAAGGGGAAGAACATAAACAGTCCTCTATAGTAAGGATGGCCACAGAAGGTGACGTGCTCATCCTAGCTCTCAGTCCTTTGCTTTTCACTTTAGATTTACACTTTTAAAGTAGAAGATCCCAATACCTAATCAAAAGAAAATTCTAGGGGGTGCTATTTACCTTTTAAGAAATAGCAGGCTAGCCATCCATCAAACAGTAAAATGTTAGTCACGTCACAGAATTGATTGTGTCAGTACAACTTGCAGTAAGATGATTATAAAATAAACAATGTATTTTGGACATAAATGCTAAATAGTATTCTTTAAATGGGAATCTAAAGGCAGGGGAAATGCAGGGATTAAACATTCGCATTTCTTTTCCTGACTTACACAAAGGGTTTAGGAAATCAGACTTTATCCCCTTGGAACATGTGTTTCATTCAGACACAGTCAATGTAACATAAAATAATACTCGGACTGGAGAAGCTAATCCTCATTCTCTATTTAAATACCTTCAATTTAATGTCTGACAGGAAACAGCATAACCCAAATTTTATGACCCTTTAAAAGCAGCTCTGTATCTTATGCAAGAAACCTGCTGTCAAATAAGAATGGATTATCATTTCCCATCTAGAACAAAGGTAATTAGGCAACATCAATAAAGAATGGAGAGTTAATACACATGACTTACATCTGTACTTGTCTTCCAAGTGTGCTTTACACAGAGAAATGATGCCAGTTTTAAAAGACAGGACACGGATCCTCCCTGTTCGTCCCCTATTATGAAGAAGCAAAACAGAAAACAATTACTGGCATACCAATAGAGTGTAGAAATTCCTAGTTAACAGGCAAAAGGGCCCTAGATAAAGGAACTCTATAGGCCATTGTTTGATTAAGGTTGTTGAGAACTTTTCTGAATTCATTATCATTTGTCTCATGACCTAGAATTTGTCTCATGCAATGGAAAAGTTTAATGAATCAAGTTAATGAATATTTACCCAATTTTCAACACTTAAAAGCCCTCACTTGAATTGCCAGTGTAGCTCTACACAAAATAAGGATAAAATACCTTTCTACACATCTACAGAGAGCCACCTTGAGTGAGTATGAGAAAGAATTATCACTGTGTATCAGCAGTTCTGGTTACTAAAGCCAATTGTCAAGCCAAAAACAATTTCTAGCAACTAACTATCCTTCTCTGTTTGGCACTCCCAGAATTCCATCAGATTACTGCTTACTCAGAAGATTAGTCATCACTTCAGGTCACAAGAAAAATTTAAAATATGAATATTTATATCTAATGAACTCATGACATACTCTAACATAATGCATTCAAAATACATGCTCTACAAGATATATATATGTATATAAAATAACCTGTTCATACATCAACATTCTAATATGGCTATGCTTTTTTACATTAGAAAGTGGAATAAAGAGTTCCACACAAAAGGTTATTAACACGAAAATTTAACTATGGGGTTAAAAAAAAGAAAAATTGAATGAACAAACAGGGTTCCATTTTGTTAAAAAAAGATGTTTTTCAATAACTTTTTAGCTTCTTATTTTATTTTGGGAAGTAATTGAATCTCAGATTTTGATATGTTTCTTGGGCAATATGCTAAATTTTTAATCAGTACAACTTACATTAGGTCTCTTGTCTAAAGAAAAATCCTAGACTCAAATGCTTTAATGAAATTCCTATCACTCCAAAAATTTATCTTATTGTTATTAGGGAAAAGGCAAGTCAACATTTAATAGGTAGACTTTATGTAACAATTAAAGTCTTTAAGGAGTTAAAATTATCCTCAAATAATTTTCAGGTAGATTGAATCAAAGTTCAGAATCCATTCACATCTCATCTGCAAAGAAAATGATGACAAAAAATATGAGGGAAACCTGAATATAAACCCTTATTAAAACAAATGTGAATGTAATCCACAATTAAAATCTGATATGCTCAACAACCAAGCAGATAAGTGTATGCATTTAATAGTCTAGTGGTCCTAAAACTTCAAAAAGTTAATATCTTACCAAAGTAACAAAGAAAACACTGTGTTTATATATTCATAAATGAGAAAATAGATACATACAACAGAAGCAGAAGGCAAAGTATTTGATGTGCAATGCCTTTAAGAAAATCATCCTAGATTTCCAAATGGGAGTGTGTACTTCTTGATATGTGAAATGAGGCATGTAATAATTCTCAGGCCTAAGAGGAAATCAGTGAGAAATCAAGACCAATTCCTTCTGCTTCCTTCCTCAATTGTGTCCATTAAACACAAGGCAAAAATGAGAACTGGAGCTATGTCCTGTGTGCAATCCAAAAGAAATAAATGACTGTTCTCTAACTAAGAGAGGCTGATGAATGGAGGTGCCAAAGAGCAGCTCAGTAAAACCATAGTAAAACTCAAAACAACAACCACAGTCTTTGCTTAGTTTCAGGAGCTGAGTTTGCTGTTTTGGAGCTTATTTTCACTGTGTGTGATTCATCGATTCATAATTTTCTACACAATTGTTCTACATATCTGTTAAGACAATTCTGATCTGATGACAGGTACACCAGCATTTCCAGGAGCGCTGTCATTCTTGCCAATGAGAGGACTCACTCCAAAATGGATGAAGGAACTCCAAAACTCAACTGAGAAAAGAACCACAGGGACAGGATAATTCATTCTATTTGAAGAAAAAAAAAAAAAGGATGACTTATCTCAGTTCTATTTGAATTCTGACCTGAGAGCAGTCTGCATTCCAGTTTTTTTTTTTCTGAGATAGAGTGTCACTATGTGGTTCTGGCTGTCCTGAAACTCATTGTGTAGATCAGTTTGGCCCCAAACTCCGAAAAATCCTCTCCCTCTGTGATTAAAGGCTGCATTCTAATTCTTGCTGCTAGCTTATCAGATATATTTCAAGTCATATACATAAATGATTTACCCCAGGAAGATGACATCCATAGCTTCTAGAACAGTATTGTAATGGCAATACTGTCATCACTGCATAAGCTAGGTCCCCTCTTGCCATACGTACGTGTCATAAACATTGAGAAGCCAGTTGAGACACATATCCACACAGAGAGGGACATTGACCAAATTGTTGTGCTCTTGCTCCAGACGATCATAAATAGTAGTCAAACAGTTAATTATCTGCAGGATATCCATGGGCTGGTCATTTTGCTTGAGATTGTGCTGGTCCAATGCATCACATGCAGCCGACAGGCTCAAGAGATCCACTGCAAAAAAAAAAAAACACACAAAAGCACAAATGACGCAAAACATCAAGATTTTCACTCCTTTTCCTTTAAGAATGCTTGTTGAATAAACACCAAATCCAAATTCCACCTTCTTTTAAAGGTCTTCTGTTTTTATCCCCCAGCTTCTAAGTTGATCCCATTTTACCAGCATTCAAACTCAAAAGCTGTTTTCAGATCTCACTGGTAGTGGAGGAACACATAGGCAAAGATACATGACTCCCTTCCCTGGACTATCAGTGACTATTTGAGATTTAAAGGGAGCTGTCTTCTTAGTCTATAGTCATTCTACCTGAGTAGGAAAAAAATGTGGGATTTCCCAAGACAGCCTGAAAGCCCATTCTCATATTATTGTTAGAGATCAATTAGATGAATCTGGATGGTTAGAGTTGTGTAAATTCAACTTCTAGGTGTGCATTTCTAATCAGTAAGCAATTTTTTTCCCCTTGAAATAAACACTTCAGCATCCCTTTGTTGCCTTCACACCAACAAAGAAAAAATAACCAACTTCCCTCCAATTTTCTCTAGGCAAACTGAATAATCTAGATGGCTCTCAAACAGAAGGCTCATTTCTTTCTCCTTTCCCTTTAAATTGCATTTCACAATGTGCATTTTTTCTGACACTTAGAAGAACTTTTAAAGGTAGGGTAGATTCCCTGAGTCTGAAGTAGTGTTTAGTCCTGTGCCAAAAGAAAACAGTTAACAAAAGTAAACTTTCATCAGCAAATCACTAGCTTTACTCCCAAGTGTCATGAAACGATGCTTTTCTCTAAAGCCAATTTATTAGCCAAATTGAAAATGCAACACTGGTATTTTTCTAACCACATGATACACCTAAGCTTTGCTCTGAAATGTCAGTGCTTCCAGACAAAGAATCAATGATAATTAAGTGCTCTCTCACATACCTAAGGGGAAGCGGCACAGCAATTATAAATATAACTTCAAATGAAATGCATACAAGCCATTTCATGCAGTAAACAGTTTTCCCAATAACAAAAGAAATGTAAACTTAAGGCTATAATGTATTTTACTAGTTACTGGTGGTCAGTTCTATTTCAATATCAAGAAAAAAATATGCAGGTTAATACTTATCCATCACAGACTGTCTCTCTTAAAAGAGGAAAATGGAATACTGTGGAGTTTCCCTAGAAACAGGAAGATCCCATGGCAGAAGCAAGGGGTTATTTCCATTATTTTTCATTCTCATGAGCAAAACTCTGTCCTCTCATTCCATGGTCTGGTTTCCCTAAAATATACTACACTAGTATCGCTTACATGCTTATATATTTCATTTTGCTAAGGATAGAAATCACAATCACACACATCTCTACCACAACCTCTTTTACTTTAAGATATAACCATAGGCTGCTTAATGTCAGGGACAATTTTTGAGAAAAACCATCCTTAGGTGATTTAATCATTGACTGAACAGCACAGAATATAACTCCACAAATTAAGAGGTATACTACATTACTAAGCTACAAATTATGGGATCACTGTCAGTGACTGCTCCAAACATCTTTATACAATGCTCCACTGTACTCTCAAAGGAAAGATATGTTTTTTTTTTAATGAAATCTGAGACTATGTAAACTTGGAAGTAGGAAACTGGCAGACCAGACTGCAAGACCTATCTGAGAGTCAGATGAGCAAACAATAAAGAATAAAAGTTAACAATGCAAGCAGGCAGGAGGCTATACAGAAAGGGAGGCTAATTGGGGTCTACATGGGAGGCAGTAGGGAGGTACAGTGACATGGCACTAAGATTTTCATCATTTCTTTTGTCTGTCTGACATTCTGAGAGCACAAATGCTCAAGTTCAGGTAATGGAAAACTTCAGAAATACAGCATGTCAGTTTTGCTAACAAAAGGGTAGAATAGATTTCTTCCATATACCAATATTCCTAACATATTTCTTTATGTATTGAAGGAAGGTATGAAATTTTTCTATTATTTTCTTTTTTGTTACTATATACTTTAATTGTCATAACTATTTTGCTTTTGATCGAAGGATATGAGAAAGTATGAGTCTTTACGTACAATTTTTATGAAATGTCTAATGAACCCATGTGATGGCAACAAACAGTGAAATTGCATGAATTTCATTTTATTGGACCTAATGTCGACACAGCTGAATATGTAGGTAAAACACAACAGAAAATTTAGAGTATAAATAGCTCCAGAGGGGAGCGAGGCAATTGCTCTGAAATAACAGAAACAGAAGATAACACAGGAGAGAAATACAGTGTGGTGTTCTCTGCTAAAACTGGATATTGTTAAATATAGGACAAATCCATCACAGAAGACCAAACAAGCATAGTAAACAGAAAAACACAAAAACAAAATTTTGTTTTCATGGAAAACTTTTTAAAGCATTCTATTTTAGTAGACAGAGACCAGGCAACAGATCAGCAAAGAGGTGAGGAATGAGTTGTAGGCAATTGAAACATCACACAGACACACACACACACACACACACACACACACACACACTGTTCAAAGTGTTCAAATCAAGCCTTTTAAAGAATACATGGAGGTAGGGGAGGATCCTCTAGAATATACCGGAGACCTGGGAGGTGAGAGAAGCTCAGGGCTTAAAGGGAGGGACCTTAGATGAAGTGCTCTACAGGGAGGAGAGGGAACTTGTAGAGCCCACCTCCAGTAGGAAGACAGGGCATCAAGTAGAGGGACAGGTTTGCCATCCCACAGTCAAAAACTCTGACCCAGAATTGTCCCCGTCTAAAAGAACTGCAGGGACAAAAATGAAGAAGAGCATGAGAGAAAGGAGTTTCAATGACCGGCCAAACTTGAGATAGATCTCAAGGAGGGGCTCTAAGGCTTGACCCTATTACTAATGTTATGGTATGCTTACAGACAGGAGCCAAGCATGGCTGCCCTCCAAGAGGTCCAACATGCAGCTGGCTGAGATAGATGTAGATACTTACACCCAAACATTAGACTGATGTCGGGGACCCCTGTGGTTGAATTAGGGAAAGGCTGGAAGAAGCTGAGGAGGAAGGCAACCCCATAGGAAGACCAGCAGTGTCAACTAACCTGAACCTCTGAGATTTCTCAGACACTGAGCTACCAACTAGGCAGCACACACCAGCTGATATGAGGCCCCCAACACTTATACAGCAGAGGACTGCCAGGTCTGGACTCAGTGAGAGAAGATGTACCTAACCCTGGAGAGACTTGAAGCCCCAGGGAATGGGGAGGCCTAGTGGGATGGGGGTGGGGGTGGAGACTGGCGAGAGGAGGGAAGGGATGGGGATCGTGGGGCAGACCAGGAGGGGGATAAAGTCTGGATTATAAAAAAAAATTAAAGAATAAAAATAAATAAAGAATACATGGAGGTTTTGGTGAAACTTTAAACAGAATGATGAGCTTATCTGCAAATCTCAGTAAACAACTAGCAGAAGGTTTTGTGAAGCTATTCTTTTTCTTGAAGTTGACAATTTCCATTACATAAATACATACTATAATAGGAAATAAATGTACACATGGTCAAATAGGTGTGTGTTTGTGTGTGTGTGTGTGTGTGTGTGTGTGCACATGCACACATGAATGTAAGAGCTCTTGCTGCTCTTGAAGAGGACCTGGGTTCATTTCCTTGTACCCATGTGTCAGGGGCAGCCCTGCTTATTATACACTGAAGGCCTAAAAACAGCCATAGGCCTAAAAATCAGCAATAGGCCTGACATACATACCTGCTAACACAAAGTCTTGGGTCTCTGTGGAAAAATACTGAAACAGATGACTAGAAGCTATTGTAAACAAACAGCTTTGGTGGAAAATTGCCAGCCTAAATAGTCATAGACCTTGTAGATAGGTAGCCTTGGTAGATAGTACCAACTTAGATAAGGACAAGTGAATTATAGGCAAAGTCATAGTGATCTGTCCCCTGAACTTTCATCAAGCTGATACTTGGTTCTGGAAGATATCTGTACTCCCCCTGAACACCTTCGCTCCAATGTCATCCCTTTCCCTACATCCTGCCTTTTTGTGTACATAACCCCTGTGTGAAAAAAGCAAAAAATATGGTTTGATCAGCTTATAGACAAGCTGTGGTTCTTTGAGTTAGCCCGTTTTTCCCCCCATTCTCTCTTAGGTTATATCCCCAGACCCTGTTTAATGCCCTGCTGGACAGGACACCCATGTAGATAGAGACTGGAAACTATAACTCCAGAGATATGATGTCCTCTTTTGAATCTTCAAGGGCACCAGGCACATATGTGGTGCATATACATACATGCAGACAAAATGTGTATACTAATAAAATAATTTTAAAATGTTTTCTTTCAAAATTACTTGAAAGATTTTTTTAAAAAATTGGTTTATTTTAAATTATATGTTGGTTTGTGTGTGTGTGTGTGTGTGTGTGGGTACATGTATATGTATGTGTCTGTGTGTGTGTGTGTGTGTGTGTACGTGTGTGTGTACGTGTGTGGGTATGTGAGTACAGATGACCAAACAGCAAAGAGCCAATCCCCTGGAGCTGGAGTTACATGTGGTTGTAAGCTACCCAATATGGGTACTGGAACTTAGGGCCTCTGCAAGAATGATATGTGCTCTTAATCACTAAGGCATCTTTGCACCTCCTCAAAAATACTTTAATGGAAAAAGAAGCTACAGCTTTGATGTCATTAAAGAATAGAACTATATAGTGGTGTGTTATTTATGCCTAAAGGTTATGGGACTAAAAGGAGATAGAGAGAGGAGATAAACATCTTCCAGGGTCTTATTTGCCATACAGAAGAAAATCTGGTTGAGCCTAGTCATCCCTTCTAGATTCAAACATCAATTCCATGGTTTACTTCTGCCCTTGGGCAATGGGGTCCCATAGGTTCCCTTCCACCAAACATCACAAACTATCTCGATAATATGATGGGTAAAGCCCTGTTGCTAAAGATGTAACTTTTTCATGTAATCAAACACGGAGAAATTGAGGTGGTATATAACTAGAATCTTCACCCCTACTGATTGATGTTTCTTTTGCTGGAAGGTACTTTGCATGCTACCAGAGGAGAGAAGTAAACAATTTCACCTAATTACAAGGCTTGCCACCTATAACACAAACTTGCCTGTAAGAAAATAGTAGCACAAATGTTATGTAAATAACTAACTAATTTTTTGTTAGATTTTAGAAGCACTCTATGAGATGGAAATCCATACATGACAGTGCTGAAATGGCCAAGAAGCCTAGTTTATAGAGGTATAGATCTGAGAGAAAAATCTACCACTATTATTCTGCTAAAGGGTCATAGAAATAGACCAATTTCTGATGACATCTTGCTATGCTGATAGATCTATGCCTCCTCATTTGGCCCTCAACACAATGAGACAATGTGTAGAGAGGAAGAGACCTTGGAGCAATCAGCCCTAACTGGGATGTCTTCATCAAACCTTCCCTTCAAGGCTTTATATAGAAGAGACTGGAAGATTATGAGAGATAGAGGTGGTAGATGACTCTAAGCAAATAGTATCTTCCAGACACAACAGAACTGATACACAGATTAAACTGACAGAGACTTTGGCAACATGTTCAAAACTTGCACAGGTTCAAACCTCACAAAATTCCCAGAATGAAGGAAAGTGGACACAAAGTCCTACCCCTAACCAATAGGCTGCCAAAGGGAAAATCAGTTTTGTTCAGTGGAATGGCACTGGGTATATTGACCACACTCCAGAGCAGGCTCCAAGCCAGGACTAGTTGGCCAGTACAAAAGAGACCCCATGGTTTTTTGTGTGCTTTTTGTTTTGTTTTTGTCTTATTAAGTCTTCCTTCCTTCCTTCCTTCCTTCCTTCCTTCCTTCCTTCCTTCCTTTCTTTCTTTCTTTCTTTCTTGTTTGTTTTCATATTCATTTTTTTCCAGATCTTTTTTTTTCCCTTGAGAAAGAGAAAGAAGAGAAAGTAATAGGGTGTGGGGAGGATCTGTGAGGAGCTGAGGGAGAGGAAAGAATATGATCAAAAGATTGTATGAAAAAATTAAATAAGAGTTAAAAATAAATAAATATTCAACTATCAATTACAGGCTTTTATTTTAGAGGTAACAAAGGACAAACCAGAAAGCTGTTTTTCTTCCTATGTCTTTCACAGAATTATAGATGCTTAGAACTAAGAAACACCTTTAAAATGACATGGAAAGAGAGAACTGTGGTCAGCAAAAGAGATCTTTACTGACTTTAGAGGAATGCCGTACTAGTAACTAGTAAGAGAAAGGAGAATCACCTAAAGTTGTTGAGAGAGGAAAAACTACTACAGTCCCCACAGAAGCCCAAGCAAGAAGTCTCAATACTGTGTGTGCTAAGAATCAATAATGGTGCAAGAATTGATGAACCTGGTGACTTTTCTGGCCCAGTGCATGGCAACAGGAGACTTGCTGAGATGACACCATATATTTCCAAAGTAAGCCTTCTGTGCATCTAGGATGGTAGTAGAAACCAGCAACCCCAGCACTGGTGAGGTCAGAGCATCAGGAGTTCAAGGTCAGTCAGGTCTATTGGAAGTCTAAGCCAAGCCCTGGCTACATGAAACAATGTCTCAAATAAACAAAGAAAAGTATTCAGGCTCAAAGAAAAACACTCAAGAGCCGGTCAGAGGCAATGCTACTATGTTGTGTGATGGAGAGAAGAGAAAGAGACCGAGTACACTGTGGAGAAAAGTGAAACTATTGGCTCAACAATGGTGAGGGACAACTAAATATGGGGACCCTGCACAACCACCTGAAGCCACCATGATGTCCTTGCCTCGACTGGGTCATGTCTGGGTCAGTGGTCCTGTTGCAGCTGGGGGGGTCTATGTTGATGTCTGCTGCCTAAGTTACCACTAATGGTCAATCAGATGCCCATGGTCTGGGCTGATACCAGACACCATGTGGACATATGAGGGTCATGCTTCCATGCGGAGGCATACTGATCTGAGTGGACTGTACTGCCACTTGAGGTGATGGAGATGGACATCTGGGCCCATTCTACTGCTGCCTGGGGGAACCACGTCTGGGTCCATGGTTCTATTGCAGTCAGGGTCTATGTGGATGCTCCAGGCCAGTGTCCTGTGTTGACGTCACAGGCCAGTGTCCTCTGTTGATGCCCCAGGCCAGTGCCCTGTGTTGATGCCCTGAGCCAGTGTCCTGTCTTGATGTCCCAGGCCAGTGTCCTGTGTTGATGCCCTGGGCCAGTGTCCTGTCTTGATGTCCCAGGCCAGTGTCCTGTGTGGATGCCCTGAGCCAGTGTCCTATCTTGATGTCCCAAAGGCCATACAGATATTTCTGGTCTAGTCTGCAGCCTGCGACACTGTGCTGAGTTGGTCCTGCCCTCGCCTGGGCAGTACTGTAGAGTTGATCCTGGTTACATGGGAGAGGGTAACCTAGGCCTTTATAGGACCTGAGAGAGCTGGCCCTGCCCCTTTCCAGCTATGGTATTGGTGAGCTAGCCTGGGCAGGCGCAGGAGAGCTGACAGGTTGACCAGCTCAGCTCCCACTCAAGCCCAGACCCAGGGTTGGAGTTGGCCCACTCCAATACCTCTCCCACCTATGAACTGCTTGCTAGACCATGTGAAAGGGCCTGTCCTGCAGATGCAAAGGTGCAGGATCTCCATGACACAGGGCAACAACAGGATAAGCAGGAGGAGTTCTGATGAGAATCCAGTACTGATAGTGTAGCAGAAGCCAGAGGCCTCGAACCAGACCAATGAGTCTTTGGAATGAACACTTCCAAGTAAAGATATGTGGACAAAAGGGTATATACTATGGGACACACTGTGACACTACACCACACCTTCCACAACAAGATTTTATTATTATTATTATTATTATTATTATTATTCTCTTATTTATTTTCTTTGTGGGGAGAAGGTTACAAGTGTGGAGGGCAGATATGAAGAGACAGGCCAATGAGTAGGACTGGAGTACATGATGTGAAATTCACAAAGAACCAATAAATCTTTTCTAATTATGCAGTGTATTTTTATGTAGTTGTCTGTGGTATAATGATTTTCTCAGAGGGCCTGAAGCTGGCTTGAGATACTTTACTAAAATATCAATAAAGTTCAATGGTCACAGCAATGAAATAAGTGACCTGTTGAAATGTAAGAATGGGTTATAGACTGGGTTATAGATTATCATCATGTTGACTGTTGTTGCCATTAACACTGCCCGCCTTTTGTCTTGTCTCAGTGAGACTCATGACAGCTATGGTATTTGGGACTAACTTTGAAGGAAGAGTATCCATGGGTTATCATCAAGATACAGGATTCCCTAAGCAGATCTCCAGTTTGCCCTCCTGGTTTGCCAAAGTGCTTATATTTACACCAGTGGATCTTGATTAGAGACAAAATGTACCTTGGTGTGGCTTTTGTAAAAAAATAAAATAAAATAAAACCACTCAGTCTCTGGAACAGGCTGTGATGTAGCCAGTAGCTGTGATGCATATCTTATTTTGATGTAGTTGGTATAAGGTATCTGGTCCTGAAAAGAACTGAAGATTTGCATACAATGCCATTTCATTCCTGATGTCCTTCCTAACAACTGACTGTCTAACTATCACTATTACTGTAGTCAGTGTCAAGAGTGAGAGTGTTTTCAAGAGTCATAACCCATCTTAACTAAAATATTACTTACTAATGCATTACTTAGAAAATCTGGTGATTTTGGTTGGCTAGCTACCTTAGCTTATAATAGCATTGGCTTTGGATTTCATTATGGATGAAAATTCAATTTTCTAGTAGTGTCTGGTCTAAGAACTCAAATAGACGAAGTTAACAAAATGGATTAGAATAGATCTGCATGCTGATATTAGGGCAGATGAAAACTATAATTCTTAGCTGAATTAGCAAAGGCTACGGGGTGGGGGGGCACAATCTCCTTCCACCGAGTTTTACCTCCTCTGACCCAGGGCTGGAGCAGCAAACAAAAGAATCTGAGCAACTATTAATTCTGAAAACTGGGCTACACCTGTGAGACCAAATTACAACTAAAAGATAATTCAATGAAGGGAATTACTGGTACCTATTCCATCCACACAGTTTTCTTTTCTGATGGATTCCAGATCTAGCAGTTCCTATCTATAATACAGTCTCAATTGCTGGCAATATATTGCTATAGTGGTTACTTGTTGTGAATTTAACTCAAGCTCTGGTCATCTGGGAAGAGGCAATAATAGTTGAGAAAATGCCTCCATCATATTAGGCCATGGGCAAGCCTGTGGTGAATTTTCTTTATTAATGGGACCCAGCGCACTATGGACAGTGTCATTCCTGGGCAAGTGGTCCTGGGATGTACAAAAAAGCAAAGCAAACTGAGCAAGGCATTGAGATCAATCCAGTAAACGGTGTTCCTCCATGGCTTCAGTTTCAGTTCCAGCCTTGAGTTCCTACTCTTAGTTACCTCAGTAATAGACTATTATCTGAGAGTTTAAGGATGAAACAAGCAACATCTCCAGTAGTTTTTGGCCATAGTGGTTGTCACAGTAACAGAAATCAAACTAATACTACTGTAAAAATGAGAAAATTCGGATATTAAAACTTAAGTACATATATTCCATAGGGATCAATGGAATGGATTATTTCTTTCCAGTATCAAGCCTAGCTTGAGATGTCATAAAGGTATGGTTGCCTAGAGGGCAGAACAACCCAATCTCTGTTTTCATTATAGCAAGGGCTATTACTCTTGAAAATGGACTAAAGGGAAGCCCTGAAATGTTATCTTGCTACCACCATCAACAGGGACCAACCCGATGGCTAAATCCAAAGATAATACTTGGACACATGTTGGTGAAAGGGCTAGAATTTGGATGAAAACCAATGGGAAAGGGAAAGAAAGTGAGACTGATGCTGAGAGGGTAAGGAAGCCACCAAGTATGTCCTTTTTTCCTTAAAAGGAAATATAACAGAATGTTGGTGTCTATGAGAAAGAATATACTCTTAGTTTGATTCACATCTGCTTTTGGCCTCATTACAATCTTCACCTTTTTAATAGTGAGGAAGATAGCCAATGGGTCAAATGCCATGAATGAAGGAATCCTAGCTCTGCCTGTGACCCTCACTTCATGAAACAACATTAAATATGACTACGTAGTTTAGCTCTTGATTAGGATATATTAGTTATTAAGCATCTTTACTAGAAAGTATACCATAAGAATATTTATGCAGTCAAATATTACCCGGATATGAGAGTTGAATACTTTTCTCTTCTGGTAGCTTGCATGGCACCTTCAGCACTATGAAAGTTAACCAGTAAAGGATGAAACTTCTAGGTCTGTACCAGCTTGATGTGATGCTCTATGATTCAAGTATGTTGCCTGGCAAAACATGTCCACTGATGCAATAGTGGTATGAGCATTATGGGAGTAATGAACCACTTTCTGATTATATTTAAGTCCTATTCCACATGACAAAAAGTCATACCTTGTACTACTAACAGGTCAAGAAACTATGGCTAAGCAGAACACAGGCTCTAGGAGAGAATTATTACCATTATGATGTTAAACTAACACATTATTAAACTAAATCATAATGGCTTTTCGTTATACTGAAGGATCAGTGCAGTTCTTAACCCTCATGTGAGGGTGTTCTGTTTGCTGTGAATAGTACTTAACATAGAGACCCACAAATGGCCAAAGTACAGAGAATAAGAGACTACACACAATGTTCAATCCTAATGGATATATATTCTCCTTCTCCCAAGGCCCAGGGATCATTGCTAAAGAGAGTACAGAAAGATTATCTAGAATCAGAGGTTATGGATGACTACGTGGGAACATGTTCTGGGAAACAGAAGGGCCGCCGAATGTATGCATTCACAGAGATTGTGACAGCATGCACGAAATCTTTACAAGCTTAATCCAGACCCAAACCTAGCATGGAGAGGAGAGTTGGGCACACAATGCTACCCCTAGCTATGGAATGAATGGCAAATTGTTAGCTACTGACAGGAGAGACTTTTTTTCTCTTTCATAGTCCAGTGGAAGATCATACATTCAAGAATATTTGGGCATCACAAATTATACTTGAGTTAAAAAAAAAGAATGAAGGGGAAAAAAATCACACAACACACAATATTCCATGGGTAGAAAAAGAATGGACAGACTTGGAAAGAAGTAGGGGAGGAGAGTAAATATGCTCAAAACAAGTAGAAAACCTGAAACTCTGAAAAAACTAACCTTTTAAAAAAGAAACTTGTAAAACTCCAGAAGCTGAACTAGGAATGCATAGCCAGCTAGAATTTATTCTTAAACAGTAAAAGTTAATTGATCAAAGAGTTGTTCTAGTCCTAGTGTGAGAACAATACTTTGAATGTATCCAATCCCAGAAAGAGTGACAAATATGGAAACGTGCCTAGAATAATGGGCAAATAAAACTAGTCAGTACTGGATAATGGACTCTACAAAGTACTCTTTGATATCACAACATTAGAACTGAGGACCAACCAGCTCTTTTCCTGTTCAACAATTCATGGATGTCAGAGAGACCTACAACAAGACCTCTCATTTCTTCCCCTGGAAGATATATGGATGTTATCACAGAACCTCTTTCTCTTTGAGGTGCTGGTATTTGTAAAGTAACATACTTTTAAAAGCATTGTTATTTGCCATGTCTTCAAGATATCTTAAATTCTTACCTAACAGAAATATGTCCTCCACCTTACATGAAAAATAATGTAGGCATATAAAACAGTAGATAAGGGAGGCAAAATAATTCTCTTGCTTCTTGGGAGCCCCTGTTGTGAGGCAATATATAGTTGAGGATCCATATCCTGCATTTAATGCTACCGTGTTGTAGGTTTTTATGGCAATAAAATGTAGGTGTATAAGCCATGATACCGTGGGTTCCTGTGAGTCTTCAATACCAGCCTAATCCTGCCTAATGCCTCCTTTAGTCACCTTTAGTGCACTATTAGATGGTAAGGTCCATTTGCATGGAAGAAAGCACATTTTTCACTTTGATCATCTTAGTAAAGGCAATGCAGAAGTTTCAGCTTATTTCAGACAATTCTATACTGTACCACGTGACTATAATTTAGGATTTCATTCCTAAACAGAAGTAAATTATTCCCAATTATTCTTGCATGGAAAAGCGCTGTCACATTTTTCAAGTGGCATCCTGTTAGGCCTGTGGTTCTCTTCAATCCTCTACACAAAAATAAACTAAGTATACTTGCTTTGTGCATTTTTTCTTCTGCTCTTAAGATTTGGTTATCCTTTTAATTATAGAAGATACACACTTACGGAGTGTGATCAGAACCACGGAAGAAAGGAAAAGCCTACAGTGTCTTCTTCATACTTGCTCCAATCTCTCAGCCATATAAACTAGCTCACAAATCCTTTTAACCAAGGTTTCCAATTTATCTTTGCAGTTCTATCAACTTTAAGTTGTATTCACAATGCCCAGAAAAGCAGTACAGACCCATGCAACATTAACAATGATTATAAACTGGGGGGAATTATAAGCCAATGGGGATGTTCATAACATAAGGAGCATATTCTCTATCTATAATAGATAAAATGTGTTATTTGGTTTATTGCAATATTGAACTTTGATAGGAAAGTTTTAAAAAATCAATTGCTTTATAAAGGTAACTAAGTATGTTTTCCAAAGCATCTGTAATTCAATCTCTTCACAGGCATCAAGAAATCATTGAGATAAATAACATCACTAATTTCCATTAATGTAAGACATAGTAGAAGCAGACATTGGTAGGAAAAACTAGCCAGGGCAAGTTTCTCTTGCTTTAGACCAAGGACAATAGCTCTTTATCAGGCTTTTGCAGGCATAAAAAAAAAAAAAGAACTAGAAGATAAACCTAAGCAAATACAAAATTTAGAGGAAATTCTTAAATCACCTATTGAAAATTCAGGAAGGAGTTGGACCACACATGTTTTTCAAAAGTAAATGGATTGGTAGAACTTTTCACTCTGTTCTCACTGCACATGGAGCCATAGTCTGCATGGCATTATCCATGCATTCTTAAGAATTCAGTACCTAATTTAGATAAATACACTCTAATTTTGCTATCCTTGATTTTTTTTTTCTTCAAATAAGAGTGTAGTTCTGAAAAGAAATGCTGAGAATTTCAAATCTGCTTAAAAGTGAAACTCAACAAAATCATCCTACATTCGGAGCTTAAATTTATTACAAGGTTATCACCTCAAATGGCTAACATGTTTTGTTTTGTTTTTTTACACTATCTAACTCCTCCACTTCCCTAGTGTTTATCAAAAATTTTCACATACACAGAAATAAAGGCCAATGAATAGGACTCTTTCAACACAAAAACTGAATAATGTACAAATGGTTCCCAGGCAGTTATGGAAAGGGATAATAGTCATAAGACATTAGAGACATTTCCACCTAGTCTAGTTTTGTCATAGTATAACCTGGAACAGCTGGTTACCTCTTTTGAACTTTTGGGATCTTACAGGAATATTCTATAGCACTTTATAATAACCAGTTCATAATTCTCCTTTTTATCAAAGGAAAGCAGTATCTCTGGGATGGGGCAGGGTCAAGAGAAGAAAAAACGACAGAAGACTTTCCCTATTCAGCCCCTTGACTCCACCCCACCCCAAGCTCCTTTGTGCCTGCTATGGTTCATTAACCAGGTCCCCAAGGAAATCCTAGGCATGGGGAGCCTTTTATTAACTACTTAAACTTGGCAGCTATACACCTGAAATGATCACTTCAGGCTATTAGCTCGTAAGGCAATGGAATCTTCCATTGGCTTTCATCCATGTATTCATTCTATGAAAACAGAAAGCCTTACTCTGCCCAGTTCTGTGTTAAGCATTGGAAATCTTAATATGAAAAGAAAATGAACCTACCTGATTCTTCTTTATAATTTCACTTCTAGGGCTCTTATACCTCTATGTGATAACCACATAGTGATAATTCCTTGACTATAGTTCCACCTGCTTCTGAAAACCTCTGGGTTGGACATCTTTGTCCTCAAAGAACCTTAGTGGCCAAGGTTTACGGTCATTCAGTTTTTCTCACTTCTGTCCCCAATTTGGAGTAATTTTAGTATTAGCATGGATGACTCACATATAACTTTAGCTTCTCAATATCTTAGCTTTCTATTATGACTCCGTGACAATTCACACCTAATTCATCTTGTCACCTATGTAAATGGCCATAGCCTGGATCTAATCACTTAAAACAGTTCCACATTGGAAACAGTGCTCAGCAATGTCTCCTTAAACACAGCTTCAAAGTTTTCAGTTCCCTCACTAACACTTTCTACCTTACTTTGCCTCTTGATCCTTCTCCCTAACTGCCAAATTCTACCTAAATTCATAGTTTCCCTTACTCAGCACAACCCTGAAATTCAAGATTCTAACCACCCTTTTACCCAAGTCCTTAGGACCTCCACCTAGCTGTTATCTGCTTATTCTAGAACTGAAGGGTACAGCCTCTGACCACTGGGTACTGCTAGAGAAGAGTCACACCACTAGGGACTGATGCTGTTGTAAAATACTCAGCAGCTTGAGCTTCCTAATGCTGTTTTTTAACTTAGCCTCCCTCTTGTTCTCCACAAAGACAAACTCCATGTTAGCATTATTACCTCCCACTGTTAATTGTGTCATGGGGCTTCTCAAAAACCACACAGACAATATTTGGCTTTGGATGGTTTTCCCCCCACCTTCCTGCTGCCACATTTCTTGGTTACCTAGAACCTGCATTTATCGTTCTCTTTGGCACTGCAATAACAGGGAAGTGTCTAGGCTACCTGCCCATATCTTGCTCATTTTTATCCTTTCTTCTTAAGCCAGTAATTTTTAGTTCCCCAGTTATCTCTAATTTATTACAACTCTTTCCTCCCCCTTATAACTAAGGGTCTGTAAGAACAGGCAGATGCCAGCCGTCTACACTTTTGGTTCATTTTTAAGCTGTTCAATGTATTATTTTCATTGACGTTATTAAGGCTCTCTTTTTTGCTATACACAATGTGCACTGTCACCAACATCATCTAACCTTAACAACAGGTCCTTTTTGGACCTTATGGCACTACAATTTCTTGGATTTTCCTACTGTACTTCTAGCCATGCCTTTATACTCATTTTTCTTGGTTGCTCATCTCTGTCCTAAATGATCCCCCGCACTCTCTCCCTCTCTCTCTCCAACTCCCTCTCTCTCCTTCTTTCTCCCTCTTCCTCTTTCTCTGTCTCCCTGTTATTGTATTATCTTATCCTTTCCATGCTTTTGACAGTTTTAGTATTGTTTTTATAGTTCTCCTCAGTAGTGTACATTTTGCCAAACCTTGTTATCTGAGCTCACTAATCACAAGTCACTAAGGCTCAGATCACAAGTCTGCCTCCAATATACTGAAATGTCCTCCATTCCTATTCAGGCCACCATATTGCTACTTTCAATTCTCTAATATCTCTTTCATATCAGTGGTTTAACCCCTCAGTCCATGCTTTCTTTCACAGCCAGAATGATTTTTCTCAGTGAAAATTCAACTATGCCATCGCCTTGCCAAACTCTCTTGAAAGGATCGCACTGACCTCTAAAGTCTTTAACTTGAGTTTAAAAAGCTCTTTACAATCTGTCTCCTGGGTCTCACTCCAACCTAATATTTCACAATAGTCCTCCTTGGAATTCTGTACAGTAGCCATGCTGAAGTAATTTCAGTTCCTGAGTACTTTCTGCTCTCTTTAGGATCTAGGCCTGAAAATACGGACTTCTCTCTGAATGACTATAACGTTCTTCCTCGAGTGAGCTCTACCTGTTTCTGGACCTAATAAGGTTTAGATAACACCAATTTCCATGAACATTCTCTAAATCCTCACTGAAGGAAGCTAGTGTCCATAGTGTGCCATTCTTTCAGTGCTACCAAACTAAATATGACAATCAAACTATCTATTCACTTGTCTTCAGTGCCTCAGCCTGGAAATGGAGACAATAATCACTGTTTATTTCAGTCAAGATTATAACCCTGATACTTATAATTGTAACATATTGATGGCTTTTATTTACATTTGTGTGAGTCCCCAGATTTTCATATATACTTTGGACATTCCTCATTATAATTCTTTTATGGTAGTGTGTGTGCCTATCTATTTCATTGACATATATCCTTAATGCATATTGACAAACAACATTACCCATAATTCATTTCATTGATACAATATCCAATACAATAACAAAAGTATCCTCTTCACACTTCAGTATTTTTACAAACACACATGATTTTTAAAAATAATCTAGCCAGGCATGGTCTTGCTGCCTTTAACCCCAAGGGACGGCTCGCTGAGTTTGAGACCATCTTGGTCTATAGAGCTAGTTCCAGGATAGCCAAGGATACATACAGAAACCCTGTCTGGAAAAACAAACAAACAAACAAAAGGGCGAGCCAATCATCTTTCTTCTATTATAATATCCATCTGAATGTTAGCATTAAAAATGACACATATCTCTGAACTTGGTTCTGATAACATTGCCATAATCCTCTAATACTAAATACCCTTTATAAAATGAAGATATAATGGGAAAGGGGGAGGTAATGTAGCCTTCACAAAGGTAAATGTGGGTGCAAATACTATTCATTGTAAAAGCAAAATGTATTAATATTTTATCTATTTAACAATAGTTGCTGACATGCAAAGATATAGTTCTTATCCAACAAAGTAGTCTAGGTAGATACTACGCCAAGCACTTTAAAGAATGAATTTTATCTGGCAAAATGACCTTGTGAAAAATCCCCAGGCCTCATTCTTTGAGCAAAGAAAAATGATCAAAGCCTTCAAATAGTGGCTCATACTTACAGCAAAGGGCCTTCTGGAGTCTTCTGAGCTTCATGGCAGTCCTATAAGCGGAGAACCTGACATTATTCAGGTCAGCTGAAGAAAAAAGGAGGAAAACAAAGGTCATTTGTTATTTCATCAGAAAGCACAGAGGAAATCCCTGATGACTTTCCAACAGCTACAAAAGTCACAATAATAGGCTAGAAAGAAACCTTGTGCTTATGTGCCAAGCTTTATAAGATAAAATTCTGTTCGTTTAGGGTTAAGGAAAAAAATCTTTGTGCCCTTCAACTATGAGTGAAGCTTAGGCCTGTGAAGGACTGCAGCAGCAGAGCCTGCAGGCCATTCATGCACTGCTAGCTCCCAAGAGCAAAAAGGAGGACAAGATGCTTTTCCTTTCTAGATTGTAATCTGGATGTACTATAGTAAACGTTCGCTGCACACGATTAAAGAAAAAAAAAGGAATATATTACTGAAATTGTTACAAGAACTGAAAACTCAAAAATCAGTATTACAACTTTCTCATTATAAAAGGGACATATGTTTACTGCAGAAAAGATAGAAATTAATTTCTAAAACTGAATAAATAAATCAAAACCACCCATAAATGCAGAGCACATACTGTTAGCAATCTTAGCATGTTTGTGTATTCTGTATTTGTATGTTTTAATACATGATTTTAAGTAAAACCAACTTCAACATTTTTTTCTTTATTTTTTTAAAAGTTGACCTATAGTACATAGTTGTCATGTACAATATGATGTCTGAAGTATAAAAGCTCATAATGCTATGGTTAAATTTAGTAATTAGCATCCATTCCCAAGCATCATTATTACTTTTGTAGTGAGAACACTTATTCTTTGTATTTCCAAGAACATAATATATCATCATTAATTATAGTCACAATACAATAGAATAATTTCTTTTAATTTTTTGAGAATTCTATGAGCACTCTATAGCATTTTTATGTCTCCTTTTTCTCCAAACCTTCCCATGTTTCCCCAAATTTCTCTCTCAAATATATGATCCTCTTAAATAATTTTTACAGAACAGATTTTTTGAACTTCTTCTAGCTAAATGTAATTTTGTAATCTTGAACTAGCAAGTAGCATTATATTCATTTTATTTATTATTTAAAACAGTATTAAATTTTAAATATATTTTAATCATATTATTCACCTCTCCCAAGTCCTTCTAGATCTTCTCCTCCTCTCCACCTACACATCTTTAAGTTCTTCCTCAAAAAGCAAAAACCCAATATAACAAGAACCCCCTCAAAGAAAATGAAGCCAAATAAAATAAAACCACACAAAAAGAAAAAAAAAGCCAGCAAACTATAACCAAATAAAAACACACAAATCAACCTGTGGAATCCATTATAAGTTTGTCAATTACTCCCAAGCATGAGGCCTGCCTGGAGTGGTTGATATACCCACTGTCACTCCATTGGAGAAAACTGATTCTCCCTCTCCCAGCAGGTATAAGTAACAGTTATTAACCTTCACCCTGCTGTCTAGGTTTTCATTAATCCATCCATTATTTTTAAAAATACAATAAAATCAAATACAATAAGATAAAACAAAAACTACTACATCAAAGTTGGACAAGACAGATCAACAAAAGAGAAAGAGCTCAAGAGGAGGCAAGAGAATCAGAAACCAACTCACTCAGGAATCCCACAGCAACACTAAATGTAAAGCTATAATATATACACAGAGGATCTGGTGCAGATGCAAGCAGGCTCTGTGCTTACTGCTTAAGTCTCTGTGAGTTCATATGAGCTTTGCTCAGTTGATTTGAGGGCTGTGTTTTCCTGGTGTTTTCTATCCCATCTGACTCTTACATTCTTTCTGCCTTCTCTTCTGGGGGTCTGGGGATTCTCTGAGCTCTGAGGGGAGGGATTTGATGGGGATATCTCATTTAGAGCTGTGTGTTCCAAGGTGTCTCTCTCTGTCTGTCCCTCCCTCCCTCCCCCCTTCTCCCCTCTCTGCATAGTATCTAGTTCTGGGTCTCTGTATTTGTTGTCATTTGCTGTGAAGATTAGCTTTATATTCTAAGGTATAATTCCTATATTCAGCATGGAGTGACAACAATTTAACCTATTGTTTTCTACAGCCACCTATCTGTAAGTCCCTAAAAGTCATCTAACAGGAGGCTATATTTGGACAATTCCTTTATTCAAGTCTGCACAAGCCTTATTAGTTATATTTCTTTTTTAGAGTTTCTAGGTATGTATGTTTCAGAAACTCAGTTCCAAAAAGCTTCTTGAAGAGACGAATCCTGCCACCTGTCCTATTTCTTAGCAACTTGATGTACAACTGCTCTCTGAAAGAACAGATCCAGTGCAGCCAGAGAACTGACTGACAGACCAAGTGAGTAAGTGAACAAAGGGGAGACAGCATAACTAGCAGTCACAGATAAATGCTATCCATAACACTAATTCTAGTGTGAGGAAACAGAAATACTTTAATCTCTATCTAAGTCACCTGGATCAACATTATTAACTCTATGGGCTTTGCAGAAACCAAAAATATAGGCCTACATTTAAATTAGAGAGAATAAGAGAGTATCTGTAAGTTACTTTAAATCATTCAGCATAATTTTTTTAAACTGGCAATACCAAATAATGACAGGAATATGGAACAACCAGAGTACTTACTCTGTTGGTGGGAACACAAAACAGTACAACTTTGAAGAGTTACATTAGCAGTTTCTTTATTTTTTCTTTAAAGGTTTATTTATTTTTATTTAATATGTATGAGTATTTTTCCTGCATATATGCCTGTGTATCACATGTGTATCTAGAGCCTACAGAGACCAGAATAGGATGTCAGATTCCTCAGAACTGGAGTTATGGGTGGTTGTGAGCCACCATGTAGGTGCTGAGAAATAAACTTAGGTCCTCTTCAAATGCAGCAAGTGCTCTTAACCTCTGAGCCATTCCACGAGACTCATATTAGGAGTTTCTTATGAAGTCAAACATACATATATCTTATGATCCATGTTCATAGATATTTACAGAAAAATTCATGTTCACATAAAGATTGGAACATGAATGTTTTATTTATGCTCTATTCATCACATCCCCAAACTGGAAACAAACCAACAGAATCACAAATAAACAACTTGTACTAGTCACAAAATAGACAGTGGCATACAATAAAAGGAAAATAACTACTGAGAATATAACAAAAATCAATCTGAAATCCATGCAACTGATTTTACATAAATAATTTACACAAAATTATACAACCTATGGTTAAATGGTAACCTATTGTAGTAGAGAAGTGGAAAATTGTACTCATAGGAACCCACAGATATGATCTAGGTGTTCATAGTATGTGGTGTAGTAGTTAGATGACTGTAAGTTTGCCAAAAATTATATACTTAGAATGGAAGTATTTTATGATGTTTAAATTATGCATTAATAATGTCAATTGTAATAGTTTAAAAAACCTTCATGTAGACTATATAACATGATGTATGAATGTGTTAGTTTATGCTACACTGTAGAGGTGGTCAGTTGTCTTAATCAGGAATGCATACTCCAGGGGTGGCTGGCTAGCAATTAATCAAATGCCTTACTCAAGAGGCAGCCACTGTAAACTTCTGCAGCTATATTTAGCTCCCATTATACCGGGGGATTTCATTAATTATCATCATTAATGTTAGATGGGCTAATATTCATATTAGTGGTAAGCAAATTATGATCAGTGTTGAAGAAGATTTAGAAATATTACCTGCCTTTATATTAACACGGTCAAAGACCATTCTAGCAGGTCTTACTTTTTAGAAATGGTACCCAAAGTTGGACTCAACACTGTCTAACTATGTCTCAATGGATTCTCAGTTGCCTGAGTCTTTACTGAGAGATCAATGATTTTTCAAATTTGAATATACCTAGAGAGCTACGTTTAAAACACATATTTCCCAGTCTCCCAGTCTAGACTTCCTGATTCCAAAGGTCTGGGATAGAGCTTAAGAATCTACATTTTTAACAAATTTCTAGGTACTGTTGATGCTGCTGGTTCATGTAAGAACCACTCACACTGTAAGAACCATTGTGTAGAAGGACTGTGGTCTACCAAAAGCACTCAAAACAGCACAGCTATAATTTGGCCAGGCTTATGGTACAAGCTGTAAAGGTTTGGTATTCAATGTCTAATGTTTCTATGTGGCAGTGCTTCTTTGAGCACCTGCTTTCATTTTAATCTGGCAGCCAAAACAGAAACAAAAAGGAAGCTGTCAGGTGCATTCTTATGATCCTTCATTCTCTCTACCCACATCATCATGATTTTCCCCCTTAGTCTCTTTTCCCCAGTCATCACTGTTTAACTTTGAAGGTGCTCTGATCTAGTATATAGTAAGAGTTATCTTGTGGCATTAAATAGATCCCCATCCTGCCTCCAGCACACTAAGCTCTTTTCTATATTTACTAGTATGATTCTTACACACCTATGATTGAGGCCCTCAACCTCTCTATAAAATTAGCTGTGGGAAGACACAGAAACATACTTTGGGTCAAATACAGGCCCTATTTCCCTTAAGAACAGCCAGTAACAGTTTGTAAGGCATGAGCCTCCAGTCCTAAATTTTCTTTTGTTCATTTGTTTATAAAAGTGTTACATGAGAGGTAACCATACATAATGTACATAATTGGTGCCAACCAATTATCTCAGTAGAAAACACTAGCACCCCACCCCCGTGTCTCCTAATCCTTCTTTTCAACTGACCCTCAACTTAGTGTCCTTCTTCATTCTTTCTATTGTACAATCAAAGACTGTCTCTTATGGTCCTAATTCCATTCCCTTTTCCAATTTTCCTGGATCTATTCAGGATTCCAAACAAAAGGGCCAAATGAGGTCAGACACTCCATCCAACTCTCACAATTCCTATCAAGAATTGGCATCTTCCAGAAGCTAGAGCTCCAACTGGGAGGGGCAAGGATGATAGGATTTATTTGGGGTGTGGATCATTGTGAGAAAGGATCAAGAGACAAGCATCTGGAACATTCCTGATCTAACAGTGCTTTCAGCTTCCCTAAAGCAGTTCTTCCAAGTCGTTCTAATTATGACACATCCTGCCTCTAGCTAATCCTTCCTGACACGCTTCCATTGTACCTTTGACTAAGGGCAGTGAGCAAGCCTCTTCTGCCATTGCTTTCTGAGCAACATAGTCCAACCCATTCTCTATGAATGATGCAGGAATGCCAGAAGAAACAGCAGGGAAAATGGCCAGCTTCCAACATAGTGCTGCAAGCTGTATGAACTTACAGCCAGTAATCATCACTGAATTCAGGAATCATCAGTGAATTCCAACAGAGTTCTGGTGCCTAAAAGTCCGACTGGAGACTTAACTGAGCTGTTTCAGTCTGCATGTGTTGTTGCTAAGACTGCAGCACCACTCCCTCTGGCTTACAGCTGGAAGAGATAAGTGTCTGCCTCATGAAAGCGTGTAGGATGCACAAGAAACTTCAAGATGTGACACAGCTGCGAACTATGGCAAGCAGTCCTGGGCTGAAGCTCAGAGATGACTGCCTAGCTAAAATATGCAAAAAGTTTCAGAATGCTAAAAAGCCCCTCAGGCCCAAAATGCCCAGAGGAGGCTGTCCTCTGCTTTGCCTGGGAACTGCCTTTCCACAACTCTGATCCAAATTGTAATGAGGTCACTAGCTCTCCCAGCCAGAACTCAAGAGGGCTGAGACTATCCAAGAAGCTATCCATGTTTCCATGGCAGCTGGTAAAAAGCACACTTCAGAAGGATCAAAATGCTCGAGATCAAAACATTCCTTTTCTTGACTTGGATTAATTTTTATCCATGAGCTGATACTAGTCTAGGAATAGAGAGAATCTAGAAGCAATGTCTTCAGTTTCCCAAGTTGAACTGCCACCTACTGAAAGGATAGCCCACTCAGAATTTTGTACTTATTTTGTTGTTGTTGTTGTTTTTTCTGAGACAGAGCCAGCCCTGGCTGTCCTGGAACTCACTATGTAGACTAGGGAGACCTCAAACTCACAGAGATACTCCTGCCTCTGCCTCCTGAGTACTGGAATTAAACTGTGCCACTACACCCTGCTCACTTTTTAAGGCAGGAAAGCAAGTAATAGCTTGTTGTTGTTGTTTCCTACTCCCCTTCCCCCCATTAGCATATGAACTACTCTTGACCCTAGTAAGTAAGCATCTGACTTTTCCCTTTACTCTATAGGAGGTGACAGTATAAAGTGTCAGAAAAGAAAAACAGCTGATCAAGTTGTACTCAGAATCTATACATGTTACATATGCAGTAACAGCCAAAAACTGTGGGACACACACACACACAAAAAAAAAAAATACAGAAGATAGTACAGATAGAGAGCATTCAGCCCCTTGATTTCCATATTACTGCTTATTCCGGCCTTTTAATAATACTGCCAAAATTCTACTCTTGAAGACTGAACTGAAGGCTAAAACTTTTATTTTAGTCCAGCTTTCCAAGACTTATGGAGACTTTCTGGAAAAGTTTAAATACACTTATCTATTAGTAGAAAGAATACCCTCATAAACATAATAAGTGGAAAGAGCTATCTTGCTAAGGATTATTCCAACAGATAAATCAGTATTGTGGTTTCTGGATTCTATTCCCCAGAAGAAAGTTAATCTAAATATACTAGGTGATCCTAAATAAATAAAATAAATAAAATTGAAATGAATTAATTAATAATTAATAATAATTAATAATAATTAATCAGTGCTTGACAGTTAATGTGCAACCAACCAATACTGTATGTCTATTTAAATAATCTAAACTTTCAAAACAAGATTTTTCTCAACCTCATTATTATAAGCAAATGGCAAGTATTATATAATAAAATATTCCTGATTCCCTCTTTCCCTAGAATTCTAACTGGTTCTGTATTATTTTTGCCAGCTCAAAGTTTCTAGAATGAACAAGAATATAGGCCTTAATGAAGCTTAACATAAATTTAATTTAAATCAAATATGGCTTGAAAGCAAATGGAGCCAAGATATATGCTTCAGAAGTGTGGAATTATTGAAGACTCTGACCATTTTGAAGAACAGATTAGGAATTCTACAATACCCTTCCCCTTCTGTACTGGGTCTTAGACCTAGCCATTCTACTAACCCCAGCCTTTTGCATTTGTTTAAGACAGGGTCTCACTATAATGACTAACTAGCCTTATACTTGCTGTGTGACCCAAACAGGCCTTAAATATGTACTCTTCCTGTCTCGGCCTCTTGAATAGAATCCGATTACATGCTTATGCCACTGCCTGGAACACATTTTTAAAGAATCAGCAAAAAAAAAAAAAAAAAAAAAGAGGCACATTAACATATCATACCTGATCTATCATTTTTAGGTACATGCTGAGAGAGGATGACAGTTTTCTCCTCATGGATGTGGTCCCTGCTAGGCAGGCTGCCCATGGTTCAGGGGACAGTCCTACAACCATGTACATATTGTCACTCATATGTGGACCAAGTGGGTTATAAAAAGAGTACTTGCAGTTGGGAGGGAAAAAAGTTGTGGTGTGGAGAATGTGGAGGGGAGGGAGTAGGGAGTGGATTTGATCAAAACACATTATATGCATTTGCAAACAATATATAAAATCTGAAGTCTTTAAAACCTCATCACCATAGAGCTTTATTTAAATGGGAATAAGCCAACAACACATGGATAAATAGGAATCACATATGCATATTTGCATGAACTGAAGAAAGCCCAGTCAGTGAATTTATTACTGTCAAGTTGTTTCCAGATGCAAAATGCCATTGCTCATTTGCAGCAAGTGGCTTTCTAAGGTTCTTGCAGTAAAGTATCTAGTGTGGCCCAAAATCTGTAAGAAAAAAAAATCATTGCAAATCACAGCTGTGAAAGAAAAGCTAGAATGAAAGTCTGACTGGGAGCTGTTCGAGGCCTCTCTGGCTCCCTCTTCTTGCTTGCATGATCTTACTGCTTCTTAGCAACACCAACACAATGAAAGAGATAGGTGTACTTTAGGTGAATTTTGCTCATTGTTACCTGCTCTGGTTAAGGCAACTTCTGTAACAAGTGGCCAACATAAAGTTTTGGGAGTAACAGTACATCTTAAGGACCATTTCTAGGGCCTGACCAGATTGTGAAAAACTAGTGTCTGAGTGACAGTGATGTCTATGCTTCTTTTACTCAAAAGGCAGGAAATAGATGGACAGTAACTCCCAGGAAAAAAAAATAAAAACATATACACATACCCTACAAAAATAATACAGGGGCTATAAACATCTTTATTTCTTTTATTTTTTGAAGGTATGATTACATCATTTCCCCTTTTCCCTTTCCTACATCCAATTCCTCCCACATACCACCCCCTTGATCTCGCTCAAATTCATGGTTTCTTTATTTGTTATTACACACACACACATACACACACACACACACACCCCTTTTTAAAACTACCAACCAGCAGGATTGGAGAGGTGCTTCTTGCTAATATGTTCATTGCAAAGGGTAAAGTTGCTACTCTAAAAGGAAGCTAAGAATGCCTAAAGTTGAGGCTGGAGAAGTGGCTCAGTGGTTTAGAGCACTTGCTGCTCTTGTAGTAAACCCAAGTTCAGTTCTCAGCACCACGTGATGCCTCATAACTGTCTGTAACTTCAGATCCAGGGGACCAAATGCCCTTTCCTAGCCTCTATAAGCACAAGGTACATACATACATACATACATACATACATACATACATACAGGCAAAACACATAACCATTTAAAATTAAAAACAAAAATCTTAAAAAATAACTACCAATAAGTTCTGCTTAAAACATCTTTCTTAATCCTTAGTTATTTTATAAGATTTACTTATAAGGATCTTATACAGGGTCTTGCTATGTGGCCCAAGCTGTCCCATAACTCAAGGTTCTCTGTTTCAACCTTCCAGTCATCCTGTCTTCACCCTCTAAGTGCTAGAAACATAAGCTTATATGGCACGATGCTTGACACTATTACATATTTTAATATAACATAAAAATATTTTCAAAAATAGTGGCAGTATTATTTTAAATGCTTACATAACATAGCTAAAACAACACTAGCTATTCTAAAAGTACCCATTAAGTAAAATTGCCTTGTGATTTTTAATTTGATTCAGTTAATTGAGACAAACTTTCACCACGTAGTTCAGGCAGGCCTCATGCTCTCCATCTTCCTGCCTCAGCCTCTATACACACTCCTAGTGTGTGACTAGTTTAGATGTTATATAATTACTTAGAATATTTATCCATATATTTCCCTGTTCTTTCAACACTTAATGACCCCTGTAACCTAGCTGTTTCCTCTGGCCTTAAACCTTTACCTTCTTGAAGCCAAGTGGTCATGATAATGTACAGAAGATCTTAACCTACAGTCTGGGCAAGGAAATAAATAGAACCATATATCAGATACCTACAGCTAGTAATGGTAATGAAGTTAACATTCCCACTATGAAAACCGTTTTAGTTTTCATAGATCCTGAGGAGACCCTCCCCTGAGATTCCAACTCCTTCCTACTGAACAGCACTTGGCAGAGTCTTTGAGAAACCCAATCTGACTGAAGGGCATTGGTGGAGATTTCTGTGAGTTTCCCTTCTTGTTAATAACTAAAATAAACCCATTTTTTCACTGAGCTAGACTTAGTCTTTCTTTAGTCTGTTGGCTCCCTCCTTATTTGCTGGTAAATAACTGTTTCTTTTAAAGTTTCTAAAGTAAAGTCACAAGATGAGCATGCTCTGTATGTCAGAAGCCATGCCAAACAAACGGAATACACTAATAACCAAAAGAGATCACTGCCCCATTTGACTCTGAAGTCTACTGAAAGAGTAACCAAACATTCAGGTTCAGTGTGTAGAAAGGGGTCACAGGAATTCAAAGGAAGCTGTGAGCCTCTATATGTGAGGAAATATACACTTTTTCTAAGAAAGTAAAGTTGAAACAAAGACCTGAAGGATGCTGAGAGGGATGTTGAGGAGTGGGTAGGGCAAGGCAGAGTAATAGTTCAACACATGCAAAAATAGCTCTGAGGGAGAGAACTGTGTGGGCCATAAGGAATCTATGAAAGCTAATACATCTGAATCACAGAGAGTGAGTAGTAGCCTTTTGTGCTCAGGTAAGCTCATAGTTGGACTCTGTGTATCTTCAATAAAGGAGTTAAAGACTCAGACCTCTAGTAAAACTCAGCCATATAGAAAAGTCATTTGTCTGTTCTAATTTGTGAAACTACTAGGACTGACAGAATAGAAATGAAAGATGGCATTTATCCAAAAGGGAAGAAACAAAACAGGAGAGGAGATAAAGATTTGAGCTCCTATATCTTGGAAACCTAACACATGATCTGAGGATAAAAAATTTAGGACACCAGAGGAATGTCATGTTCAATTAATGGAGCAGAGACAACAAAGAGGTTGGAGCAGAGAGTGGGCGAGGCTAGCAAGACACATATCAATTTATGTACCCAAGAACTCAGAAATTAAGACATTTCAGGTTCCTTTGAAAACTGAAAATACATGGCTTGAATATAAATCTCAGAGCCTTAAAAAACATCTATCCTCCAAACCCTTACAGCCAAGCATCCTGGCCACCTGCTGCTTAACTGTAAGAATGAAGACAGTACCTCCCAGGAGAAATGACATGGGGGGGGGGGGAGTAAAGGAATAGAAAACTGAGATGAACACCTGCTAATTCAGCACTATGAAAGAAAGTTAATCTTTAATTTCACTTCCTACCATTTTCCCTTCTGTCATCTCATTTAAAAAAATCCAAAACACCATGTTAAAAGACAACAACAATAACAACAACAACAACAACAAAACCCACTGTGTCATATGCTACACCTAACTCTACCAGAAGGAACCTGAAGTTCAGCAAACTCTTCAGTCATTGAATTGGGTAACTCTGTCATTCTTGCTTATCAATATCTTTTTGTTTGTTTGTTTGTTTGTTTTTCTTTTTTTTTTGAGGGGGTGGGTGGAGAGGTGGTCTTTTCCATGTTCCTGGGAATTGGTCCAGGGATTTGGTCATGATTGGCAGGTACTGTGCATCTACATCCATAGCCCTGACATCAGTTACTGTCTTTTCATCCTTGGTCTAAGTCTGTACCAAGTCAACTTTCCTTTTACTTGACAAGGAACTTACAGTCACAAAGGCCATGGTCACCAGTGGAAAGAATGATACTGTGCAGCTTCTTTGGCTTAAAATTTCCAGTCACTGTTGTCTTGGTTTTCTCACTGCTAAACATTGATATCTCAGTCACTTAATGGACTCTCAAAACTACATGGGCTTATACATTTTCCCTAATCTGTTTTACCTCCATCTTAAACTTCTTTAATTATCTGTACCATTCTCTTTCCAGAAGTGAACACATCCCAGATTCTCCAAGACAGAGCCAGTATAACTAATTTTTATTCTGTATAATAAAGACATTGATCAAACAGTACCAGATGAGATGAACTTTAATCCTAGTACTTGTGAGGCAGAAGTGGATCTCTTTGAGTTCAAGGACTGTCTGGTTTACACAGCAAATTCCAAGCCAGCTAGAGCTACATAGCAAGATCCTGTCTAAAAAAAATAAATAAATGAATAAAAATAAAAAGGAATGATCAAATATGACTTAGACTTAGCTTGTATACCTTTTTAAAGCTTTCTATAACCAAATTTCACACATGATTTTTTTAATGTGTGCCCTAACTTTTTTAGACTGCAGGAGCATATGGTTGACACTACCTATTTTGAATTTACCATCCTCTTTCACAGTTGGAGGATTTGCAGAAAACTTGCTTGAAATGATGAAAATAAACAGCAGTAAATTTCCTCATCTGCTTTAATGCTAACATTATCTTACTGCCTTTCCAGATTTACAATCTCAACTAAATTTTCTAAATTGCTAGCGTTCCTCCTCTGCCCTCACCTTTTCAACTTACTTATTTCTACACTGTTATCTCCAAAGATGATGCTTTTCCTGAAATGTCAATTTCATTATTTCACAGGTCTATTTCACCAATAGACCAGAGACTAGAAACTGGCTTCATCCAATGTAAAAAATCTTCCTCTTCCTCCTCCTCCTCCTCCTCCTCCTCCTCCTCCTCCTCCTCCTCCTCTTTCTTCTTTGTCTTTCACCAGTGGGCTAATGTTAGATCACTTGTACAACCTCCTTTAATCCTTGAATGATATACATTCTTAATGAAAAAACCTGTAAATCTGACATTTATGCATGACAATAGTGGCCCTTCAGTTCCCAGAGAAACTTTTCAGGTTGTCCTAGTTCCCATCTGGCCACCTTCAGTCATTTAAATTTACAGCTTGGCTCTAGGAGGATCTTCTTTTTCTAAACTCTTCTCAGCCAGACCAGCATTTTTCTCTCTCCAAAGGATCACACTTTCTCTCCAGTTACTTTCTATTGTTTTCAGAAGCACTGGAAGTCCTTACTCTAGAGTCTTTCCAATAACTAACTATTGTCTGGCTTTCATTTAGACCGCTCTATGAAAACAACTGTCAGAGTTTTCCCAAACCCTTTTAACTATCAGTTGTTTTAGATTCCATCTTTTACATTGGAAGCAAATGGTTGTGCCATAAAAATTATTAACTCTATACAGTTTCCCTGTACAAACGGACATCCACACTCACTCTCCCAGTGGTATTTCATTAAGAGAAAATTATACAATTTACAATATTCAATTGACTGATTTTTAAGCACAGCATTTGGGTATGCATATTAAGTCCAAATGAATCCAGAACTCTGGTTGTGATAAGGAAAACTGGACAAAAGAACCAGCCAAACAGTTAAGGGGCAAGGAACACAATTCTTTCTCTTCCCCCACCCCTGTTGGATTTTCAAGACAGGGTTTCTCTATGTAGCCCTGGATGCCCTGGAACTCTCTCTGTAGGCCAGGCTGGCCTTGAACTCAGAGATCTGCCTGCCTTTGCCTCCTGGAGTTCTGCAATTAAAAGCATGCACCACTACTTCCTGCCTGCCTGAGACCTCAGTTCTTAACCCTTGCCAGAAACAGGAAATGTCCTTGGTTCTGTCATTGCCAGATTCCAGAAAATCCAGAAGTGGTTGAGGGCTCTAGTTCCTGACATGCTTTTTTATTTTCTTCAAAGCTGCCTGGAAGCTAGTTCTGGAGGTATGACTGAAAGTACAGTCTAGATACTTGGGATGGAGAGAACAGGACACCTTCATGGCCTTCCTCATCCTCCATACCTCAAGCAAGAAAAAGTCTTAATAACTCCTGGACAATAAACCTTTGTGGCAACTCTTCTTGAAACCTGCTCTTGTTATATGGGAACACAGCTTCATTCCTTTAAGCTCTTACCTATAAACCTCTAGTAATATACCTTTCCTGTGAATTCAGAGAGTTAGGGAGACAAAGAATTGGGGAACCACTAATAGGGGCAGCTTTGTTGACCCTTGATTTTTTGGAACCCTAGATCCCTTTTCCTTCCCTTTCCCTGAACCACAGTCCACTGAGCTGAGAAAAAGTGGCATTGCTCTCAGAGACCCCATAGTCAAAGTTAAAATGGAGCAAAACAACAGCAAGAGTGGGAAAGAAGAAAAGTTCATCCAAGACTGTTAAAAGAAAGAGAAAGGGGAGGGGGAGGAGGGAAGGAGGGGGGAGTGGGGAAAGAAATCTAAATATATAACTCAGTTCAATTCTGAATATCAGCAAGGACATGAAGGAGTTTCCAGCCAAGGAGCACAGTGGGAGGTAGTACTTGGAAATTTTTCAGTAGGAAACATCAGAGATAAGAGATTCCAACTCACAGAAGTCATGGAAGGGTGACCAGCATTCTTAGAAGCATAGAGGAGGAAGGAAAATCCTGATCAGATCCTGAGAATGCTAAAACGACAGGGCAGGACTCTGGATTTTCTTAGGAAGTACACAGATGTGCTGAAGACATAGAAGCCTTACTAAAATTTGGTCAAGGCAAAGAATCCAGTTTCACATAAAGGGAACTTCAAGTGTGAAGTAGGCAGTATTCCAACAACCATTTTTAAAGTTAATAGAACTGAAAATTTTCCACATAAGCTGTGTTATTTATAAAACAGTGATTAACGTCTAAGCCCACAAGGCTTATTTGAGGCAATACAGAATATACAATAAAAATCTAATCTGAAATACTGATAAAATAACAGTGACTGACACAACCAAACAAGAATCACATTTTTTCTTTTCTTTTTTTTGGGGGGGGGCAGGGGAAGTAGGGGGGTCAATCAATACCTGCCTCTGCTTCTGGAGTATAGTGATGAAAGGTATGTCCCTTTTTTGAGATTTTATTTATTGTTATGTGTATGAATGTCTTATCCAAATATATGTCTGTGTGCCATGTGTGTGTACAGTGCTTGCAGAGGCCAGAAGGGAGCTGCAGATTCCCTGGGATTACAGTTACAGACAGTTGTTATTTGTTAGGTAAATGCTGGGAATGGAACTTAGGTCCTCTGGAAGAGCAGCCAGTTTAATCATGATACTATCTCTCTAGCCTCCTGTTTCATTCTTAAAGAAAATAAAGTCAGGCATAGTGACACACATCTTTAATCACAGCACGCAGGAGGCAGAGACAGGAGGATCTCTGTGAGTTTGAAACCAGCCTGGTTTAGTTTCCATAGTGAGTTCCAGGATAGCCAGAAGATACTGAGATAGAGATACTCTGTCTTAAAGACACACACATACACACACACCGAGACAGAGACAGAGAGAAACAGAGAGACAGAGACAGAGAGAAGATATACACAGACAGACAGACAGACAGACAGACAGAAGGAAGAAAAGATAAGTGGGAGAAGATAAATGAAGGAAACTGGAGACTTCTGAAAAGATTACACTGGCTTAATTTAGCCCTGACATCTAGAACAATAAATGTTGGTTCTTGCTAAAGGTTTAATAATATTAGATTGTGAAAGACTTTCCTTCTGGATTTTGTCAGGCTTAAGCTGTTGGTGACATTTGATATTTCTTCAAATAATATAATTTTCCCCTGCTATGAGTGAATCATCAGAATTCTTCTCTTGCTTAATCCTTTCAGACTGAGTTGAGGGGTCTCTGTGGAAACATGCCTAGCACAGGTATGAAAGCTGCCCTCAGGAATCAAAGACTCGAATTAAAGGGAGAAAGAAAAAATTAGCTAAAGAGAATGCTTATCAGCAAGAAAGGTTACTCATATTCATGCTTAATTGATTGTGACACACGCTGTAGCTGACTGGGTTATCCCAACATCCCTTCCCAAATTCTTTGCTCTAGCCCTTCTCTACTGCAAAGGCTAAATAGTCTCAATTTACTAATACAGCCAGGGAATGCTGTGAAAACAGCATTGGCCAATGTTTGAGAAGCTATCTGAAGGGAAGCAGTTAACAGTTTAAATTGAAAAAAAAAATCTTAGAGCTGTAAGTTGTTTTTCTTCAAAGCCCTCATCCTGAGCCTCTAGGACTAAGGATTTATCTCCCTTGTAAATGTTTGTCAAGCATGTGCAAGGTCCTACCTACTATCTAGTCCCACAATCAGAAAACAAATAAGGAAGCCACTGCCTATAAAATGGAACAGAAGGATAGCTAGAGGTCCTGGTCCTTGGTAACATTCTTCAAGACATGTCTGCCGTCTGTCTCAATACTTCTGCTTAAGCTAAGGAGATGAGAGAGTATCACTCATCCTCTTTTAGTCCTTCCTCAGAAATCAACAGTAAGGAGAGCTTGGATCTGTTTCAAGGCTCCTAGTTTTCATATTAAATGGCATCACTGAGGCAGTCAGCATAGCAGCTAAATAATGCTTGAATTATTTTATGATAAATAGGCAGGGCCCTTTTCTAGAAATAAACAGATCTTGGGCTGGGAGTCTGCTTATACTAGGGTCTTGCTTATACTAGGCCTGCACTCTCACCACTGAGCTGCAACTCAAGTCCTTGGCCATCAGTTTTGAATGGAATATTCCCAAGTCTGACTTCTCCCACACTTAAAAAAGTATTCAAAATTTGAAATATACAAGTTATTATAAAGCCCAATCAATCCCTCTTTTGAAGAAACTTCATCTTGTGGGAAAGCAGGGGCTAAACTCCAATACCAGAAAGAAAATCAAAAAGTTCACTTGAGCAAACATTCCATGACAAGCCTCCCACCCCCAACCCCAACTACCAGTCAAGTTACAACAGCAGGGTCAAGGTACATATAGATAACCAAAGACATCCTGCAGAGGATAGATAACTTGGCCATCCTGTTTGTCAGGTGGTTTTGTCCCTGTGTTTGGTTCCTGCTGATTACACCAGAAATGCAGTTTTTAAAATATTAACTTGCTGACCCATATAGAAATTTCCCCAAGCTTGCTGTAACCACAATAAATACCCTAAACCCCTAGACTCGGGGCTCCCATTCTGACCTGCTGCAACAGGGACGGTGAGAGACCTTACTCATGAGCTCCTAATAAAGACCTTTAAGTGTTTACATCAGAATTGGCTCCTCAGTGGTCTTTGGGGTTCCTGTGACTTGGGCATAACAGTTATTTCTCTAGAGATGAATGAAAAATTACAATTAACAAAATTTCAACTCACTCTTTATACATATTCATATCCTAATCTCTTCAATGGCACAGATGTCCTTGGAATGGAATAGAATTTTATCTTCAGAAAATACGATTCCATGAAAAAATTCCAGTAATTTTTAACTATTCATATGTTCCTGTTTTGAAATACAGATTTATTTATTTCTTGATACTAGGGAATGAACCCAGGGGTTCATACATGTTCTATTACTTAATCACAGCTCCAGCTCTAAAGCTCTACCTGAAGGACACACATTTCTAGGAAATCAGAGGCAAGTGGGCCTCTGAAATTAGGGCCAACCTGATCTACATAGTGAGTTCCAGGACAGCTAAACTAATGAGTAAATTAATAAGTAAGTAGACAGAGAGACAGAGAGACAGACAGAGCTCTAATATTCTGATCTAATCTTTATCCGATACTGTATGTTTCAGGATCTGATGGACAATCACATTGGTCTACCTGTCTCCTGCCCCTTCATTTTCAACATCAACATACCTTCCTCCATATCCATCCCTTCCAATATTTTCAGGAATAAAATGGATGCCAAATAATATAAGTACAAGTTTGGCCTAAATTATCACAGAAGAAGCAAATCTAACCATTTTTTCAAACACAAAAAAAACTTTTGCAACATTTCTGCCTCAGGCTAGTACTCACACTTTAATCTTATTAAGGAAAATAAATGGTTTGTTGTTGTTATTGTTATAGTTGTTATTGTTGAGAACTGGAAGGAGAAAATCTGTTGCATCTTTAAGCATGCATAATTAGTGTAAGATAATACACAATATAAGATAATTAAGATATAGGAATATAGTAATCTACTTTCATTCCTGTGTTTTACATATTCTGGGTGAGGAAAGAAAAGGTAGAGTACTTCAAATTATCCATAGAGCCAAAGGACTAGACATGGTGTGCCATATACAAATAAAGCATGCGACAAATAATGCTTTATTTGCAGAGCTTTATGTTAATTTTTCTAAAGACTAAATACTAATATTTAGATCCTGTTAAACACACTAATTTGTAAAAACATGACTCGTCACTTACCAACTACAGTTATTATGAAATGTAATCACAATGGCCTAAGTAACCAAATATTTCATTACAAACACAGAGAGCTGATTAATACAGCTGGTAATCCAATGAGCATCAGAGTATTGGGCATGACCCTAGAAAGAACATGGAATCAGGGCAGGGCAAAGGATGAGAGGTGGAATGGAGCCATCATAGAAATCCTTGCAACGGATAAAAAAGGACCACAGGGAGAGAAAAGCTGGTCAGTGGAATGGCATAGTGGCCTGGAAGGTAGTTGGAGCACTAATGAAGAAATACTCCTATTTTCTTCTTTAGAAATGTCTGCAGTTCATGACTTATTAGAAAAGAAAACTTTGTTCCCACAGAAACAGGTAGCTGAGCTCTGTCACGTGGTACAAGACTATCAGGCATGCTGATGGTTAAATAAGGATCTAACTTGGGGACCCATGACCACCATTTACAGCACATTCTATTCCAGGTTGAAAGTAACTAACTTACAAATAAACCCTGGAGCATAGCCCAAGGGTATGTTCAGAGATCTCAATCTTTTCTCAAGTCAGAAAATGTTCTTACCTGACTGCTCAGGGATTTAAGAGGCAAACAGGAAGTAAATTCTTTATGTGGCTTTAATTTGTCTCAACCTAGTTATGAATGTTTGGGGGCTGTATCACACATATAATTGTCAATTTATAATGTAAAATTCTCATTAAATATGAAAATGAAAGGGATGTAGCACCTTACAACTAAAAATCTCTAATTTAAAATTTTCATCTTCCAAATGTAACTGGCTCTAGGTTCCCCCATTCAGCTAAGAGACAGACTAGAAGCCTTTCCCCTCACATAGAATCCCTTCCCAGACAGAGCCAGGGAACAGAGAACAAACACTCATTTCCAAGCTTATTCCTTGAGCTTAAGGGCTTCCAATTCCTCCCAATTTGAACAGAGGAGTCCATGAATTTATTTAACCTTCACAAGCATCTAATGAAAGACTAATTTCCCTGAAGATAGTTGGTCTAATTTTCCCCCATTACAGTTGTTCTTGGATCCTGGGATCTTAGGATTCAGCTCTTTCTAAAACACCCTGACATATAAAGACATGTGTGTCTGAAATGGATTGTGTTCTAGACTTTAGAGACTATTGGTATGGGTTTATTTTTTAATATGAAGAATGGCAGCAGTCCCAAAGTTGAATTAAGAAATCAAGTGTCAGATACCACTCCAATGCACGAGCATATAAAATAATAAATCCTTTCTGTATCTTGGATGATAATATTAATTTCCAATTTGCATAATGAGTTGTTTGTGAAGTTCTAACAATGAGTTCATATTTATAAAACTTTGAATGCTTGTCCATTTTGATTGAAAGGCCGTTAGCTGCTGATATCGGTAACCCTATATTTATTTCTGGGTTTCTGTATTTTATAGGCCTCAAGATAATTTTTCACAGAATGAAGGGTTACTCACAATCTATCAGTCAGATTCTCTATAAGAAGGGAAAAGAAAAAGCTTTCAGCTTAGTAAAAATGGTGATGACATCAATGAACAGAATATTATATTTATTTCATTACTAATATATTAAGAAGGGGATAGTTTTATGTGTGTATGTGTATCTATGGAAGAAAACAACAACTACATTACTAAGCCAGATAGCACAGTCCTTTAATCCTAGCACTCAGTAGGCAGAGATAAGGGATCTCTGAGTTCAAGGCAGCTTGGCCCACATAGGAAGACCTTGTTTAAAAAAAAAACACTCAAAACAATACATTACTAATTAACTCCAGAAAGTAAAACTGGGGGACTGAAATCAGGAGTAAGAGGGACATTAGTTTTCTTACTATCTTCTATTTTTTAAATGAGTGTATTTTATTTTTGAAATTACTGAATTCTTGTTTTCTTTACAACATTCTTTTGATCTTCCTAATTTTTGTTTGATTCCATGTCTTACAGGAAGATACTGGTATACCATGGGAAATATGAACGGGAACCAAAATTGATAGGTTCTAGTTACATCTTCTTGTATCATAACTGTGGTGATGGATATCGTTTATTGTAGGCTTATCATATATTAGCAAGAAAAACCTATACCTATACACAATCATGCCTGATTTTGATATCATTATCTTAATTAAAAACTTATGGATTAAGGATCAAGTCCACATGACTCTAAAGCCATTTTTCCAATTATATTTAATTATGGCCTAAATTTTCCTAAATTTCAGTTTCTTCATTTCTAAAGTACACAATAATAACATTGTACCTATTTTTAGGGCTGTTGCAAAACTAAATAAGATACTGCCATCTTTAAGTTTTCAAAGACAGGATATACCCATGATCCATACCATATTTGCTCCTTAGACACTACAAGATATTACCTTAAAATATATAATAAGTATCTTTTATTACAAAGTAAAATAAGAACAAAAATAAATTATTTTAGTGAGTCTGAATTTTTTTTTAGTTCCTTTATTCTCATTAAAATACAATTGTCACTTCCAAGGAAGGAAAGTATAACTCAGGAGCCAAATGATTGGCTTAGGAGTTGGGTTCATTTAGCACCTGGCTAAGCCACATGAGGAAAACACCACCCCTTCCCCTTTTAGAGCCTCCTTTGCACAATAGAAACAACACTGTACTTCACATGGCTTTAGGGGCGACCAATCAGAAATGCATATGTATGTGGCACATGGCATAACAAGTTCTTCTAGCTAGATGAACTGCCAAAATAATTTTTTTAAAGATGAACGATAAGTACCTAGGTCAATAAAACTGACATCTCTCCCATAATTTCTCAATTTGAAATTTCCTGTTTTGACAGAATTATTATCATCAATCTTTTTCAACAAAGCTTTACATTTAGAAGGCATCTTATAACTCTTCCATTTTATTTTTAATTATTACCAAAAATAGTTATTAAAGTAACTAATCTCTTCCTTCTTCATCCAATGTTAAGCCATTCCATCAGATTCCATTCTCTAGATAGAGAAGAACAACTTTTTATCCCTTTATGAAGATTTATCAATTTCCCCATTGTCAATCATATGCAATTTAAAATTTCTATCATTATGAATTTAATGTACTCTTGGAGCACTTAATTATATTTTTCTCCAAAATGGTTCTGCAAAGAACGCTCCTCCCCAACTCCTAAACAAATCAGCCTTTCTCTAAAATATGATTTTATGTTGTTCAACCATCTGGGCAGTCCTAGCTTTACATTTTATTTTGCTTAAGTATTACAATATTATTTTCCACATTTTACTGTAATCATAGTTAGACTAGTACTGTTTCAAAAATCTAAAATTGATGTCTTCAGAAGAGACTGTACAATCTCTTATAACATCAATAAAGGAAAGTAGAAAGATAAGAGAAACAAAGGCACATAATAGATGCTAAACAAAACCAAATCAAATAAATTTCAAAAGATGTTGTTGTCATTTTGGCTCCAAGGACAGAAAAGACTTACTGTAACCCATGTATTGGTCACAAGTACAGCTGGTACTGTATGTTCCACTTTCATAGGCAAGAACTTTTCTCACATCATAAAGTCTACTGTATGTCAAAAGCCACAACAATTTGGGTAATGAAGATAATGTCTACTATTTCTTTGTATCCAGCTCTTTATAACAAGAGTTCTGAATTTCATACATACTTGTGATTTATGGGAGAAAATTAGTGCCTCATAAGGGACTATAATGGCAAACTTTCCATACCTCATAACCAAACAGTCTCTTATTGAAGGAATTAGAGTTAGCTGTAGATTACCACCATACTTACATGCATGTATGTGTCTCTCTGCGTGTGTGTGTGTGTGTGTGTGTGTGTGTGTGTATGCGTGCGTGTGTGAGAGAGAGACAGAGACAGAGACAGAGACAGAATCAGAGAGATCCACAGGGTATGGAATCCAGAACAGAGACTAGAAATGCCCTACTACCACTGAACCATATCCCAGCCCTACACATATATTTTAAAATGTGAAGTAATGAATTGTTACAGACAGATAAAAGGTCTGCTGAAGATGGATAAAGAAATTAGGCTTATTTAGCTTGGAAAAAAACAAGGTAGGAAATCAGGTTTCTCTCATTATGGAGACCTCAAATCACAACAAGAAAGCCCTTGCATTAGATCAGAAAATTTCGAAAGAACTTTAAGTGGTGAAATAGTTTTGCTTTTTCATTATTCAAAGGAAAGAAAAACATCCAGCAAGTGTCACAGTGATGACACTCGAGGTCATTAAAAACATGCAAACAATAAGTTTTTTTTCCTCTCAATTACAACAGTGTGAGTATTAGCAATGTTTTTACACTGTTGAAAACATGGTCTTTGGGCACTTTCGGTTAATTAGTTATTAAGAAAGCAAATTGGTACAGCCTTTTGAGAGAGTTCGAAGCAACACAGACTGACAAGTTTAGAAACATTATTTCCCTTTGACTCAAAGATTGAACTTCCATGAACCAAATATGGAAAGACTTTTGGCATAAGAATCTGGATTAGGTTTGATTCAGAACATTGAAAAAATTGAGCACGACCTCCCTATTGGAAATAACTAGCAGATCCATATATTTTAATTGTATCTTGGCCGGAAAATGTAACTGAAGGGAAGAGGCTGCAGACTTATACGGGGAAGAATCTTGAAAAGAAAACAGTTAATGTAAACACTAATATTTGGGGAAGAAAAATTTCTCTACTAAATAGTCTCTTTCCAGAAAGTTAAATTGAAAGTAATTGAATGGTTACTATCCGTTATTAAAATACTTGAAATTTATAGCAATTTAGTCTGAATTTGCGTAGGAAAGGAAAACACTTTTTTATAATACTGAAAAATTCTAAGATACCATAAATAAGAAAATCATGTCCACAAAAATGTTTATGGTAAGCTGGACTCCTTTAACACTAGCACTCAGGAGGCAGAGGCAGGGGGTTCTCTATGAGTTCCAGAACAGTCAGAGCTCAATAGTGAGATCCTGTTTCAAAAAAATCTTTGTAGTGGGAAATTGTTCACCTAAATCTATACATTTTATGTGCCATAGGGAGCGAGTGCACACACACACACACACACACACACACACACACACATTATCAGAAGGCAGCCCTACTGATAATGGGCTGTCTGTTTTTTAGTATAATGGCTTTCTTCTGTAACATCATTTACCCATAAGAAAGAGGAAACAGAAGGCATCACAACACTTTGACTTTCTTTTCAGAAGCCCGTTTTTAACAAATTTCTTAAATCTCAAAGATTTATCTACATAAAACAACAGAAATTTAAGTTTTCTTTGTCACAAGTTAATTTTGAAAACTTGGGCAACATTTTCTATAAAATTGGTAAAACCAATGCTAAGCAACATGGGAAAAATAACATGCCAAGTTATTAAGATGTAGTCCTTTAATTTTAGCACCTAGGAGGCAGAGACAGGTATGTTTGTAAATTCAAAGATAGTTTGGTCAATACAGCAAGTTCTAAGCCAGCCAACACTACACAATGAGATCTGTCTCAAAAAGAAAAAGGAAAAAGGGAGAAAGAGGAGAGGGAGAGAGGGAAAGGGGAGGGAGAGGGAAAGAGGGAGGA
>NW_021604606.1:1325698-1350596 GCF_004785775.1 Grammomys surdaster | reverse complement strand
GGAGGGGAGGGGAGGGGAGGGGAGGGGAGGAGAGGAGAGGAGAGGAGAGGAGAGGAGAGGAGAGGAGAGGAGAGGAGAGGAGAGGAGAGGAGAGGAGAGGAGAGGAGAGGAGAGGGTAAGTGCACTTCCCAACAAGCCTGACTATCCTGCATTGTATCCTCCACACCCAGATGATGAAAGGGAAGAACTGACTCTTTGTTCTCTGACTTCCTTATGTGCACTGTGGCACATACATACACACAAATAGATATATATGTTTAAAAAGACAAGAGAAAGCAAATGTTAACTATGGAAAAAGTTAGGCAACAATATAATAAACACCAATAACTGTATAAAATGTACAGGAGAAAAAGACTTGAAGCAATGTTCTAAAATGTAAATCATAGTTATTTCTGGTGCTAAGATATGAGGTGTTTTCATTTTCTTTTTACACTTAAATGGATCTTCTGACATTTCAGGAATGCAGATATGTATTTTAAAGTTTGAGAAAAATAAAATCAGAGAAAATTTCAACACCTTCAAAAGGCCTGCTTTTCCCTAAAGTTTACAGCCTGTTGCCTCAGAGCTTAGGTTTCAAAATGACACACTCTCAAACATTTACTGAAGCAAAGAATCTATGAATAAATGATACTAAGAGCATATCAAATTATATACAGCCTCCCCTTTCTTTGTCATTTAAATTTTAAAGCCACACCAAAATATTTTTCAAAGGTCTTTGCTTACCTTAATTATAAATTAGTTGTTGCTACTAGACAAAATTATTTTCAGAATAGCAGATCACTAAGTTTCCCAAAGATATCAAATTGTCCATAAAATTTATTACATATTACTATCTCTATTACTAGGAGGCTTTAACTTCATTCTGGAGAGACTTTCCTATCTCTCCAGAAAGTTCTATCTTACCAGCTTAATAACCACCCTTAAGAAACCACCATCTATCTCTTTCTATCATCTGTGAATGGTATGTGTATTCTCTCCTAGCAAAATATTTTACCTTTGCTTTCTTTCAAAGAGAACACTTATATACTCAGAAGCTAGTATGTTCAGGGCATGAGTGACAAAAATGAGCAAGGCTTTCTATTTTATAAAGAAGGTTTTGTTATTGTTGTTTTTGTTTTATTTAGTCGGGAGAGTTTTGGACAGTAAACAAACAAACAAATGAACAACCCCAAAACAAGCAAGCATTATAACCAAATCTATGAATGATCATTTGTGTCTGAGCTTTGTTGTTGACTAGTTTTGATTTTCGTTTGATTCTTTGTTTTTAAATGCTACCCTCCTTTTTTCTTTTGTCAGGTCAGTTGCCTTACAGTCCAGGATGTCTTTTTAAACTACCTTATGTAACTCAAACTCAGAAAGTCCTACAAATTATTTTCTATGTTCTTATTCTCTATGTATTGGCATAGATGATTGATTAGTTTATCATGCATGAAGGTCTCCTGCCCTTCAATAATTTGTTTGCTTGTTTTCACATCTACCCTCTAGCTTTTCCCTGCTCTACTCTTCATTAAGAGAAGTTGGCTTCCAGGTAACTTTATCTAACAGGAACCATGGGCCAGCGGAGATAGAGGCTAGTTTATTTATTCTTCCCTTCCTTGCTGTACTTCCACAAAACATCTGTCAGTAGTTCTGTCTCCTAGCTGTAGCTTCCTGGAATAAGCCTCTCCAGTAACTCTGGATCCAGATAAATGGTCCTGATGTCAGAATTTTGATGACACTACCTCTTACCACTGTATCTCTGTCCCTGTGGCTTCATAGCTATAAGATCCTTGAGTAAGTAATTCCTTCCATGAAAATCTCTTCATTAAAAATAACTAGAGTGATTTTCATTTTCTGAGTGGACCTTGACTGGACACGGTCCAAGTGAAAAACATATCTAGTATCAAAACCCTGAACATCCAAGGCTCCTTTTAGTCTTATCCCATCTCTGCAGCTATTCCCCTATCCATGTTCTTACTCTAAAACTAACACCATCAGTTAATCAGTAGGCATTTATGCTATGGGTCAGGCTTTGGGGCATGATGTTAAGACATAGTGTTCCTATTTAGAACAAGGTGTCCTCTAATTCACGATCCTCTTGCCTCAGCCACCCATGTTCTAGGATTACAGATGTGAGGCACTATGCCTGACTTCAACTTTTAAGACTATAGTTAGGAACACAGAGTTATAAAGTTGGAGATACATACCTATGATATTGCTGAGGTTATCTGCATTCGGTTAAAAGTTCTACTGCAGAATCTTGTCTGTTTTAAACACTGTCATTATTCAAAGCAATTATAACTCCTTGAACAGTTCCTATATCAGATATTTTATCATTCTATGCATATTATCTTTAATCTCTGGAATTTTTAATAAGTTATGAGTCCAGCTAACTGAGTTTCAGAATTATTAGTGGCTTCTTCCTTTGGCCACAGAAAACTTGTACAATGACTAGAATTTAAATACACATCCCTTCAGATTCAAAGAAAGTAGACTATTTTGCTGCTGCAAAACATTGTACCTAAATCTAAACCGAATATGCATACAGCATTTTATACAGTAGATAAAAAACAAACTTAAAATTTAGATAGACTACATCAAGTTTAATTATAAGGGAGGGAAAAGCATTAAACTAAGCAGTGAGGTTGCCAACAATTAATCCCTGGCCCTCATCCTATTAGAGGATGGTTTCTATATTTCCTCTTCTAAAATAATTGTTAAGGAGGGCTGGAAATGCCAAGTTACCTTGTCTGAACTTGACTTAGTTGGCAGAACATGAAAACTCATCAGTAATCTTTTTCAGGTATTCTTGTTTGGTTAACTACTCTGTCTTGCCTGAAGGTCACATGATTTGAGTCTAGGTTTATACTGTCAAAAATTAAATGTTCTTAGAACATTGCTACTCAAAATGTAGCTCTCTACAAGGATAAAAATTAAAAAATATAGTTTGCATCTTTTATATCATTTGTATTGTCAGGAGATACAAACCCAATAGTCTCATCTCATGGAACTAGGTAACTGAGTGATGCTATAATTGATTGGTGAGCTATACATGTCCTAGAGTACTTGCTAGTAAGTTCAGTAGAACTACCTACAAGAACTATGCTGTACTTACATATTGACAAGAACAAATACAGGCTGGAGAGATGGCTTAGCACGTAAAGGCACTTAGACACAGTTACACAAATAAATAAGATGTAGTTTAAAAATTTTTTATAAGGAACAGATAGGATTGTTACTGACCATTGTCTGTTCGATAAGGACTACTCTATCTATACAGGGCCAGAAAGTGAAGTATACAATTGATTGCCTTTGAATTGAAATGAACACAGTACAAATATGTGAATATGTAAATCTATGTGAGTATAGGTACCTATCCAGATATGCATACAAGCACACATTCATATACAATATTTTTCCAAGTTACAAAATTTCATTTTATTAAGGGGCAAAAGGACCTCCCTGGAGTTATCCAAGTCAAGACTATGGAATGGCAAATTCAGAAACACTGTCAAAGACTGTATCATCAATTCATAAATAAGCTAAAGACTCAACCACTGTGTCATAAGAGTCTTTCAGAGTATTTGTAGGTCATTATACTACCACCATAGAGGGGATGGACGTTAAAAACTCAATATCTACTTTATGTCAGTGTTCTGACTGTTCTGAATCTCTTTTCCGCAAAATTGCTGCTCCCAAGGGACATAAAGGTAATCAGACATGTGCCTTAAAAGAAAAAGAAATATTGGAAGTGTCTGAATAAGAGCAGACACGTTTTTAGATGCCCTTTCTCAACATGCAAAAAATAATAATCTGCAAACCCAGCTACGTAAAATTGCCCACATCTAGTATTTTTCTCCCAGCTGCAGGTGTAACCTTAAGGCTCCTTTTACATGGATCAACAAAATTCAAATTTTGTAGTTCTTTTAAGTTGTAAAATAGTCAAAGTCTAAGAAACATTCTTTGTGACTTTTCTTGGGATACAGGCTTTGAGAAATGGAAATTAGAACTATGTTTATGTATACTCCTCGATTAGAGGCTTTAAATCAAGTTCTTTGAACAAGAAAAATGCTCCAATAAAATTTTCCATTAAAATGCCATAAATTTTAATTTTTGAAGTTACATTTCTATTCTGCAAATGGAAAAAATCAATTGTTCCCAATTAATGCTGAAGAGGCTGGTAAATTTTCTGTGTTCCTTTTTTAAGCAAGATAGCAGAGGTAAAAGGAGACCATGTTAATATCGTCTATATTCCATCTTGCAAATCTGAGTAAATCTCCTATGCTATGTCAGCTATGGAATAAAGAGTGTCATTTGGGATTCCATAGCTTAATTATGCTGATAAAGCAGTTTTATAAATCATGCTACGCATAATGGATATTCCTTTGAGAACAGTGAACTAGAAGCCATAAAATATGTGCTCAGGACTTGATTCTTCAATCCATATGTCATTACAAATATGTCACATCAACTTGAGCTTCTGCTTGCCCAACTCCAAATAGAGAGAGGAAACAGTTACCCCATCCTCTGGTGTGATAACATTATTTTTCACATTAAAAACAGGAGTAAGTACACTCAAGGGCTGCTAAGACATGAGATCTGAAATTGAGAATGAAAGAGAACCCAGACCATCTAACTCACAGATGTATAAGGGTGAAACAAGGTTATTTCTGAAGACTCTTTATACACTAAGTAGTGCCACACAAATCTAACTATAATTATTATAAATATGATTATCCTATTATCTCTATCTTCTAAGCTGGTGATGACAAAATAATTGGAGTTGGGGGTGGGACAACTGTATCCACAAGATCAAGCCTAATTCTAGCCAGGAGTTAAGAGGAAAAACAAATATTTAGATACCTGCCTATCATTATGTATAGGAAACTAAGACCAATGAAAAGGAAAAGAACAGCCTGGGGTCATTGGCAAGATGGAATCTAGATCTAGACTTCCTTTCTAGTTTGAGGCGTTAGAATAGAAAAACTAAAGGTGAGAATAGAAGCTTTGCTTCAAAACGAAGTTTCTTTAAAGTAATGGGCATAAAAATAAAGATGAGAATTCCTAAAGCACTCATTAAGTCTAAGTTTTAAAAACTGACAACTTTTTTATCCTTCAAGTAGATACTATGCTGGATCATGGGTTTCAAAACTTGAACCACAGATAAAACATGCTATATCCTTCTAGTACTTCAAGTAGGGCAAAAAAAGTCACTCTTGGTTATAAAGACATCAATGAAGGAAAATCCTATCAGAACATCTATGTAGCCTATATACACCTTAATAAAATGGAATAATCAGTTAACTTTCTGAAGTGTTCCTCTCTGCCTATTATATTTTTATCCAAGTCTTCTGTGTGTATGCCAATATTATTCTTCAGAATTGATGTTAAAAACTACTAATTTGGAAAGGAATTGTACAGGAGCACATAAAGATTTAGTTTTAAATGAAGTTCCACAAATAAAGCAGACTAAGATACACATTTTTATTTAGAGACAAGTTTCTCTGTGTAACCCTGGTGTTTCTGGAACTCACTCTGTAGACTACGCTGGCCTCAAACTCAGGGATCAGCCTGTCTATGCCTCCAGACTCCTGGGATTAAAGATTTGCACCACCACACCAGGATTGTTAAAAATATTTCAAAATGATCTACTATGGGGAATAAGGAGCTTTTTAAATAGTTTCTTAAAATTTCAATGATAAACTTAAGTGAAATGCCAACTTTGAGAAAAGGACAGCTCTTTAATCATTTAATTGCACTGCATATAAATCAGTGAAATTATATTTCAAAATAACCTGCAGAGTATATTACCAGTGAACTCCCACTGATTTGTAAATGTGTTTGGGAGTCACACAGAGCTTTGTAATAATCATCCCATTACATTTCTAAAAATGCTGATAGAAACACGAAATTCACTTCATGGATGAAGCATACAACTACTTATAAGAAACCAGGATGAATATACCATCTCAAAAAAAAATGAAGCAGATAGAAGACATTTTCATTTTTTATATTTCAATAACTCCACTATGACTGCATTATTAATGTGGGTACAGATATAGAAATGCTAAAAAAAAATTAAAAAAAAAACACTAATGCCAAGTTGTTCTTATTAATTTCTTCCTAGTGAAAATCTAAGAGAATGTATTTACAGAATTATTAACGTTGCATAAAATTTTTCTGGAATTCCAAAGTCCTTATGACTGCCAAACAGTTACTGTAAACATTTAAATTACTACTTTTTTAAAGATTATTTTTATTTTATGTGTAATAACGTTTTCCTTGTATATATGTCTACTACACGTGTCCAGTGCCCTTAGAAGCCAGAAGAGGGCGTCAGATTCCTGGAACTGGAGTTACAGAAAGGTTTAAGATGCCCTGTGGATCCTGGAAACCGCACCGGGTCCTCAGCAAGAACAACCAGTGCTTCAAATTATTTAATTGTTATACCTCTTTTGAATGTATGGGAGCCTGACAATATTTTTCCTTGTGACTTGGAATTTTTTTCTCTATATAAAACCTAAAACCAAGGGAAAATACTCATATTTCTAGCATTTTTTGAAAACCCATGCCAAAGGGCCATTTTATATATGTTATGAGTAAAATAAAACTAGTCTTATGTTTCTTTTAAATTAAGGGAAGTTAGTCTTGGGAGGGGATGAGGGTATAACTCAGTGGGAAAGTTCCTCCCTAGCATGTAAAAGGCCCTGGGTAAAATCCCCAACACCTTACAAATAATGTTAGTGTGAGTGTGTGTGTGTGTGGGGGGGGGTGTATGTGTGCTGAAACACAAGTACATGCATACCCTGGGGGTAGAATACAGCTCCTCAAGCATGCTAGGTAAGCACGTCACTGTTGCGCTGCATCTCTTGTCCCTTTATTGCTAAAATGTTTAAGCCTGGTTTTGTGTGTGTGTGTGTGATTGAATATATTTAGAGACTAAAATATATGATATAATCCTCTTGAGCTTCCAGTTACCTGACTAATTCTCCAAGAATCCGAGTGTTCACACATAAATTACATATATGTAAGGATATAAGGTATTTCTATGTGTTGTGCATGTGTACTGAACATGAGTGTATATGTGTATATATGTGAACAGCTGTTTCTGTTTTTCTATTATGAATTTTCATTGCTTAAGGCACTATAGTTCCAGGGACACTAAAGAATGAGATGGACATATCAATGTTAAAACATATTTGCGAATTGTGTAAATACCATGTTCATTGTAGAAAATGAAGAAGAAAGAATACAAAAGAAAATATCTAAAATCCATTGACTAGAGGTGTCTAATATTAATATCTGAAATAACATTTTACCTTTCATAATTGAATGTTCATGTGCTAGTTTCTAGTCCTTACAAAATGTGTTTGACTTCTGCTATCATAAAGTAGAGGAAATAACTCAACTCTTTTAATAGTGACACAGAGACCATAGATGCATATTGAACACGTTGCTTGGGACTGTGAACAAATCAGAAAATGGAAACTTCTTTAGAAGTATGTGTATTTAGGAACATGTAACACTGAAAGATGTTTGGAATGGGAGTACAGGAAAGGGAAAGACAGTATTTTCAGTATGTTACCATAGACATACTCTATGTTCAGGCTTTATCAGGAGAGAAGGGTAGACAAGGTCTAAAACATGATACACCAGACTACACAACTACTCTTCCTTTCATGAACTGAGTACATCTGAAGACTTTGAACCATTTTATCCTGTTCAAAGCAACAACTTAGAATGAAAGGGTTATTTCTTGAAGAAGGAAAAATAAAACCCAGTAAATAAAATTTAAAACCAAAGACTTCTTTTCAGTGTGTTCTCCTTCTATTTCAAAGCGAGAACAATATAATCTGTGAGAAGAGTAAGAGCAATTTTGACATTAATTATATAAGACACTACCAGGGCTGAAGGCATAACAAATGAAATGGATCACTCCATAGGTAAAAGGAAAATCTGCAGCCTAGGAATTTAGTGTATCATTTTCAGAAACAGCATAATTTGTTCAAAAACTGTCATTTATGTAATTAATCCATCCTTAGGTATAACCATAAAGTTGGTGCATTTATAACATGTATAATAATATATACATCTATTTTATATATATATATATATCACCAATATGGACAGACTTTACTGAGAGAATAATACCAAGGAGATCAAGGAACTTACAACCACCTTGGTCAATTGATAACATACTCCAAACATTTGTGCACTATTGATGATTGCCTCTATGTACCTGAATTCAATTCAATGTTTTGAGAAATGTGAGTTAATCTCATCTATCATGGGAGGCAAATTGCTAGCATGGGACATGGGTAAGACATAGACGTGTAGTCCCTCAATAAATGGAAGATGTTATTTGATGAGCAAACATTCAAATAAAGAAATACTTTATTGCAACAACAACCACCACCACAAAATGACCTTGGAAATATTCACTCTGAAAGCTGAAAAACAAATGTCAACCCTTAGTTCTTTTGTAGGATGTTTGTTACTATGCTAGGAAGAAACAGAATTTCTCAGGGATTTAGAATAGAATACACAGTTATATAGCTGCATTTTATTATATGCAAATAGCACCTCAATAAAGTTGATTTAATAAAAGAAAGTTTACAATACATATGATGTAAAATTCCCTGCAACTATAAAATGCCATTGCCTTCCAAATATGGAATGATTAGTCCAAGGTTATAAGCTATATACCAGATTACAAAATAAAATAGAAACTATTCAAACTACTGAGAAAACACTAAAATATTATTACATGTGTATATGGTTCTGACAAAAAATGAAAATATCTATGCAAAAATCTATATAATGAGTCTATAATTAGTTTGTCAATCATGTTTGTAATGTCTCATTACAGAATAAAAGTGATAGAAAAGAATATGTAATCACATAGAAATATGGTCACAATATGTTACTTTTACATAAAAAATAGATTCTTAACAGTGAATCACTCATTTAAAAATAAGAAGTGTGTGCGTATTTGTTGTCTGATGGGGATAAAACAACAGGCTTCAGAGGTAGTATTGAAGTGTTCTACTACTAAGCTACATGTCCAGACTAATGAACTTGTTTTAAGAAGGAAAATTTGAAGGCACTAACTAACTAGCCTATTAAACAGTTAATTCTAAGAAGCAATTAATAAATGATTTGGGATTTTTAAAGCTTATCTGTATTTTTAAACTTTAAAAGACCAGCATGTTAATTCTATAATAGTTTTTTTTTCAAGTAAATTACAATAATACAACTGGAGATCATGAAGACTAGAGTTATAAGTGTGCTCTGTAAACTACATGTGACATTCAGGTTTTCTACAAGTGGTACAAAAATAATCCAAAATTAGAAGCTGAGATCAGTTATGTGCCTGAAAATGAAGTGCTTAAAGATTAACTGATCTTAATTGCATTTATTTATTTTTAATTTCTAAACAGCTACACTGAAATGACATATTACTTGAAATTTTTTAGATATGTCTGGTGAGTAGAATTACAGCTGCCTTTTTTTTTCTTGTCATGCTTTTTACTTGCATTTTCCAGACTTTCTGGAAGAAATCATCACTTATAATTTTTTAAAAAAGGTCTTTTTTTGAGACAGGGTCTCATTAACTAGTTCTAGCTGGCCTGGAACTCACTATGTAGACTAGGCTGGCTTTTACTACACAGAGATCTGTCTGCCTCTGAGTGCTAGGCTTAAAAGATGTGCTCCACCAAGCTCAGCAAAATCCTTTTTTAAAGGTTGTTTTGTAGTTTTATTTTGTAGCTAATGAGTCCTCCTGTGTTTCTTAATGCCTCTCGACCTGTAGTTCATCATCCAACGAGAACGATGGCAGACAATTCATAGATGTGACTCTCCCATGCCACACCCATACAACCCTGCTTGCCTATACACAGTTTGTGTGTGAAAAAGTGTGTAAAACACTCTTGATTCCCATGGGCTTCATCACATTCACTTCATTATTATACTTTGTAGGCTTTTTGTTTGCTTGATTTATTTACTAAGACAAGAGGTCTCACTGTGTTTCCTTGGCTAGCCTGGAACATACAGTGTAGCCCAGGCTGGCCTCCAGCTCAGTTTCCTGCCTATCCGCCTTCCAAGTGCTGGAATAAAAGGTATGCACCAACCACTATACCCAGTATACAGTATACATTAACTTTACACTTTATGAATTATTAGTTTATAATTTCAAATAAATTCACACATAAAAGAATGCATAACTAAGTAAAACAGTAACTAAAAAGCTAGCCACATCAGAGAATTCAGATTAATCCCCAAAACAATCCAAATTAGGGCAGAAGAGAAGGTTCAGCATATATGAGCACTGCCTGCTTTTGCAGAGGACCCTGTTTTTATTCCCAGCACCCACAAGGTGGCTCACAAATGTTTGTAACTTCAGTTTCAGATCAGATGACCACTTTTCGTCTGTTCTAGTAACATCGTATATAGAGATATATTAAGGGAAAAACACCCATACATGCAAAATAAATAGTAATAATACAAAATCTTTTAAAAATTCCAAATTATAAAGTGATAAAAACCTGTCTGGCTTTCACATAAACACCCACAAATCAATGTAGAAAAAGCATTTAAGTGATCAGACTGGTGACCTGATAAATCATTGGCATTCTGAGCTCTGGAAAAGGGGCAGAAAATCATTTTACACAACATCTGTGCCTTAGCAAAAGTTATCCCTTGGGTTTCACAAGGAAGAAATCAACAAAAGAAACTTGAACAGTTCTCTTTATGGTGCAGTAAATAAAATCATATAGACCTTTAGGTATACTGAAATTTCAAGAAACAGTGAAACTGTCAAGTTCTTTTTTTTTTTTCAGATGAGAATGTCTTCCTGTCAACTATAAAGAGAAGAGTGCAGCTGCTCACCCTTGAAGCAGCTGATATATTCACAACCCTGATATATTCACAAAACAAATGGCTGACATCCTACAAATCAGACTTCAAGTCAGCTGACATTTAACCTGAAGGAAACATAGCCATGTCCTTACCTAAAGACTGGTAGAGCTCTGTCATTTTGGGATGGTCCCAACAAGTTGTTTGGGTCTCGTGGCTAAAACACAAAAGATAAAGACAGACTTTAGAACCTACAGTGATCAACAGCAAAGACAAATCGTTTGATCAACAGCAAAGACAAATCGTTTTTCTTCTCATGGCTACTTCTAAGGACTTTCACAGAGTCATACAGACTATATTGCAAGCTAAAATGGCTCCTTTGTTTTCCAAGGGAAAAGCAATACTAACTCGATTCGTTCTAGAATTTGTTACTTTTTCACGCCCACACATTGAATCACTACTCTTTTTGACAAAATTGACATTGACCTTGTTATATAATCAGTAAGCAAAGGTCAGGATTGCCTCAGTTCTACACTGTGAAACATAGAGAAAGGAAAATGACAGTTGTCATTCAGGTGTGTCAGTTACATAATTACAAATCACCTAGTTCCTCATGTGTTTCCTTGGCCCCTGTTCTATTATTCTTTCTTTTCCACAGCCACACTTCATATTTGTGAGCAGTTTAAGGCATATCCAGAACCCCACTAATATATGTCATCATCCTTCCTCCCTCCCACTACTGTTAGAATGTTTTTTAAACTCACTACTCTGTATACCAGCCCGCTTCTTCATACATGTTCTTAGACCTGAATGAAATATTCACAATTCTCCATTTCTTCAAGTGTGGTGGCCTGCTATTAGCTCCTGCCCCAAAAGGAACAAAACACCTTTGTTCCTCATTCAATCACATGAACAAACCCAGGAGAGATAACTACATATACTTTTCCTTACTTGGGCCCATCTACCTCAATCACCATAGCATCATATTTCCTGTTTTCAGAGATTACATGCTGAGCTTTTATAGAATAAAATGCAGCTTGGAACAATATTTCAGCATTTATATGCTGAACCTATTGATAATCTTTTTTTAATGGGAAATGTGGAGACCCAGGAGGGGAGAAAGAGCTTAAATATGGGCATGTCAATGGGACCAGAAAGTAGAGAGGCCCACACACACAAAAAAGAGGGATTTGGGGAAGCAATAATGTCAAATGGACTCAACATAGATTTGTAATTTTAGGGCTTTACAGTCCAGAGGTGGTGTAATTTGATGCAAGTGTACTCACCTGGTAAAACGGCAAAGGATTAAGTGACATTGAGAACTGATGCATCTGAATTCAGAGTCATTTTGCTATCATGTGTTCCCCAAGTTACCATCCATTACAATATAGACGTGGAAGGTTATGAATGATACTTCCCAAGGGGAAAAACTATACCCACCATGTATTTGGTTAAAAAGAAGTCAAAAGGAGGAAACATTTCAAGTAGTTTGATAAATATAATCATAAATATCAGAGACATATGAAAATTGGCAAACTGGTACCACCTCAAAGACCATTCTCCCTGTGATATTTACAGTTCAGTAATTGAGCTGAGGAGGCTACTCAAATCAATTTGCAAGAAAATGCTTGTAAATGGCTGTCTCACAATCAAATTTGTTCATTTATGTTTTGCTTTTCTGCAGAGAAAATTCACATTTGAAAAGTGTCAATCAGGATCACCAGCTGAGCGAGTATCAAGGAATGACATGGAAGTCATGGGGAATAAGGAGAGAACACAGCCACTTTAGGAAGGTTTGGGAAAGACCATGACCAAGCTGGTTTATAATGTACAGAAGGGGTGGGTGGGACTAGTACTTTATATGCACAGTAAAAGGAGGCTGCAGCTTGCAGCTTCATGGAAAAAGTGTTGCTTGTTCTCGAGTGATTTGTAGCTCAAAAAGTGACTGTGCCCTCCAATTCCATAAACAAGGGCTCCATCCTGAATTCTAGCTTCCTCCCTTTCCAAAGCCCATCTAGATGTGAGAACCAGTAAGAGAAAGGGGGAGGGGAGATAGACATGTCCACCCATATGGCCCTTATTAGACACACAGTGCCATAGCTACATCCCATCTCCAGGACATTGCGTCAACTATAACATCTTTAACAGATCTGCAGGAAACTGTTTGGCTAAGCTGATAAACCTGGCCAGGCAGCAGGGACACACAACCACTCTGAAAAGCATCCATCTGAAACTGATTCAAATAAGAGAATCAGAGCGATGAAATAAAGTTGAAACAAAATTTTCAAAGGAATGAGAAATGTGCATACAATTTCCAGCAGAATTACACAGAAAGCCACTGGGAACTTGATGTAGTTCCCCATGCCCCATGTCCAAAAGACAAAACAAAACACAGAAAGAAAACTCGTGTTTATCAACATACCAACATTTCTAGCCTTTTAATCACAGTTATTGGGCAGATTAAAAATGATGACATAGGTATTAGAAATTATAGTTTAATTCATCGGTCCTCAACAAAATCAGCATTTCCACTGTGAGATAACAGAAGAAGCTGCCAGCCCATGGCACCCTTTTCCCTGACTTGTTTGATACATGTTATTCTCCCAATTATCTTGGATTCAAGGGTATTTGAATAAAGTGGGTAAAAGAATACTCAAATAATTCCCAGAATCAACCTTCTCTTATCTTCCTCTCCTTTGACTCACACACCTCTCCTTTTCAAGCAGTACAAAGTAACCAGAAAAGCAGACTTAGATTTCACCTTTGCAGTCTTAGCTTCACTTCCCTGCAAAGCAGCACTAAGAGAAGGAAGTGGAAAGAAGAGAAGAATAAAGGGTGTGCCTGATCCTTGAAATTAGAAAGATTATCTTTTCATCATTTAACTCTAAGATGCTTGGCAAAACAGGCGAATGAACATCAAATTGGAGGATAAGAACCAAATAGTCCACTTCACTCCATGTGGGAATGGTTGTACCTGGAGTGAAATCAAAGCCCTACAGGAGCACACTAAACCTCTCAAAAGACAGGAAGACAGTGAGAAGCACAGATGTACCTAGCTCGCATCTATCTATAGTCTGTCTTGAAGGGTACACTGATTGGCGGGGAGAGAGACATGATCAGTTTGTATTTTACAATCGCATTTGTTACTCTGTGACTGTCTCCAAAAAAATAATACTGAAAATTTTCATCTACTTGAATATATACAGATACTATAGAAAAATAGGCTGCATACTTTACACATTGGGAATACACTTTCCATATAGTTCACAAGTTACTGGGTACATCATTGTTCAGCCTTCCTGAGAACAATGATGTTCAATATAGACTACAAGTCTTTACGTACATTAACACTGTCACTGACTACACAGACAATCCTGAAAACCTTCAAATCTTTAAAACATGCTATTGATTCTGGTCCCACCGATTCCAAAGCCTGGCATCAGCTACACCTCTCTGAGTAATCTCCCAACTGAGGTCCACCCCCTCCTTTATGTGTGAAAACCACAAATAATCTCTCTTTTCTTTTTATTTGTTACCATGATATAAATTAAAATAGTAAATCACTGGCTGTCACAAAAGATCCTAACAACACGTACTTGTCAATAATCAGAAATTAAAGCATTACTATACTGAGCACGGGGTTGACCTAATTTCCTACCATAGAATTTAAATTTCCTTTCACCTTTTTTAGTTTCAAGTAGTGTGCAAGGTTATTATAACTGCCTCAGAGCTGTTCCTGCTGTCAGTGCTACAATAATCAGACTTATTGGAATTGCTTTTGTAGTTTCTTAAAAACAAACATTAGGCACATAAAAGTAGCAAATATCTAAAGCATTCACTGAGGAAGTGGCAGTTGCCTAATTAAAGGAAGATTTCTTTTTGCAACCACTGTTATATGGTACTGAAAATATATATTCTTTCCACTATTTCCCAGGGCTGAACTAATCACTATGCACCAATGTAAAAAAACAAGTAGCCTTCTCTTGCGTTTTACAAGGAATTAGGGTATAGTTTCATATATGATCTGGAGCACACATACACGCACACACACACACAAACACATGCACACACACACAGACAGATTTCCATTTAATCTGGGAATCAGACTCTTTCTAGAGGAACCTTGGCATTTGCATGCTGAATTGTTGAACTTGGCTAGTACTGCTGGAATACTGGCAGGGTGGGGATGGGAAAATATATTTAGAAGTTTCTGCTACTGTGGGGAAGGGACTTCAGTGGCTATGTGTCAATCTTAGCATCAGCAATCCGATTCTTGTTCCCATTTCTTGTTCTCAGAGATAGTTAACATTTCATTCTATTTGGGTGAACTCAGGGCAAAGATGATGGCCTTGGTGGCTGTTCCAGCTGTTACTTGTCCTCACAGTTCTATTTGTTTTTCAAGGCTTACCTCCCACCCACCCTCAACTTTGGCCAAGGCAATTTCGTTTCAGGGTCATGTCCAATGCATGATCAAACAATGAGGACGGAAAGCAATTCCACAGTGCTCAAGGGTCAGAAACCTTTCATATAGCCATGTTGTTTCCTTTGCCCCTCTCGCTTCTTTAAGAGCAAGGGTACTCTCCTCGGGTTTGGAACAAGGAAATAAAAATATCTACACACACACACACACACACTCACACACACACACACACGATGATGGGGTAACAAGGACAGGGGAGTTAACTCAGGAACCAGAAGGAATATTTGTTAAGGAAAGAATGTTAATTTCACTTAAAGACTTTACTTTGACTTAAACAAGAAGATGGATTTTTTTCCCATTGAGATTAAAGCATTTTATAATTAATACTATGGCTCCCTTAGACAATTAAACCCCATTCAATTTAAGTTTCAAACTTAACTTCACATTTAATAGAGATAAGCAGTGTCTTGCCCTTTCCATTGTGATCAGATTAGGAATCACAAACTTTGCTTAAGGACTAGCAGACACCCAGAGAAACAGAAACGGCACCCTGAAATGACTCCAAACTGAACCTCAAAAGAAGCCCAACAAACAAACAAATAATAATAATAATAATAATATATATATATATATAGAAAACCTCAAACCCTCAAGCCCCTCTTTGTTTTCTCAGTCAATTCCTTGACTTTCTAGGCTTTAATTGTTTGTGTTTCTTTATTTCTCCAAGTCCTGCAGCATGAAATAAGCACAGGAGAAAAACACAGCGAGGGAAATGTCAGTTGGAATCCTCGGAAGAAATCAGGCAGAAAGTTGACCTTTTGGCACTTAGCAGTGCAATGCAAGGTAGAACCGCGTGCGCCCCTTCTTCCTGCCAGGTCCAGTGACGGTTTCGGGGAACAACCCGGCTGGTTCTTGTCCACACTGGGAGCCCGGCAAGGGAGCAAAAAGCTCCCCGGAGCCGATCCCCGCAGGAGGAACCAGCTGTCCGTCTCTGGGCAAAGCGAGAAATCCGCTTTAGCTCTCCGAGCCTGTCCCAGCAGCCAGGAAGGAGCTGGCTGGCAAGCACTGGTGCCGGGGTGGAAGCCCCAGGGACGCACCTGCAGAGGTTCCCAGGACAGGCGGGGAGACCTGCCGGGACGCCCCGGTCTAGCTGATACCAGCCTCCGCCAGCTACCACTGCCTCTGGTCCAAGTTTTGCCTTCCTCTGGCTGCTGCTCGTGCCACAAGTGCACGAATTGCGGGGATAAGAGGGGGTCCGGGGCTGTGATCCACTTACCCTTTGAGATGTTCCCTCATGGTTGTAAGGGTTTCACAGTCAGTCAGGGGCGGGTGCTTAGCGTGGAGGAGTAAGCTTGCCCGAGCCACGGGGCTCCCCGAAAGTCAAGCGCCGCCGCCCAGGCTCGCAGCCGAAAGCACTGCGGAGGAGCCGCCGCTGGCTGGCGGGCTGGCGGGCGGGCCGGACAGGGAGGGGGAGCTGCGTGCAGACGGGGCGGGGCTGGGAAGGGCTCCTCCCCCACCTAAGGACCTGGGAACCTGGATAGCCAGTGACAGGGCAGTGAGCGCTTTCAAAGCAGAACAGAAATAGAAAAAAAAAAAAAGATATAAAGAAAGAATGAAAGGAGTTGAAGGTAGACCCAGGAACCTGGAAGCCACATCCCCTCTTACCATCATCCCCTAAAAATCCTCTGGCAAGGCTACTTGTTGCCTAAATAAATGACCTAGGTGCAAATGACCTCATCATAGATAATTAGCGTGTGGGCTTGGAGTTTTCTTTTTAGAAAATGAAAGGAAAAAATAATCACACGAGAAAGAATTCACCTCCCTTCTCCACCCCCATCTTTCTCAACTGAAAATTAAAGAAGTAGGACAGGAAAACATAAAATCAAACTTATTCTGAGTTACCACGGATTTTTTTTTTTTTTTGAGACAGGGTCTCTCACATAGTTCTGACTGTCCTAGAACTCACTAAGTAGACCAGACCAGAATTGGCCTTGAACTCACAGAGATCCACCTGTTTCTTCCATCCCATTGTTAGGATCAAAGGTGTGCACAAAACTCTGTTACTCTGGATTCTTAAGAAACAACTGTTGATGTTACAGCACTGATTCTTTTTTTTTTTTACTGGATATTTTATTTACATTTCATCCTCCACCCACCCAGGAACCCCTTGTCCCCTCACCTCTCCTCCTGCTTCTCTGCGGATGTAACCCCTACCTACCCCCCACTCCCAACCTCCCCACCCTCAAATTCCTACCCCCTGGGGCGACCAGCCTTCATGAGACCAAGGATCTCTTCTCCCACCTATGCCCAGCAGGGCCATCCTCCCCACATATACAACTGGAGCCATGGGTCCCTCCCTAAGTGCTCCCAGGCTGGTTGTTTAGACCCTGTGAGCTCTGATTGGTTGGTATTGTTGCTCTCCTCATGGGGCCACAAATCCTTTCAGCTCCTTCAGTCTTCACTCTAACTCCTCCATTGAGAACCCCATGATCAGTTCAATGGTACAGCACTGATTCTTGAAACGTCCTTCTAGAACTAACAATTTTACCATCACCTGAAGACATCTTAGAAAGGACTGCTTCTCTGCCCCTAGAGCCTCAACCTGGATCTACCAAATCAAAAACTGGACACATTAAAGTTTCAAAGGCTCCGATAAACACTCTGAGTACAGTGGCACTGGTAGTTTTATCTTGCAGTGCTAGGAAAAATCCGGAAGGATCTCTTTTTCCAGTATAGCACAGGATTTGCAAAGTAAGTAGGCCTTGAGGGCCTAGTGTGACTCATATCAGAAGCTGCCATAGGAAGGTAGAGTTCAACTATATATGCAACTGTTTTGAACTTGGAGATATTGTGGTTGGAAGGAAAACTTTATTAGCATAAAAATTGTCCACACTCTCCACTTCATAGTTTAGAATCCAAGGAGCTACTCTTTTTCTTTTTTATCTTTCAATCATTTGGTTTTTTAAAACTCTTCTGGATGATTCATCCCCTTATGTCTATGTTTTATGTGTTTTCTTTTTATTTTTTTTAAATATCATCTTTTCTCCCCTCAACATTTATTGCTTCGATTGTTTAAGCCTAAAGGATCAGCACACATCAATTTCCATTTATTGGTATGTTACAGCACAAAAAAGAAGCAGAAATGGAGAAAGTAAAGGACTCAGTGGCTTCTTCAGCACTTTTGACAAACTAAATAAGAATGTAAACGTTATCACTAAAGATATGTGCCTGTAGGTAAGACTAGTGTTGCTATTTTAAAGCAAATATGTCATTTTTTTGGCATTTCTCTTCAGCGACTCAGTCTGGTGTTTGCTATGCTTTAGCAATTTTGAGCTAGTGAGATGAAGAGGCAGCTGCTAGTGTGGTCTAAGGAGGACACACTCAGACTTATTTTGGGGTGAGGATGCCCATAGGCTTAAAAGTAGATTCCAAGTCTGCCTTTCTTTCTCTAGAGTGCAGGCATTAGTGGCCTTTGATGAGAAAACAGTGGCTTCTACAGCAAATCAGTGAGAGTAATCATCATGTCGATGCTGGACATCACTTAAATATTGTTTACTTCAAGGAGAAGATACAACCCCCACAGCATGAACACTTGTAAATATTAGAAATCAATTGACTAAGGATCTGCAAGCCCTGTGTGCTGAGGTTTGCTGTCATTCGCTTTTCTTTGTTTTCTGTCAGTTGGTTTGTTGATAGTTTTGCAGTTAGTTAAGTGAACTGCTCAAGATTCAGGAGTTCTTCTGTCTCCCTAAACTATAAAAGCAGGAGTCTATTTTCCCACCGTCCAATTAGAGAACTCCTAAGAATGATTTGTCAGGGAAAAGACAAAGAATGGAAAACACAGAATCACTATTCAGAATTTTTTTTTAATTTGACAGATGGCAATCCTCAAAAATATAGCAGTAAGCTCTTTTTTAGACTGGCGTTATAGGCACTTAAACACTTGTTCCAAAATCTTGGTATTATTTTAGAAAATACTGAAAGTATTAAGAAATGATGTGGGCATCACACTGACTACTTTATTGTTAATTTCAGCCATATTATGACTTTTGCTTAGTAAGGGAAGATTTCTTTTAAAATCACAGGGTTGTTTTACCTTCATTAGTGTTAGCATCTATATTGCTTATTTATAGTAGCTGTTTTCATCTTATTCTTGATTTGGAGTGGTGCAGGGAAAGGAACCTATAATATGCACTAAGCTATGTCACAACTTCCCCCCATTATTATCCCCAGTATTATTGTTGTTCTGTTTTCATTTCAACCACTGACCAGTAAAGGACAAGGGGTTCTGTCGAGAGAAGAAAACAGGACTGCAGACCCTACTATGGGTGAGCTCTCTTTCCCACTATCATAACTAGAACATGGCGGCGCAAGGGCTGCAATTAGAAAGTTTATTTTTACGAGTTATGCCTTTAGCTACTCTGCTGCACCACCACAGAGAGAGGCTCTCTAGTCATAAAGAAAACTCCCTGTTTTCTTTAGCATGCTCACAAGCAAGCTCATTGATAGTTGGGAGCAAAGGAGAGGCAAGTTGATAGAAATAGCAGTACAAATGGAATGAGATTTGAAGGAATCAAGAAGGTGATTCGCCGAACTTTCCTGGACTAAAACATTAGTCTTTGAATCACTTAAACTTTGCCAGCACCTTCAAAAAACTAGTTCTTTAACCTAAGAGACTGGGCTGCATGGCGCCCTCCTTTCTCCTCCCATGCCTATTCAGTGCACTCCACTCTGCTCTGTACCCCTAGGAGGCTGAACCTCTGTAGAATCAGGCTTTCTTGCCCTTTGATTTCCTTTCACTTTCAACCAATGGGAGACAGTGATGAAAGAAAGGTCTACGGAAGAAGATGAAAAGGAAGAAAGCAAGTGGTAGCACAGTATTTATTTCTCAAGCTCCCTCCTGCTGACCCCAGGCCTAGCTGGACCTCGGTTCTTTGACTTGTGACCACAAGCCTTACTGGGCAATCTCTCCCTTCAAGATCAGCATTCTGCAGGTGCCCCAAAGCCATTCTTTTCCTTTGTACATTTTCACAGTTTAACGATTCCTAGTTTTGCACCTTCCTTCGACAAATTGCTGAAATAGTTTTTTCCTCATACTGTCTTCAAGTACCACTATTCAAGTATCTCCTTGAATACTAACCAAAAAGAGTCCTTTCCAACTTAAGCCACCTTCTAGAGGAATAGACACTGAGAGGGGACACCAGGTCGACAGCAAACCCAGTTTCACTCCTTGGGGTAGAAAAGCAGACTAAACAGTCACTGGACAAGTATTTGTATAAAGTTCCTATTAGGCCCACAGGAAGTCACATCAAAATGATAATATGAATAGGTGCTTCTTTCGAACAGCTTTGGTGGTCTATTTGCCTTCAGAGGGGAATGTCAACACAGAGGTTATAGAAAAAAATAAGAAAGGACTACTGTGAAAATCTAGAGTTGATCTGTGTTGATACTTGAAAGGTGTGCAGGACTTTAAAAAAGATGAAAGATTGTAGTTACAAATGTGACTTTATCAGATTGTCTTTAGAAAAGTCACTAGAGTAAATGGAGTGATGGCTGGATCAGAAGGCAGCCTGGGAATAGACTAACCAGTACAAGCTTACTGCAATATAACAAGGGTCTGAACAATGACAGTGGCAGAAGTAAGAAATGGTAATATAGAGTAGACATTAAGAGATACCTGACGTACTAGATGTATACATAGATAGGGAAGAAGGAGGATGGTGCTCCTAAATTTCACTAGCATCAAATGAGGAATGTCACAACAGTCCAACATCCCACACCCTGCACCTAATGCACGTATTCTTATTTTCTAATTGAACTGATCCTGGGCACTGAGATTTGTAGTGCTCTCTAGGAAAGTCTATCCTATAACCAAGGATAAGGCCTTCTCTTAGCGTTCTATTGCTGTGAAGAGATACAACCAAGGCAACTCTTATCACAGAAAGAATTTCATTGGGACTTGTTTATTGTTTCAGAAGTGTAGTCCATTATCAGCATGGCAGAAGCCATGCTGGAACACAGGCAAAAATGTGCTAAAGAAGTCTGTGAGAGCTACATTCTAATCTGCTGGTTGAGACTCTGGCCTTGACATGGGATTTTGAAACCTCAAAGCCCAGGCCTAGGGACATACTTTTTCCCACAAGGCTGCCCCTCCTAATTGTTCTATTCCTTCTCAAATAGAGCTACTCTCTGACAATCAAGCATTCAAATGCATGAGCCTATGGGGGCCATTCTTTTTCAAATGACCACAGACCTACAATCCCAGGGTGGATCCCACAACTGAATGATTAACATTTACAAAGCAAGAAATGTCACAACAGGATAAAGGGTAACAGGACAAATGATGACTCAAATGTTGAACTGGAGAAGCCTGTTGTAAAGACTGAAGGCACCTAGGAGGTAGCGATTGGTCCTTTCAATCTGTGGCTAAAATGATAATAGTTTGGATTAGAGCCTGACAAATACAGAAGTAGATGTTCACAGACAACCATTGGACTGAGGAAGGAGTCCCCAATAGAGGAGTTAGAGAAAGGACTGAAGGAGCTGAAGGGGTTTGCAACCCCATAGGAAGAACAACAATATCATCAACCAGACCCCCCCCAGAGCTCCCAGGGACTAAACCACCAACCAAAGAATACACATGGAGATGGCTCCAGCTGCATATGTAGCAGAGGATGGCCTTGTCAGGCATCAATGGGAGGAGAGGCCCTTGGTCCTGTGAAGATTCCATGCCCCAATGTAGGGGAATGCCAGGGTAGTGAAGTGGGAGTGGGTGGGTGGGTAAGAGAGCACCCTCATAGAAGCAGGGGGAGGAGGGGTGGGATAGGGGTTTTGGGCGGGGACCGGGAAAAGTGATAACATTTCAAATGTAAATAAACAAAATATCCAATAAAAATGGCAAAATGACAGTATTGTAGGAATGTTGGGCTTGGATATACCCATTTTGGGGAGAGTCTGAAGGGCCAAGCACAGAAGCCAGACTTCTCTAATCATCCTCAAGCACATCTGTTTATTTTTTTTTAAATCCTTCCAAGCTACTTGTGATTTTCAGTGTTACTCCAAAGTTAGCAGTGTAAAACTACTGAATAGAATAAGAAAATGACAAGGATTGGAGTTTTTGAACGTTTCGACAGGGATGGGTGGTGGTGGTGGAGGTGATAGTGTATGTGTGTGTAGGGGTGGCCCTAAGAAACATCACCATTAGCTAGGATCCAGCTTTTCTCTAGTTCTAAGAGACTCTATGGGAATTGTTTTATTTACTGTAGCCAATGTTAAATATAACCTGTACGACTTTGTAAAAACTCATTCAGAGGATAGGTGTCACTTCAAAAAAGTAACGCATATTTTATAGTAAATATGCACCTGGATATCCAGTAAGCACATAATAGCTGTATGCTTCTCTTTGCATAGTGTAAGCTCTGGCCACAGACCATGAATCAGACTTCTAACAAATGCTTACAATGACGGTGAATCACTGCTACTTAGAGCAAATGTGATGGCATACTAATTAAAATATGTATAATAATGCCTCTAGATCACTGTTAAACCATCAACAACCAGTCTGGAAGCAGAGCTTTCAGACCTAGAACATATCACACTCCCACAAAAGCTTATTTTTTCCATGCCCTTCCTTTGCAGGGAGGTAGGCTAAGCCAGGCCAGGGAAAGTTTTCTGAGACAGCTGCCAGCTATACCAGAGATTTCACCAGACAGGTTCCAGATAAAGTCCAACTCTCCTTCAATTGCATGCAGTTTTCATTTAATACGGTATCTTAAAGCTTCACAGAGCCACCTATATCAAGCTGAACATCTAAAAAGATGTGAAGTTTAGCATCTTCACTAAAATAAAGGCACACTTCATTAAACTCACAGGCCGGTAGTCGCTTAGTGGGAAAGAATTCAGCATGCCTATTAGCCTGCCAGCTATAGCACTACCAGTCTCCTATGAACTACACCCTCGTGCTAAAAATGGAGAACGGGTTAAGGTGGTACAAGTATATCTGCTACAAAATTCCTGGTCCTCCTTAACAGCTCAGAGCTGTAACTATTTGTCTGCCTTTCCCAACCTGATTGTGCCAAATAACAGGAATTTCAAAACTAGGCAGAAATTCTGACACTCTGCATAATCTCTCTTCCTCTTCAGCTACAAATAAGGCTTTGTATTCGATTAGATGCACAGCAGGTGAAAACCCCAATTAGTGAATTCATTCTGGGGCCTCTTTACCTTCCTCCCACAGGCAACCACACTTTAGAAAAAAAATAGTGGAAGTCATAGTCTTTTCTCAAATCACAAATTAACCCTTTGATCTACCTAGTGAAGAAGAATTATCACTGGAAATAGGGAAAAGTTGATTCTTTTTTTTTTTCCTTCTTGACTTCACAATTGGGGTTACAGACAATTCTGCTTTAGCAAAATTGACTTTTTTCTTCACAGATGTGCTCAGATTTTCTGATCAATCCAGAAATTGCAAGGTTTTTTTTCTTCCTAACTGAAAATTCACAGTGCCAAAATTATCTAAAGAATGATTAATGAATACTAAGCTACAAGAGAGAATTACTTTTAAATTATGTTCTTATTAATGTATTTGAGATGAGAAATATTAAATTTCAGTGTAAACAGTATGCATTGGCCTTAGGAAGTATACAAAGTCTATATTTCTTACTTTGCAAGTACTTATTTGTCAGAAGAAATCATTGAGCAAGAAGAGAGGTTTGGTTTGAGCATTCAAAAAACTGAGACAGCTTTGGTTTTTAGAGTGATTTACTTATACTTTGTCAATTGCTTTTCTGGAAATAACTCACACGTCAGTTTTATTTATGACCATATGATTTTAAAAGAGCAGCTTTGTCTTCTTTAATTGTTTAGGACTGTCACCGTTCTTGAAGCAAGTCTTACAACTTATTATCCACAAGAAAATCCTGAACACACATCAAATAGTAATACAGCTTTTAGAAGCAGTCATCTGTTACTGTCACTGGCTCATTTCATTCCGACTCTTCTTAATTAAAATGCAAAGTTCTACATACATGCCTTCCTAAATTACCCTTTGGTGAAATTCTCGAATTTCATAAAAAATGTTAAATGACAACCTAAGCATTATTAATACTTATTACTTGGTTCTTGAGATTGGGTAAAGTAAACAAAGGATTTGCCAGTCAATTACATGAACAAGGAAGTCATTTTAAACTGAACAGATAAGAAAAATGTAATATTCAAATACTACAGATGATGACATGAGTTATATTTTTTTCTTTGAAGATGAATATCTTTACGAATCATGTTCTATCTGAAGTAGCCTTCTTAATCTGCAGCAAGTATAGCTGCTTTTGATAGCATATTACATCAAGGTGCAAAGCAGAGACCTGGCCAAATTGCCCCTTAGCAGCCAATCACTAGACCCTTTCTAGGTGAGTAATTTAAACACTTAGGGGCATTTGTTAACTCTTCTGTAAAAACATGGATACTACTGAGCAGGAGGAGAGTATAGGTCAAAATCACACAATGACTCTGAGAGCCCTCTGAGGCCTGGGGAATGCCGTGAAATTGAAAATACTCTGCTACACAGGTGTGACTTCTTCTTTTTTTTTTTTAATTTTTATTGGATGTTTTATTTACATTTCCTATGTTGTCCCCTTACCCCATCCC
>NW_021604606.1:1313107-1325598 GCF_004785775.1 Grammomys surdaster | reverse complement strand
ATTCCCACCCCCTGGGGCATCCAGCCTTCATGCAGTCAAGGTTCTCTCTTCCACCTATGCCCAGCAGGGCCCTCCACTTTTACATATTCAGCTGAAGCCCTGGATCCCTCCCTAAGTGCTCCCAGGCTGGTGGTTTAGACCCTGGGAGCTGTGGTTGGTTGGTGTTGTTGCTCTCCTCATGGTGCCGCAAATCCTTTCAGCTCTCCTTCAGTCTTCACTCTAACTCCTCTATTGAGAACCCCATGATCACCATGATCAGTATGCCGGTAGTGGTGGCGCACCAGTAGGATTTGCTGAAGGAGGCAGAGGCAGAAGGATCACGAGTTCGAGGCCAGCCTGGGCTACACAGGTGTGACTTTTTTTTTTTTTTTTTTTTTTTTTTGGTTTTTCGAGACAGGGTTTCTCTGAGTAGCCCTGGCTGTCCTGGAACTCACTCTGTAGACCAGGCTAGCCTCGAACTCTCGAACTCAGAAATCCGCCTGCCTCTGCCTCCCAAGTGCTGGGATTAAAGGCGTGCGCCACCACCGCCCGGCCTCAGGTGTGACTTCTTATAAGCAAGTTTACTATGGTCAATACTGATGCTTCAAAATAACCCTTAAAGGGCCAAACGTCAGTCATTCCTCCTCAGTAGTTTACAAAGGAAGCCTATCTTCCTTGCTTGATTGGCTGTTTTGTCATCAAGAATACGGCAGTAAATCAGGTATGCTGGTACACAGTTATAATCCCAGTTGTTCTAGAGAGGCTGAAACAGGGATCTAGACTTGGTCTACAAAGTTAGACACAGTTTTAAATTAGAACACCACAATATACAATAAATTCAAGTATCACTACTTAAACTTTTCATTTTAGATTGTTGTGTAAAGAAAATTGAGAAGTCCAACTATTTCAGGCCTTCCCCTTTCAGCTTCTTTTTTTGTTTGAGTAGAAAAGCCACTTCTCAGGAGGCTGAGATAGGATCACTGTGAGTTGAACGAAACCCTGTACAATTTAGTGAACTTAAGGTCATCCCAGAATACATAATGAGACCTTATCTGGAAAACCCACCACCACTACCTGTGAAAAAAAGGTAAAGCAAGTAAATAAAAAGAAATCTCAAGATAAATCTATAACCAAAGCCTAAGATATGAAGAAACTTTACAATATTTGCTATTCTTCTTTGGGTATAAATGTTAAAATACAATTATTATTCAGACATGTTGTAAGAAAATGGGGTATCTTGGTTCATGTTTTCAGATAGCAGACACTGAAAGAGAAATAGTAAATATTGATTTTGGAGGTTTCAGTGGGAGAAAAGGCAGTCTTTGATGGAGGTCTCTTGGTGGCAGGTTTTGAATAGGCTGCATATGTTAGGAATTCCACAGAGAGTCAGATGTCAATGAAAGAGGAACTAGATAGATTACAGAATCAGTTCAGTTAAGTAGTAGAGCACCTGCCTAGCATGTATAAGATCCTGTGTCATTTTCCTAGCACTGTGTGTGTGTGTGTGTCTGTCTGTCTGTCTATCTGTCTGCTATGTGTCTGTGTGTCTATGTATAAAACTACTTTACCAGTTAATAATATATCAATAGCCAAATACTGTACTCCATCTCTGAGTCATTTTTGTCAGAATGAAAAAATAACATTCATATGTATGTGTACACATGTATAAGCACATGCCATAGTAGAAGGATTACGGTCAAAGTACAACCCACAGGGGTAAGTTCTCTCCTACCATGTGGATGGAGGATGGAACTCAAACCATCAGGCTTAGAAACAAGTGACTTTGCCTGTTGAACTATCTTCCCAGTACAGAGAAAAATTTTAACTATGAAAAGAAAATATGGCTGCAATGCATTTTTGAAGAAATTGTTTAAAGTACTGGCCCTCAAAGTAAAATTTTCCATTAAGTATCTTCCTGCATGAATTTCTTTAAATGGTAGCAATAATGGTATATTTGTAGAGTACTTTCATATGTCTCTGTTGGCTATTCAAACTCTTCTTTTTCATTACAGTTAGTGAAGGCTGGAGGATCCTAAGAATCTGGTGTTGAAAAATAGAAGAAGATTCCACAGTGTTATCCGATTCCTCTACTATAGAGATTCAATGGAAATTTGCAATCTACTTGGAGCAAGGGATGAGATTATCATACATATGACCAAACATAATCTCAATGACATTAAGATAAGTACAGAAATAAGAAAACAAACATCAAAGTTAAAGGGAAAAATGAATCAGTTTGACCTGTTGAAGATCAGGAACTAACTAGTTTAGGGTTGGAAGGATGATTCAATGGATAAAGGCAATTCTTGCCAAGCCTGATGAATTCAGTTTTCTCCCTGGAACCCATAGTAGAAAGAACCAGTTTCCAAAATTTCCTCTGATCCACATATATTGTGGTATGTACATAATAATAATAATAGTAATAGTAATGACAATGATGGAAATAGTTGTAGCACAGTCCAGAATGGAGTCATGTGAGAATTCTGAGTGCTTGCAAGAGCACTACAGGAACACAAGACAAGAGTCTTATGACCTCAATTTACTCAAAACATGAATTGTTCTTGGAATGAGATTTTTGTTCCTCCCAGGTGTATCAGATAGGAGTAAGTATACTTCAGATTATTCATTACAACTGGCTATTGTTGTTTGTTTATCTTCCTCTATGGAAAACATGTTTTTGCCACATGCTGCTTGCCCATTATGTACAACTTGTCCTTGTGGTTGGACATTTTATTCATATGACTCTCCTTAATCCTCACAGTACATATTGTCTGATGCTATGAACAAAGTTGGCTACTTCATGAGACTTTAGTCCACCTTATTTTTATGCTCTACTATCCCAGGCCCCATGACCTATTGAGTGGTAAACAACAACAACAATAAAAACAACAACAACTTAAAATCTTAAAAAATAACTAACCCAGTACTTTTGTTAGTATATAAAAATTTAAACAGGTGAGGGGGGCAGTAGACATGTCTGAGTGATTAAGAGTACTTGCTGCTCTTACTGAAGATCAGGATTCAGTTCCCAGCACTGACATAGTGGCTTACAATAGTTTGTGACTCCAGTTCCAATGGATCTTCCATCCTCTTCTGGCCTCCAAGGAGATCAGGATGCACACAATGCACTTACATAACGGCAGGCAAAGCCCTCATACATAAAACAAAATTTAAAAATTCTTTTTCTAAACTTAAAACTTCTTAAGTTGATTCCATAAACTGCTAAGAACTTATATCAATAATTTGAAAGGCACAAATTTTTGATAACATATTGCTGTGCTATTAGTTTATGCTTTTTAGAAACTCAAAAATTATTGTGCAATAATAAGCATTATGTGTTAAATGAGCTAGGCAACAGAATATATTAATAGTTCCCATTTGGTTACCAAATTATTTGTGTGTGTGTGTGTGTGTGTGTGTGTGTGTGTGTATGTGTGTGTGTGTGTGTGTGTGTGAGAGAGAGAGAGAGAGAGAGAGAGAGAGAGACAGAGAGAGACAGAGAGAGAGAGGGGAGAGAGAGAGAGAGAGGGGAAGTCTTAGTATATCAATAAGTCTTTATTTGAACCTAAAGAATCCTCATATGTGCTTGGACTACTAGTATATACAGTTTTATCCAGTTTTAAAATCATATTCTAGAGTTAACATCAATAACGCCTTACTACAAAAATCTATGTCCTCATGATGTGTCCTGACCTAATGATATTCCTTAGAAGGTAGCTGAAAAGGAATGGATGCCATTTTTTTCATGTGACAGGCATAGAAGAGACTGGTAACACCTGTGCTATTAGGATGTCTTTTTCTCCAAATAGATTAAATTTGTGGTAAGAAAAAATAATGATGAAGAAGAGAATAGGGGCTAGAGATACAGCTCAAAACTGTAGAGCACTTGTTGTTCTTACAGAGGACCTGGGTTCTACTCCTAGCATATGGGGTCTCACAACTATAACTTCAGTTTCAGGGAATTTGATAACTTGGTCTGACTTCTGTAGGCACCAGGAACACATGTTGTTGGTCACACATACATGGTGGCAAAAGATTTATACATGTGGCAGAAAATAAATAAATATAAAAACATGTCTAAAAGAGAAAACAGATCAAAATGGAAATGTGCATCCAGGAGACTATTCTTTGTTCTGACTTCTGTGGGGACAAGTCTCATGTGTCAATGCACATACATACATGTAGGCAAAACATTCATACACATGAGATAATAAATAAATCTAAAAAACTTAAGAATGAAACAGAATAAAACGAGAATATGTGCCCAGCACACTATTCCTGCAGTCCAGTTAAGAGAGGATAAAGGAGCAGGGTGCTGGAGAGATGGCTCACTGGTTAAGAACACTGGCTGTTCTTGCAGAGGTCTTAGTTCAATTCCTAGCATCCATATCATGGCCTATAGCCACGTATAACTTCAGTTCCAAAGGATCTCATGGCATCTTTTGACCTACACAGGGACCAGGCACACATGTGATAAACATGAAATATGTGCAGGCAAAACACTACTACAATAAATCTAAAGACATTTTAAAGAGGAAAAAAAGAGGATGAAGGCCCGAAATAAAGGTCTAGCACTAAAAATTGATGGAATGGTATCCTTCAAGACAGGTTATAGAATTAAATGTATTCTACTTTTCAACTGATTGGATTTATAATACAGGAAAGGGGAAAGCCTAGGAATTTTGGTTTTGCTTGGTATTGTCGGGTGTTTTTGTTGTTTTTGTTTTGTTTTGTTTTGTTTTGTTTTGTTTTGTTTTGTTTTGTTAAGACCAGATTATTTTACTCTGTAACTCAGCTTTTCCTTGAACTAACTACATCACCTCAGCTGGCCTCAAAGCCATAGTGAAACTCCAACCTCAGTCTCCCTAGTGCTGGGATTACAGGGATGAGTTATCATACTTGCAGAGGCCAAAGGAGAACATCAGATCCCCTAAGACTGGATGGATGGATGGTGGCTGGATGGACCCTCTGGAAAAGCAACAAGTGGTCTTAACCACTGAGCCATCTCTCTAACACCCTATATTTAAGATTTTTATAAATAGCAACTTTTGTTGTAGATTCTCATATATAGATATGAGTGTATATATAAGCATGCATATATAATATGTAATATACAAATATGTACACTATATGTGCATTTTACAACACTGTGTTTTCTTACTGACTGTGGGAATATGGGTAAGAGGTGTATACTTATCAAGAGTAAAGCCCTAGGTCTGATCTTCAAAGCCACAAGACAACAACCAAGAAACGGATAAAGTTCAGAGCTAAAGAAATATAAATAGAATGAAACCTTAAGAAAGGAGATGTTAGAACACAGATAGTAAGATTATAGGGCTTGACACAGTTATTAAGTATCACTACGCACACCCACCAAAGTGAGAAAGACAAACAATGCAGGGTATTAGGACATATGCAGAGCAACTAGAACTCCCAAGCTTTGTTCATGGGAGTGAAAAATTGGTATAATTATGCTGAGAATGAAAAGAATACATAAAAGAACAACACAAATACACCCTATGACCTCAAAATCGTATTGCTTAATATAGTTCCTGCATAAATGTATTCATGAAATGATGTATTTTTAAATGTTTATATTACCATCCAGAGTATGGAATACTCAACTACATAGTATATAGAGCATATTCACACAGTGGAATATCCCTCCAATGAACAGGAACAATCTATAACTTCACTTAATAGTATAGATGAAGCTGTTTAAAGAACCAGACACAAGAGTACATACAGTATTTTATATATACATATTTCTTTTCTTCTCCCAATTAAAAGTATATATACATATTAAGATGTGTGTGTATGCATGTGTGTGTGTGTGTGTGTTTAAAAAGCCTGAGCAGAATAGTAGAATAGTTCATAGTTTTCAAAGTCACCATAGTGAGTACTTGTTGTGGATGGTGAATAATGATTACAAGAGAATATGAGGATATTCTGGTGATTGGTCACACTCAGTTTCTTTAATCATGTATATATGTGCATGTCTGTGCACATGACTGTGGGTACCTATGAAGTCAGATCCCCTGGAACTAGAGTTACAGACCATTGTGAGCTGCCTAACATTGGTGCTTGAAACTGAAATCAAGAACTCTGAAAGAGCAGCACACCTCCTAACCATGGAGACATCTCTCTGGATCCAATACTCTTATTTCTTGATCTGGGTGCTAGTTAAATGAATATAATCAGATTTTTAAAATTCATTGAAGTGCACAGTTAAATTTAATATATTTTCTTCTTAAAATGTATTTACTTTTTAAATTGGAAGAAGAAAACTACACATTCTATTACATACAAAATGTTTTGAAATGAATATATATTGTTGAATGGTGGTTTAACATAAATACCAATTTATATATAGTATAAATTCTGTGATGAGAATCATTGATAGTCTATTTTATTAGCAAACTTTTATACAATGTTTTTCACTTTAGTCAGATAGTGAATTTATTGCACAATAGAACTATTAGCTATTTTTTTCCTCTCTGAAATTTTGTATCCTTGGCCAACATAAGGTTTCCATTTCTATATATTTAACATACTTCACTGAAATTATTCTCTAAAGTAATTTTGAAATTTATTTTTATTGTATTTATTTTGTGTGTGTGTAAGTCAGATGATAACTGAATGGGGTTGGTTCCCTTATTCCACCTTCCTATGGGTTCTAGGGATTAAACTCAGGTGGTCAGGCCTAGAGGCCAGTGCCCTTATCTCCTGAACAATCTCAACAGTCCAAAATATTCCTAACAGCAGTGTATAATTTGGCTATGAATTTTCTGGATGCCAAAGTGAAAGCAAAACTATAACGGGAAACTTTATTTTGTTTTGATAGTTGGTAAGGGGGAAAATTAAAAGTTCAAATTAAGCAAAGCACACTATGAGCTCTGGGTAAATTAATAAAACTAGATCATAATGACATCACTGTAGCTTATGAGTTTTAGCAACTCCCCATTAGTGGTAGTTTTTACAAGACCTTTATAAGCTGAGATTGTGAGAATAAAGCATATCTAAAGCGAGGCTGCCTCCTGGGAACCAGAAGAATAAGATCCACCAATAAAGATTTCTATTGGCTCATGCCAAATGAATGAAAAAAATCTGCTATGGTATTTATGGTATTCTTTTCTGATTTGTTTGTTTGTTTGTTTGTTTGGAGATAGGGTGTCACTAATGTAGTGGTGATGTTTGGCCTTGAATTCACTATGTAGACTCCACCTACCTCTTCCTCTGTATCCCAAGTGCTGGGATTAAAGGTCATTATTTCTTGTTTCCTTTTTCACCCACAAAGGTTCTAGTTTGTTTGTTTTTTTTTTTCCTTAATAACAAGTCCATTTGGAAAAGTGTGTGATCTCAGCATTAAGTATAAGGAAACTGCATGAAGTTCGCATCCAATCTATGTCTGTTAAATTATCAGGCTACAAAGCTATAAAATAGCTGTGGTTCATATGCATCAATATAATGTACTAAAATGTGTTTATGTCTGTGACTGTAATATATTAATATAATTCTTAATAAGTGGACAGGGATTAACCAATACCTTCATGCTTATCAGCAGTTCTACTACGAGTAGCAATAGTTGTAGCTACTACTTACTGACTATTTATTAAATTCAATCTAGCCTATTAGGATTTTCAGTTTCATTTTAGAACTTTCAACACTGAGATACCAAGAAATAAATAAACTTTCTCAAGGACTGTTGACTGGCAATTGGAAGAGATTTATTCTAGAAGTAAAGTACTAAGGATTCAATGTCTTCCCTACGATATCACCCAGGTTCGAGGCTTTTCAAGCTGCAGGTCATTGGTACTTAGTAAATTATAAAGTCTATAAGGTGACTCATTCTCAGTATTGTTTTTAGGGAAACAAATCCAGATAGAAAATATGAGGAGGTTACATAGCAAGAGCAAGCAATCCTTGTACCTTGCTAGCACACACACACACACACACACACACACACACACACACACACACAGATACACACACACACACACAGATACACACACACACACACACACACACACACACACACACACTATGAAGAAACAGAAAGTCTATTTTTTTCTGCAGTGGATTGCTATAAAAATTAGATAAGCTACAGGGTCTGTCTACTGTCAGTTCTCTAGACTAAGGTATGAAATTAAGTTGGGGGGGTTAATAAAGAGGAGGGGAGTTTGGGAAAGGTCAGCAAGTTAGAAGTTTTCACATGCAGAACTACAAGAGTGAAAATATGCTTCATGTTTCAGAGGCATCTCCTCTGCCAGCTGTTTATTTGGGTGACTGTTTAGAAGTATGCTAGAAACCACGCAGCCATTTTTTTCCTTCCAAATGGTGTGATGATATTGTCACATTACAGAAGGGGGAAAAAATCAACATTTGTGCTAAAGTATTGTCAAGGGGAGTAACAAGTAGTTCAAACTACTACACACAACTGCATGTTCTCTGTCTGAGCAACACACTTCAAAACATAAACTGAGGAATAATCCTTCTGCTCTCCTCTTTGAGCGAGTCCTAATTTGAAACTCTAGCCCACATGCTCAGGTTTAGGCATTCAAATTGACAAGTGTTTACCTGAAAGGATGGTGGCATTTTTAGGGCTGGATGGTTTCCACTCTTTTTGATACCTATGAATTCACCACACTAAGTGTTTCAGAAATTTATGTGAGTACATATTTGTGAAGTCTGATAATGATCATGTCTTTTCTTAAAGGGAAAAAGATACTTTGACATCATTGCAGACATTTTTAGATAGAAGAATATTAAGCACCTTAAGAATTAAAAAAATACAGCATTAAGATTAACTTATTTAAAAAGTATCTGACTTATGAGTAATCAGGAAGTAAATCATAATCTTTACTCACATGATTATCCACTAAATTATCTATAGCAATACATAGCTAATTTCTATAATTCTAATCAGTATTTCATATATTTTAAAATCCCTGACAACATTGTACCTATTGTATCTTCACCATTGGTTATGAAGCTACTGACAAATTGTTTAGCTCAATAATGACTACTTACAAAGCAAGAAATTTTTGTAGCTCATCCTGTTTCACCTTGATCAAAGTTAATTTTCTCACTCCCCAGAAAAATGTCCTTCCTATACCTTATGTTTTCTTCTTCCCTCAAGAAATAGAAAGTTACAGTCAGTGTTCCATCCTCTTTCCAGTCTGCACATACATGTGCATTCGCCAACTGGTGCACTGAACACCGCCTGACAGCTCTGCCAGCCTCCCAGGAGGTCTGCTGCAACCAAGGACATGAAGGCCACCCAACAGCAGAAACAACCAGATGGCTAAGGCAAGCACAAGGACATAATCAACAAACACCAATGATTTTGGTAGCATCAGAACCTAGTTCTCCTACTACAGAAAGACCTGAATATCCTAACACATGTGAAAAGCAAGATTGTGACCTTAAATTCCATCTCATGAAGATAATAGAGGCCTTTAAACAGGATATAAAAATTCCCTTAAGAAATACAGGAAAACACAACCAATCAGATGAGGGAAATGAATAAAATTGTCTAAGATCTAAAAAATGGAAACAGAAGTAATAAAGAAAACAAAAGTGGAGGCAACCTTGGTGATGGAAAACCTAGGGAAGAGAAAAGGAACTACAGATGCAAGCATCACCAAAAGAATATAACAGGTGGAAGAAAGAATCTCATGCATGGATGCTGCCATAAAAGAAATTTATACATCAGTCAAAGAAATTGCCAAATGTAAAATATTCCTAACTCAAAAAATCCAGGAAATTTGAGATACTACAAAAAGACCAAACCAAAGAGTAATAGGATAGAAGAGGGTGAAGATTCCTAGTATAGAGGGTCAGAAAACATCTTCACAAAATCATAGAAGATAAACTTCTCTAATCTAAAGAAAGAGATGACTATAAACATATAAGAAACTTACAGAACACCAAATAGATTGGATGAGAAAAGAAAATCCTCCCACCACATAATAATCAAAACATTAAATTTACAGAGCAAAGAAAGAATATTAAAACCTGCAAGGGAAAAAAGGCCAATTAACATATAAACGCAGACCTATAAGAATTACACTTGACATCTGAACAGAAACTCTAAAAGCCAGAAGATACTGGACAGATGCCTTACTGACCCTAAGAAACCATAGATGTCAGCCTTGCTATACCTAGCAAAACAGTCAATCACGATAGATAGAAAAACTAAGATATTCCATGACAAATCCAAATTTAAATTATATCTTCTGTGAATCCAGCCATACAGAGGACACTAGAAGGAAAACTCCAAAACAAGGAGAGTAACTACATCCAAGAAAAAATAAGAAATTAAGCATCTTAAAGCAAAACCAAAAGAACAGAATCACACAAAGGCACAGTAACCCCTCCAACATCAAAATAATGGGAACTAGTAATCATTGGTCATTAATATCTCTCAACATCAATGGATGGAATTCACTAATAAAAAGATACAAGCTAACAGTTTAGATATGGAAACAGGAGCCATCATTCTGCTGCATACAAGAAACACAGTTTAGCAACAAAGATAGACACTACCTCAGAATAAAGTGCTAGAGAAAGGTTTTCCAAGCAAATGGTCTCAAGAAACAAGCTGGAGTAGCCACTCTAATATGTAATATGATATAGGCTTTCAACTAAAAGTTATCAAAAGAGATGGGGAGGGACACTTCTTATTCAACAAAGGAAAAATCCACCAAGACAGAGTCTCAGTTCCAAACATCTATGCAACAATGCAAGGGCAAGCACATTCATAAGAGAAACATTACTAAAGCTCAAATCACAAACTGACCCTTAAACAATAATAGTGAGGTACTTCAACATCCCACACTTACCAATGGACAAGTCCTCAAAACAGAAACTAAAAAAAGAAACAATGAAACTAACAGATGTTATGAACCAAATGGATTTAACAAATATCTATAGAATGTTTTACCCCAAAACAAAAGAATATACATTCTTCTCAACACCTCATGTTAACCTTCTCCAAAATTGTCCATATAATCAGGTACAAAAGAAGCCTTAACAGATACAAGAAGATTAGAATAATCCCATGCATTCTATCAGATCACCACTGACTAAGGCTAGACTACAATAACAAAGGCCCACATACTTATGGAAAAAGAACAACTCTCTACTCAATGATAACTTGGTCAGGGAAGAAATAAAGAAAGAAATTAAAGGCTTACTAGAATTAAATGAAAATGAAGGCATGACATACCCAAATTTATGAGACATAATGAAAGCAGTGCTAAGAGGAAAGTTCATCGTACTTATTGCATTCATAAAGAAATTGGAGACATCTCACTACCAACTTAACAGAAAACTTGAAAGCTCTAGGAAAAAAGAAGCAAACAAACCCAAGAGGAATAGACTGCAGGAAATAGTTAAACTCAAGGCTGAAACCAATCAATTAAAAACAAACAGAACAACGGCAAAAAGAATCATGAAAACCAAGAGCTGGTTCTTTGAAAAAATCAACAAGATAGAAAAACCCCTAGCCAAACTAACTAAAAGGCACAGAATCAGAATCCAAATTAACAAAAATACTGCAAAGTAATAAAAGAAACATACACTTAGTTCTTTAAAATTAAAACAAGAAAAAGAAACAGAATGTCCACCTGGCCCCTTGGATACAAGATATCCTTATGACATGATTTTCTTAAGCTGAGACAAGGCTAAAGATGACATAGGCAGTAACTTGACATGTTTCTTCATGAAGAACCCTGGAATAGCATGTTGGCTTGTGAGATACATGGATCTAGTTGTATTTATCCATATATGATGAACCATCAATAATCAGACATGTAAGTTAGACCATAATAGCTTAACCACTAGGGAGTGGAACACACACATATAAGCTAATACAGCAAAAATACAACACCTTGTCCCAATGTCCCACCACAGAAGTCCAATTTAACCATAAAAATAATGAATTAAATAAATGTCATACTTTTACAGGGTGTGCAAACTACGGATCATAGATTAAATATGGTCTATAATCTGTTTTTGAACAGCCTTTCAGCTAAATAAAGCAATCATATGTTTGAAGAGCTGCAAAATAATTTACAAAAAATATGCAGTAGAGACCATAAGATGCTTTTAACATTTATAATATTTACTCTCTTGTCCTTTATATAAATGTTTTTCTCAATTCTGTGCTAGGCAAACTAATTATGGGTGAGTTTGTTTTAGAACAGAAGATAGCAGCTGTATACTTACTTTCAAAAAATAATGTTAGAACCTAGATCTTTCTCTTGGAATCTAGTTTATATGTGGCCAGTTTATAATTGGTTATTTACCCGTTAGTAACTAAGGTTTAGTTGCTTGTTAACTAAGTTAAAACTACAAATGTAGAGAATGAACAATAGAATCATACATTCAACAGTTGTTAAATTATTAAAAATATCTACACTCCAACTGTGAATTATTCTCCTCCTCCTCCTCCTCCTCCTCCTCCTCCTCCTCCTCCTCCTCCTCCTCCTCCTCCTTCTTCTTTTCTC
>NW_021604606.1:1231750-1313007 GCF_004785775.1 Grammomys surdaster | reverse complement strand
TCTCCTTCTCCTTCTCCTTCTCCTTCTCCTTCTCCTTCTCCTTCTTCATCACCCTTCTTGGTTTTTAGACAATGTCTCTCTGTTACCTTTGCTTTCCTGGAACTCACTTTGTAGCCTAGGCTGGCCTTGAACTCACAGACTTGCCTCTGCCTCCTAGAGTCCTGGAGTTAAAGGAAAGTGCCACCACACAACTGGCTTTAAAGATCAAATAATTTAAAAGTAGGTAGAAAATGATAGTTTTTTACAGCTTTATAAATAATATCTTCAACCTGGAAAGAACCCAAATGTTCAATAAGGAAATGTATAAATGAGATAAACTCATGTAAGAAAAATTACCCAGTCATTAAACAAATTACTAATTCTTAGTGTACTGAGATTCAAAATGATGATGATGATTGTAAGAAACTAGACACAATATACTGGCGTAGTGCCATTTGTAGAAAATTCAAGACAGTAAAATGGATATATTGTACAGAAAGCAGATCGATCAGTGATCACCTCATGTCAAGATAGAAGGGAAAATCGTCTGCAACAAAGCCCCAAAGAGGATTTAAAGAGGGGATAAGACTGTGTTGCATGTTGATTGTTTGAATTGTTTGTTAAAAACACATCTGTTAAAGATTGGGGAAGTCTACACACTAAATGGATGAAGTTCATTATGTCTAAATTGTTCCATAATGAAGTTGATATCTGAAATTTTTAAAAAGGCATTTACTCTGAAATCAAATATAACATTCAAAATTGCATTTGATTAGGCAGAAAGTGATGTGTGATACACCAGATATTTATATAAATAAAAGACATATCCAGGTTATGCTGTCAGTTCCCTTCGTATTAATTCAGAACATATCTTAAACACTATATTCAGAACTGACCTTAAAGGTTAAGGAATTACATCCTCTCATCTAATAAGAAATTGCCTGTAGGGGTGAGACAGTCATTTCAGCCCTGAGTATCTCCTGTCTAGGAAGTTTTCTGCTTTCAAGGTCATTAATTCTATTTTCAGAAAGCTCAATTATAAATCATTCTTTAATACTAGTTAAAATTTACTTTTCTGTAGTATCCAGAAATACAGCTGAATCCACTCTCAGTACAAAATAGAAAAAAAAAACCCAAAGAACAAATAAACAAAACCAAAACAAAAGACAAAACATAAAACATAATAAATCTCCTATAACCTTACAAATCTTTCAGTCTTTCTATTACATTCTTCCTAATTTTAGTTCTGTCAAAGCTATATCTAAAACCTTGTAGTTCTTTCTGTTTTTCACATAATGTGGCCCTACAGACTCTTGCTTCGGCTAACAGCCTTTGACAAACAAGATTCATTTTAAAGGTGATAAACAGAACCAAGGAAGTTGGATGATAATGTTGACTATAACACTAAGTTGCTGATAACAGTTGTGTTTCATAGCTATCACATCATACTTTTTGTTCATGCTGAGTTTGTAGATTTCAAAAAAAAATTAAAAGTTTTGACAACATAATAATCTGTCATTAATTTAAAAAATCTGTACTCTTTTGTGCTCTTTTGAGGGAAGCATTAGACAGGGTTTTTTCTAGGTATCCCTGGCTGGACTGGAGCTCACTGTATAGACCAGATTGGCCTCCAACTCATAGAAATCTCCCTTCCTCTGCTTTGGCTGCATGAATGCTGGGATTAAAAGCATGCACTACAGGCTGGGCTCCTCTGTGACTTTACTATTGATTATTTGAAGCTAAATGTGAAATTTACAGTTTATTGAAATGGCTTTCAAATTTTGTATTGCTATAAGAACTCATAAATGACTTGGTATGGTGGCATACATCTTTAATTCTAGCATGTGAGATGCATGGGGTGGGAGTGGATCTCTGTGAATTTAAGGTCAGTCTGGTTTACACAGTGAGTTTCAGGCTAGACAGAGCTATATAGGGAGATCCTATCTCAAAAATTAAAAAGAAAAATCATTTTTTAAATCCTATAATACTAGGGATACCAAATCTGTCATTTTTTTTTAAAGATTTATTTTATTTTGTCATTATGTGTATGTATTTGTATATGTGTTTGGGTCTGAGCATGTAAGTTGCAGGTGCCTACAGGGGTCAGATGAGGGCATCCCATCCCTTAGAGCTGCAGTTAAAGGCAGTCGTGAGCCATCTGATAGAAGTTATGGAAACTGAACTTAGGTCCTCTGCAAGATAAGTGAGCATTCTTAACCAATGAGCTACCTCTTCAGCCTCAGCCTCTGAATTGTAAGCCCACGTTTTACCACTGAAATATATAACATCCCCCAAAGAACTCATTTTAGTAACCAGGTAAATCTATTACAATTTTGACGTTATCATCAATTCATGTACTAACATGTCTAAATATGTTAATTTCACTTGTATTGATTAGAATTTTGCAATTATCATAAATTCATGTATGAACATGATTAAATATGTCAATTTTAAGTGTACTGATAAGTTTAGTTTGTCTCTATACCCATTGTATCAACAATTAAAAATACAGTGTATATTTGGTCATATATTGTAGGAAAAATGGAAACAGACACTCAAGATTGCTCTTGATATTCTCAGAATATAGCAGAAGATATACATATAAACAAAACATTATGCTTTGGTTAGATAAGAGCGAGTGGGATGCTCTGCTTACTGAGCACAGCCAACAATGATTCATTGAGGTTGTGATATATGGACAAGTCTGACCAAATGAGGTCTCCAGGTAGAGGGCTGAGGTGAGGGTACCGAAGACCAAAAAAGAAACAGATGGGTGTCAAGGCACAGAGGTCTTATACAGGGTCAAAGATACAGGTTCTATTGAATGTTTAGATTCACCACTTGACATTTTTGAATGTCTTTGTTTAATCAGTTACAAATTTGTCCAATTATTTGACTCTAATTTCTACATCTTTTATCCAAAGTTGTCAAATGAAAACTTGAAATATGTGCTGTAGAATCAGAAGATATACATCTAAACATCATGTGGCCATAATAAAAATGGAAATGAAGGGCTTAGATTGTAGACTTCTTGTCCTGCATGCACAAATCCCTTGGTTCAGTCTGAATTACTCCATTACACTAGGCACCAGTGTATGCCTCTCACCCCAGAACTTGGTAGGTGTAGGTAGTAGATTCAGAGAAATTCAAGGTCATACTCAGCTATATAGTAGTTTTGAGTTCATCTTGACCTACATGAGACCCTGTCACAAACAAATAAACAAATAAAAAAACAGAAATGTAGCGAGTATGCCATGAATCACACTGAATTCCAGAAGCCTGATTTTTGTTGTTGTTGTTTTGTTTTGTTTTTGTTTGTCGTACTTACTTAAGTGATGTCAAACTTTACTTTCTAGAGTTTCCTTGCTTATCAACATCAAGCTAATTGGTTTGTAAGTTTCAAGATCTCAGTTTTTGAGTGATAAAAGAGTATTTATTTATTTTATCAGATCCCCAGCCTTGTTCCCATGAGTTTCCCAAGCCTATCAAAAGTGGGTCATGAGAAGGAATTGTTTTTACTACTGCTGTATAAGAACTCACTCTTGATGAACAAGATGATAGAATATAGACCCAAATGGAAATTGGATGTAAGAATTACATGGATGTACTTCTAGCAAATGCAATCTGTTCTCTGAATTGATTCTATTTACTTTAAATATTATTAAACATTATTTTAATATAGTATCTATTGAAAATTATTTTATGTGTATGGGCATTTTACCTTCATGCATGTCATTGTGTCACATTCATGTCTTATGCTCTCAGTGGTCAGAAAAGGCCCTGGAACTAGAGTTACAGATTGTTGTGAGCAGCACAACGATTGTGTGGTGCTGGGAATCAAATCCTAGTTGGTCCTATGGAAGAGTAGTTAGTGTTCTTAATGCCTGAGGCATCTCCCTATCTCATAATATTTCCTTTTAGTTGTTGGTTTTTAGTTTGTCAAGCAAGTAAGGTAATATATCTAGTGTACTTAGATAACTAAATAAAAATAACATAGTGTTGTCTGAAATCATCTTAAAACTGTGTAAATCTCCAAAAATCGTTATCACCTACACATTTCCTACATTTTCTCAGACTTTGATTTGAGCAAATAATTGTCACGTATATTTTTATCCTTTACTGCAATCAAATAAGGTTCCATGTATATACAATAGACTCTGGCCAAAGTGCTCATTATACACGAAATGGGATTATTGGACTTGGCAGTACACAATTCACTGGGGGAAAATGTTTAATGATTTCTTCTTGCCTTTATTTTCTTTCTACCCATTGGTGAGACTGGCTATGTTTTTAGATTCTGAGTGTTACAATTGAAGAATTTACTGATGTCTCTTTACTCATGGCAAAATAAAATGTATTACTTAAGACTAATAAAAACCATTTTAGAGTTGCAATAAAGAGCATCATGAATGGTGAGAAAAATCTGTTATTTAGTGTGAGGAAATCCAATATTGTTTTTTGAAAAACTCTTTCGCAGAAGTTCAATTTACATTTGTGGTTTCCTAAACCTTATTGCAAGGTAGCAATTCTTTCTTTCTTTCTTTTTTTTTTTTTTGGTTTTTCGAGACAGGGTTTCTCTGTGTAGTCCTGGCTGTCCTGGAACTTACTCTGTAGACCAGGCAGGCCTCGAACTTAGAAATCTGCCTGCTTCTGTCTCCCAAGTGCTGGGATGAAAGGCATGTGCCACCACAATTCTTTCTAATATATAATCAAAGTAATTTTGTGTTGAGAAGAAAACTTTTCATCTTTTAAAGGACATTTAAAGGACAGGGTAAGAAAAACAAGAAATATACAGAGGATAAAGGTGAAAGAGTGGATTGAATGGATTTCAAACATTATTTTAAAAAGTTTATCTAGAAAAAGATGTTATTTAAATAAAGAAGTAGGTTTCTATTTGTAAATTTAAAAGATTTCAAAGTTTAATAATGCTTAATAATAAACTCATTTCTACAAAATGGAAGAAGATATACATATGTTCAAGGTATTTTGGTTACCAGTGTGTCAGTGGATTTTCTTCACAAGCTTCATAACTTTCTATAGGCCTCCATTTATTAGCTCATGTATTTTAAAGTTTTCTTTTTAACAAAAAAAATCCAACTATCTTTAGAATGAAAAACTTGACTAAATTTTAGAGAACTCTACTTAAAGAGTCAATTGTTTCGATTAGGGGGGGTAACTAAAACTTCATTTCTTCATAACAAATAACAAATGCTTATACCAATGAAAATACACTGAGGGGCTAGAGAGATGGCTCACCTGTTAAGAGCAATGGCTGCTCTTACACAGGACCCAGATTCTGTTCCTAGAACATGGCAGCTCATAACCATCTCAAGTACCAGAAGATATGGCTCCCTCTTCTGGCCTCCACAAGTACTGTATGCACGTTGCACATAGATATACATGATGGTCAAAACACTCATACACATAAAACAAAAACCAATCTTCTTACAAAAAGAAAATAGGGAACTAGATAAGTGGCCCAGCAGTTAAAGGCACTTACTGCTCTTCCAGATGACCTGGGTTCAATTCACAGAACCCACATGGTGACTCACAACCATCTATAATTCCAAATATAGGGGATCTGATGTTCTCTTTTGGCCTCAGTGAGCACCAGGCATGCATGTGGTGCACAGATATATATTGAGGGAAAACATCCATATACATATAAAATAAAACATTTTTAAGTAAAAAAGAAAAAAATAGTGAAAAAAATCCTGAGAAGAAGAAATAATGGCTATGTTTTTTGAGATTATGTTTTAGTGTATAATTATGTATAAATATATTTATTCAACCCATCTAATTTAAATCTAGGTCACAAATTTAGATATTATCTCGTACAAAATGGAACCAATTTTTTTACTTGTTCCACTGAATTAAATTATGATGTTTCAAATTTATATTTTCAGACAAAGAAAAGCCTGTCTTTTGTAAATTTGGTTCTCTGTAGTAACTACCACCAATGTGTTCAAATCTTAACTATGGTCTTGGTGAGGTAAGCATACCTGTAAGTCTAGCCCTGCAGACACAGAGGCAAGAAGATGAGAATCAAGGTCAGCATGAGCTATGTTGTCAAAATAGTTCTCAAAAATGCCAAGCACTAACACTAATAGAGCCAAGTAACTACAGAAGTTTAATATTGCCACAGATATTGAGTATTTGATCTTCACAAATACCATGATTTCACCTACATTTCTATTTTAATCATGCATTTCCTATGATAGGAAATGATGGTTAATTAAAAAATATTATGTTAAGATTTTTTAAAATCATGATACTGGAGAAATGGAGCAATGGTTAAGAGAGCTACTACTTTTGCAGGAGTCTTGAATTCAGTTCTCAGAAGCCATATCAGGAGGCTCACAGCATCCAATTACTCCAGTTTCAGGGAATTCAATGCCTTCTTCTAGTCTCACTGTGTACACGATGCACATAATTCTAACAGGCACACACACACACACACACACACACACACAGACAATATTTAGGGGGAAGCGGAAGCAAAAGACACATAAGCAAAAGTGAAAATAAACAGGATGTCACAAATAAGCAAACATTGTTTTGGCCTCATTACGGGATGATAGTGTTCTGAATGGCACTGTCATAATACCTTCCTTTTCAGTATGAGGGCAAACTCTGAGATGAACGTGCTCAAGTGTGCTGATCTACAGAAGCATAACAAGTTTTCTCCTCTAACCCAGATACTTTATTTGCTAGAGAAAAGGAAAAAAAGCTAGATGAAAACAAAGTGGTAGGATCTTCAGAGTGAAACAGAAATGAACTAGAGAGGCTATGCATAATCAGGAACCCCAGAAGCTAAGCCTACACAGTCAGTGTTCATTGAATCATGAGGAACTCAGTGGCATGGTGAATGATCAGAAAGGGATTATAAGCTCCTTTCTCAAGAATTACAATTAAAACAAAAACCTGTTGATCAGAGCTGTTCTTCATACTCCAACATCGATCAAAAGGATTGCTAATGTGCATGCCTGCATGCACACATGTGCATGTACACATGCATGCACACACACACACTTTTATTCTTTGCCTTCTCAAGCCTTGCTTTGAAATTCTTCGTGGCTTGGATCATCAGCCGTTAATTATACATTGTGCAGACTTTATAAATTAAGCCATTCATACTGCCAGTCTACATAAGAAGCACCCTCAGTGTCTTTATCATGACATTCTGAAGCATTTAAAGAGGGCCTGCTACAATAAGTATGATTATCAGATGATGATAAACAGTACTGGGTCACAGATGAGAAAGTATCATTATTTGAGAGCCATTTTCATGTTAATGTTATGGATTATGTATTAAAGACATAACACAAAATATTCCTCTAGAATTGGTCCTTTCTGATCTTGTTTTACTTTGGGGACTTAGTCTTTTACTAAGAGGCTTGTCAGTGGTAAATTCCTCCCATTTTGAAAATCTCTGGGGTATTAAAGGCAGATATGGCAACTTAAGACATTTTCTGTTAATATACAAAGAAGGAACAACCAAGTATTGTTAGTGCATGTGCACGTGTACATGCCAGCACACACACAAAGCTCTCTAATTGGGCTTAAGACCTACTCAACAGGAGAGAAATCATGACTGGTACTGCAAACCTGGCCTGAGGCTGGTGACGTCATGGATCTGAAGGGAAAACACACTATTGCCACTTTACTAAACCAGCATAATCCCAACTGCACTCTAAATGTTTGTTATTCTACCCACAAATAGGTGTAATTCCTGATCCTCATCAAAGGAGCTTCTCTTTGCAAGAAAGACCATTACGGAAAAACCACAACTGGTCAAAATGCAAAGAACAAAAAGTGATTGCAGGGTGCTCAGCTCCAGTTGATAGATCTAGAATACAACTCCTGCACCTAAGCATCATGGCAGAGGCTGCAGGAAGATTCTAAGAAGAAGAAGGCCAGAAAAGTCTGGTGTGAGATTGTACCTTTTAGCTATGGCAGTGAAGCCTCACGCAGAATATCTCAACAACATGGCAGTCTAAATAAGACCTGAATAAGAATGACATTATACTCTGCAAATATGGAAGGGGAAAATCTCATTGGGGCTAATGTATAGACAAAGAACTACAGGCAATTAATAAAAGCTTAGAGGAAGTAGCCTTCTTAAAGTATCAGTTCCCTAACTAGCTATCCAATACAGCATGTGCTGTTACTTGAGTTTTTGATCTTAGTCATTTTGATTGGTGTAAGGTGGGATTTCAGTGTCATTTTGATTTGCATTTCCCTAATGACTAAGAATGTTGAGCACTTCTTTAAGAGCTTTCCAGCCATTTGAGATTTCTCTGTTGAGAATTCTGTTTTAGCTCTGTACCTCATTTTTTAATTGCATTATTTGTTTTGGTAGAGTCTAACTCATTGAATGGATGGAACTAGAAAATATCATCCTGAGTGAAGTAACTGACCCAAAAGTACACATATTGCATACTTACTGATACACAGATATTAGGTATAAAGTACAGAATACCTATGAAACACTCCATAGACCCAAACAAGAAGAAAGGCCCAAGCAAGGATACTTAAGTCACACATAGAAGGGGAAACAAAATAGTCGTGGGAGGTAGAGGGAGTGAGGGAACTGGCTGGGAGAGAGTAGGGGAAGGGGAATGGTGGGGCAGGATTAGGTGTGGGGAAAGACAGGAGAGAGGCCCAGAGGGCCGGGAAAATGAACAGAAATCTGCAGCTGCCAGGCATGGGTGGTGGAGGAAATCTCTAGGAAGTTCCAAAGACATGGAATGGGGGAGGCTACCAGGAGTCAGTGCAGGTGACTTTAGCCTATATGCCTAACAGTGGGGACATGGAACCTCAAGAGGTCACCTCCTGTAGACAGGCTGGACCCCCTAGTGGAAGGATAGGGACATCAAAACTTTCAACATAAAAGTCCCGTCTAAAAGAAATGAAGGGACAAAGATGGAGTCGAGACTGAAGGAATGGCCAACCAACAACCGACCCAAATTGAAATCCATCAATCCCTGACATTATTAATGACACTCTGTTATGCATGCAGACAGAAGTCTAGCATAACTGTCCTCTGAGAGGCTCTACCCCGAAGCAGTCTGAAACAGAAACAGATATCTGCAGCCAGGAATTTGTCTAGTGGTTGTACTCTTATGGAAGTACTTGGGGAAGGATTGAAGGCCTTGACGGAGATGAGAACTCCACAGGAAGACCAAAGAGTCAATTAACCTGGACTCCTGGGTTGAAATGACGCCCCAGGCACATATGGAGCTGACATGAAGCTCCATGGCTGCCTTGTCTGTACTCTGTGGGAGATGGTGCACCTAATCTGGCAGAGACTTGATGCTCCAGGGTGGGGGAGTACCCGGGGGGGGGGGTCCCTACCCCCTCAGAGGGGATGTTCAGAGGAACTGTGTGTAGGGGGACCCGAGAGGGACCAGTTTTTGGGATATAAATAAATGAAAGAATTAATTTAAATATATATTAAATTGAATATATTTAATTCAATATAGTTGAATGAAGTTAACTTTTCACATTTTTTTTTTTACTATTTTCATGGTTCTGAATATTTAATTTATGCACATCACACTCTAAAAAGACTGGAAAAGAGTAAACTATGGGGCTCACAGTCTTAAAAAGAGGCTTTTAGGTATCGATCTTCATTAATGCTCTCCTCTAAAACGGTTTTAGCCTTTTGTGCTTCTAAAATTAAAATGTTATCCTTAGGTTTTGCAATTTGGATCTTGTAAGGAGATAAAGAGGGAAGGAAAAAAAGTTTATGATTCAGGGGTGTAATAAACTCCAGCTGGCATATCATGAGCCTAGTTATGTCAAAATAAATAAATGATCAAAAATAATCTTATTAAGATAAACAAACTCATATTGGAACTTTGGAAAGATAAATGTAGGTAAAACAAGTGAAATGAAAATAGGGTGGATATTAAAATTCAAAACCTAATTGATTATGTATTAGTCAGATCAAAGCCTTTGAGTGATAATGAGCCAGTGAACAGGGATTACCACCTGTCCTATTCAACCAGCAGCTGGACCTACCAAGAACAGCTGGACAAGAACACTTATATAAATTAGCCTTTAGATGCACAAGCTAAGTTTTTTCACCAGCTTCTCGGTTCTGCATCTTTATCACTCTTGCCAGAAGTAAAAAGCTTTTTATATTTTGATGCTGTTTTTGCCTTAGGGAAAATGGAGCTTTGAACACCAATATTCCCAAGGAACAGAATTTGTCTTCTAAATCTAATAAAGCAAAGATGTCAGATGCACTTGGGTTTTCCTGTCAGTAGCTCATCTTTTGCTCTTACACTTAAGCAACTACAAATTCTTTCAAGAGCAAATAGAAATCTAAATTCTTTAAAAATCCAAATTATTCTATGTTAGAATATATGCTTAGTGTACATGAAGCTCTGTGTTGATTTCTAGCATTCCTCTTCCCTCAGAAAGCTATCATGGAACATATAAATGAATAAGCCTATCTGTCTGTCTGCCTGTCTAGCTATCATTTGTGTCTTATTTCCAACCCAGCAACTAAATTCTCTCTCTCCTTCCCCATCCCCTTTCTCTCAACGAATCTCTCCTGATACAATAACATTTATAATTAAAGACTTCAAATATAGCATATCAATGATATTAGTTAAGTATTTTTTAAGAGAGAAAATCTGTAATCAAGAAATCTGAAAAAGGAAAACTTATCCTTTACCCATCACCTTTTTATTCTTATTTTACCTTCACTCAAGGGCAGAAATAAAGTAATCAGTTAGTTTGGGGGACTGGTAACAAGCCTGTTTTGAACACTCCTGACTCTGGTTGGCTGTTCTTGTAATTATTGTTTCCCAATTTATGTTTAGGTTCAAACCACAATACATCTACTTGTTCTTGAAGAGATATTTGGAAAATGGTAGATGAGAAGGAAAGAATAGGAAGAAAGAATGAAAATTAAAACACAGTATGATGTGTAGTGCTTTGAACAGAAACATAAGTGAGAGAATAGAATATCAAAAGAATACATATATGCTTTTCTTCTTCTCTAAATAAAGAATTCCACATACTTTGGATAGCATCTGGCTTGGTAAGTCTATAGGAATCATCCGTGCAGGGCAGGCAGGACAATTGGTATCATCCAACCTTTTTAAACACTTGAAACTAGGTGCCTTCATGAGTAAGAAAGTCCTTTCCGTTGCTACTTGTGAGATAAAACTGGTCAAATGTTGAACTTCAGTGCAGTGATTTTTGTAATGTAATGTCTGTCAGTTGTCAACAATTTATCAGATAACCGGGTCCAATTCCATTAAGATAACAGTTACACTCTGGAATTGAAGACATGGAACCATATAAGGGTAGCTTTTGTCTGGAAAGGACAAAGGATTGGAAAAACGTTTTCAGTTCTCTACTACAGAGTCAATGAAACAAACCAAGAGATCTTTGTGTGTGCTTTGTTCATTTAATCAGAAATGAAAAGTAATTTTATTATCCTAAATCCCTGTTTTAAATTATAAGGTTAATCAGCATAGGACAACTTTGGAGGGGTAATTAAATTTGTGCTGCTGTTATATATTCAAAAGATCTGAGGTTTTAATAGACTTTTTGGATGCTTGAGTAATATTAACACTCAAAGTCTGTTATTTATTTTTGGTGCTAGGTATGAAATCCAGAGCCTCATGCAGGTTATACAAAGTTCTCTACCAGTGAGCTCTATTCCTAGCCAAGCGTATCTATCATATGCTTAAAAATTAAACTGACAACTTATTTACTTTATAGTGTACTGGTATCTAAAAACCCACATTATTAAATCAGTTTATAGAAAGGAAGATTGTAAACTATAGATATTGGAGTAAAAATACTTGTATTAAGGGCTAGAGACACTGTTCAGTAGTTTTGAGAACCAGCTGTGTACTATTTTTTCACTATTTTTTTTTGACACAGGGTCCACTGCATAACTGAGGCTGACTTGGAACACTCTATGTAGACTTGGCTGGCCTTGAATTCAAAGATATCTACCTGTTTCTGCCTCTCAGAGTACTGAGATTTAAAGGTGTATCCCACCATACCCAACCAGAGAACTAGATGCTCTTGTAGAGGACCTAGTTTTGGCTCCCAGCACCCACATCATGGCTCATAGCCAGCTATAACCCAAGTTCTAGAAAATCTAACATTCTTTTCTGCCCTTGGCTACCAGATGTCCATGTGATGCACATACATATAGTCATGTACACTGTCATTTGCATAAAATAAAAATAAATGAATCGTTTTAAAAAAGAGTGCTTGTTTTATGTTTTTGCTAATACAATATACTCGAAATGGGCTGCTGATAAAGAAGAGGCTTATTTACTTCATGATTTTTTAGTTCAATGTCCCCAAAAGAGCTGGATATGGTGGCTCCCACCTGTAATCTCAGTACTTAAGAGGTGGAAGGAAGAGGATAGAGGTCAACCACAGCAATAGAATAAATTGAAGAGGTCAGCCTGGGCTACATAAATCCCTGCTTAAAAAACAAAGCAATCCAATCATTACTGTACAGGCTCCTACCAAAGGCTACATTGTCTCATAGTGGATGGTGGAGTGTCATGTTTATGCATACACACACATGCACTGGAATGACTACATGGTAAGCCAGAAAGTAGGAATAGCTGGTTGGGGCTTTTATAATAACCTCATGTGGCAAGTAGCAAGGAGCATTATTTTCTGAGCACTTCCTCTGTGAGGCTCACAGATCTTTGGACACACACTCATTTTTCAAAGTTTTCATTACTTCTCAATAACTTCACCTTTCCAACTAAGTCTTCAATCTCAATGGACCCTTGAAAGACATGTAAGCCCCTCTCAGGCTGTGGAGACACTCAAACTTTTGAAAACTCCAGAACACATTAACTCAAAAGAAGGTTTAGTGGAAAATTGCAAAACCAGAAAAAGAAATGAAACCATTTTAGCTCTTAACAAAATTAGATATTTAAAATGTCTGCACCTTCATGGGCCCATGAGGGCTCACAGAGACTAAACTACCAACCAAAGAGAGTGCATAAGCTGAACCTAGGCCTCCAGCACATATATAGCAGATGTACAACATGGTCCCCATGTGTGACCCCTACCAAGTGGAGTAGGAGCTGTCTCTGACCCTGTTGCCTCCCTTTGGATCCCTTTCCTGGAGCTAGGGTGTCTTGTCTGGCCTCAGTGAGAGAGAATGTGCCTAGTCCTCCTGTGACTTGATGTGCCAGGGCTAGTGGATACCCAGGGGGACATTCCCTTCTCAGAGTAGAAGGAATGAGGGGGAGGGGGACATGAGTGTGATGCTGGAAGGAGGGTGGCTTTGATCAAGATATAAAGTGAATAAATAAATTAAAGAAAATGACAGATTTATATTCAAAATTATAGGTTAAAATAAATATTAAATACAAATGAAAGTTATTATTTGTAAACAGAATTATATCTGTTCTACTGTGCTTTTGATTAGTTTGGAATACAAGTTGCAAACCAACAGACTTTGGGCTAAATTGGGATTGCACACATGTTTTGTTGAGCCTACACAGTTTTTTTTTAATTTCATATTACTCAACATTTAAATATTCAGATATTTTTACAGAGTAATCCAAGCTTCTGACTTCATATTAAATGGGATGATTTGGCTCTGTCCGTTTACCTCTCTTCCATGCTAGCTACTGTCTTGAACCAATATCCATCGCTCTAGAGACAGACGTACAGTGCACTGAGCATTCCCCTGGATCTTCTTATCCTCCACTTGACCATGCTTTCCCATATATATTAGCAGATACCTGATATTATATTTTTATTTTATATTATTTTTTCTATCTGTTGTTCAGATAAGCAAGGCTTGACTATAGAAATCTGAGAATATCTTTGTTTTAAGTCAAGTCAACTCTCTTAGTATTTCCAGTGTTGTGAAGAGTCACCACGACCACAGCAACTTATAAGGGGGCTAGTTTACAGCTTCAGAGGTTCAGTTCAATAATTTTTTGTCAGGAAGCATGGAAGCATGCAGGTAGACATGGTGCTGGAGAAGGAGCAAAGAGTTCTAACATCTGGATTGGCAGGTAGCAGGAAGAGGGTCTGGCTTGAGCTTCTGAAACCTCAAAGCCCACCCCCAGTGACATACTTCCTTCAATAAGGCCATACTCCAACAAGGTCACAAATCTTTATCCTTTTAAATAATGCCACTCCCAATGATCCTATGGGGGGCATTTTCATTCAAACTATCACAAACAACAAAACACAAAAAAATAGAAAATAAAGGCAGCCTACCTTATTTATGGAATTGATTCTGTCTTTATAGGCTTCCCTTAATTATAACTTGGAACCAGATGATGCCATTGACAGAAATGCTAATTTTAAACTCTTCAAGAGATGAGAAGAGACAATATATTCCTCCTTCACTTAATAATAAATCATGATACCACAGCTTGACAAGAATTACAAACCAGTATCAGTAATACACATAGATGATGCAATAATTCTAAAGAAAAGGCCAGAAATTTATTTAAGTCAAATGGTAAGTGTCCTGATTCATATCTCACAACCAAGTTGGAATGAATTCAAGAATGGAAAAATGTGATGGGCAAACTTGAAATGTAAATGTTGTTGTGATTTCCTTCCTCTTTCCTTTCTTTTCCTTCCACTCCATCTCTCTTCCTGTCTCCCTGCCTTCTCTTCCTTCTTCTCCTCTTCACTTTCTCTCCCCCTTTCCTGTTTCCTTTAAGTAACTGTATATAATCCTTAGAAACTTTTAGTAACATCTATGTTTATTTTTATGGTCTAGGGATGGAAACCATAGCCTTGTACATGCTAAGCAAGTAGTCTACTCCTGAGCTGGACCTCAATCCAGTTTTACTGTTAACAATTTGATATTTAATCTAGGTGAAAGTGATTTTTTGTATCCTCATACATTTGCTGCCTTGCTTCCTTTTCTTTTTTTTCTTTCCCTCCTCTCACCCCTGTTTCTTGTCTTTCTTGCTTAAAAATAATACCTGGGCCTCATGCATAAAAAGTACCTATCAGTGAGTTCTATTAACAGGCCAACAGTCCTTTAAGGAGAAAGAAAGAATAAATGAAGAAGGAAAGAACACCCCCAACTCAGAGGGCACACTAGAAAATTCAATTTCAACTAGTGTACAGCTAAAGATTAAAAGCAATTGGGGGTATAACTCAATGTTACAGTACTGTTCTAGCATGTTCTATCCCCAGAACTACAAGAAATGAATACATAAATAATTAAGGCTTCTAGGTGATAATTGGAGATAATATAATCATAATTTTGAGTATGCCAAAGTTTCTTAAGTAGAGCACAGGATTATCAATATTGATAAAATTATGTATTGTATTAACATTAAAATTAATAACTTCCATTGAAAAGTACAGCCAAAGAAGTTAAAATGGAAGAAATGTTTATATTATGAGCTTAATACACATATAACCAACATAGGCAATTTTAATTTTTATTATATAGTAAGTATCTGTGTATGCTTATATGAGCCAAAAGATATATAAAGGGACATTTTTGGAAACTTTATTGGAAATTCTTTAAAACAGGAAACAACTGAAAGTACCCAAAACACATCAATAAAGCATGATGTATGTTTACCAAAGAGTGTCATATAGCAATGAAAAAGACTCATTGACTCAACAATGTGGATCTATCTCATGAATCTTAGTCATAAATGTTTGTGACTCAGCTTATGTGTACTGTGCTCTTCAGTTTCTAAAGACTTAAAAACAAGTAAAGTTAAATCATAGCATTACATGGCAGATTATCAGTTACCTTTAGACTGAGAGATTGAATAACTATTATTTGTGGAGGGGTGGTCTACCAATAGTCTTGTTTATTATCCTAGCATGGGTATGTTCATTTTGTGATAATTGCATTTTGCTGGATATTTTCAACATATCTACTTTCTATATGTGTTTTTCTTTAAGTTAAAAGAAAAATTTGCTTCTCTAAACATTGTTTTCTTCCAGAATGCCCATAAAAATAGTGCATTGAATTTAACAGATGCCTGAAATAGCGTCACCAAATGGTTTTGCTTTTTTTTTTGAAAAATTTTGTTGTTATTAGAGAAGCTGCAGTATATTTTTCAGATCTGTCTAATAAACAACACTACCATAATACAGTAATGAGAATTAGGTTAAAATTATGTCACAGCCTCACCTGCTGGCTGTTTTTCATAATCTTACTCTACACCTGCTTCCATATTATATGGAGACCAGAAATTTTCCATGATTGTTAATGTTAAAATATGTATAGAATATGGTATACTTTAGAAAACAGGATGAGGCACAAGACAGATCTTCAGGGGTTTTTGGCAGTACAGAATGGATATTCTATGGCCCTATCAGTTAAGTGACTGCATGAAACACAGTTATGATTGTGCAACAAATGTTTAAAACAGAAAAGACAAGCTTCCACCCACAGCTTAGATGAAAATGAAATTATTGACCTGGAAATGAAAGATAAGCACAATTATAAAATGTTTGTCTTTTGTGTTACAAATAAAAATGAATTAACAATACACCATAACGGATCAAGCAGTCAGATTAGAGAAAAAATGACTTAGGTTCTTGGTTTTAGTTCATGGTGCATGATCTTGGTAAATAAAGCTAAGTCAACACCTCAGTTTCTGTATCTGTTTAAGTATGTCAAATCTTTCTTTGAGGAATGTAAAAATCAAATGGAAGAAACCAATGTTTAGAGAAACAGATTTTTCTTTTAACTTAAAGAAAAACACATGTGAAAGTAGATATTTTTGTAATTTCCAGCAAAATGCAACAGTAGAAGTTAAAGTGTTTTATAAAGTGATTAATTCCTTATTTACAGACAACTGTTATATGAATAACTATGTCATTTTAGAAAAGACCAAGACAGCAGATATCTTAAGATTTGCTTTTCTAGCACAGGTTAGCTACATTATTAAAATTAATCCCCATCATTGACCTACAGTTGGAAATACTTCTTCAATTTCTTATCTGTAAGATGAAGGTTTGGGTTGGATTATCTCATTTTTTTCTTGCTCTTGGATTTCATGATTTTATCTTTTCACACCCAAGTAAATCCACTTTTTTTTTCAGTCTAATTAGCTGATGGTCACAGTGCCACAGTGCTGACACCTATAGATCTATGCTATCAAAGATAAGTTGAGGGACTTATCTTTGGAGGTAGAGTTATTCGGTAGAACACAGAGCTTGGCACACAGTACTGCTAGTCAGCTTTCTCCAGAGATCTCCTTTCTCCACATTCAGAAGCTCAAAACACAAGCAGGCCACCATATTTATCTTACATTTATATGGTAGCTTGAGATTCAAACATGGGTCATCCAGCTTACACCATAAGTACTTTAACACTAAGCTATCTCCTTCAACAAATATGTAGCCCAGGCTGGCCTCCTACTTGTGATCTTTTCTATCAACTACTTTAGCATATCCTAGTGGTTTATATGTTACTACAATTGGTTGTTTTTTTGATACAGGGTCTTACTACAATGTCTAAGAGACATTGTAGATTTGTAAGCTTTGAAGTATTATGTATTGGTAATATGTGCAATGAATTCTGACTTTTTTGGTCACTGTGTTTGAAAGAGAAAGTGCTAAAAATAAGAGCCATATGCCACTCAAAAAGAGGAAGTTATAAACTTTGAGAATAAATTTATACAAAGAAATTAGCTTTGTGATATAATGTGTTAACACAGCTTCCCTAAACTTTTAAAGCATCATCCAAGCTGTTATATCTAGAAAACATGGCTTCTTCTTTTTTTTTTTTTTACAATGAAAAACATTAAACAGTTTGGTAACTAACTCTTTATTATCTGCCTGAAGATGGATCAAGGCTTCAAGAACAGAATAACTATGAAGAAACTTCCTCTGAAATACTAAACATAAAACATGCAGTGTTCATAAATATAGGGGAAATCTTTCTGAATGAGGAGAGAATAGATTCTTGTTGACCTGTAACAGTCTTATTTGAACACTACTGTGGGAATATATGAATGATTGCTGCTACAATTGAATAGTTCTTTAAACTGAACTCTGTAAGTTCTATAACTATCCATAGCTATGGCATCTAAAAATAAGACTAATAGCTTAAGGGCTTGTAGTTGTGAGAAGAGACTAAAATTATCATTGGAAAAAAAGCACATTTTTTTTCTATTTTCTAAGCTCTAATGCCAGCCTACTTTTTGAATCCAGAGGATGACAAGTTTGTCACAAAGATTTTTATAGGGACTTGTAGTATGTTGAAAGATTCCCTTGAGAAAATAGTTACTGCTGACTTTACAATGGGTCAAGAGATTGTGATTTCCAGAACAAAGCTATTTTATAGGAACCTTTTAAAACTCTATCTAAAAGCAGATGAGTGGGTCCCAATGTTACAAAGAACTACTCTGAGCTAAGTGAAGGAGTTACCATTGGACACATGAGAACAAAGAACAGGGCTCATCATGAAAATCATTGCTCATATGGATTCCCCTCAATATTCCTGGTGTCAGGTCATAAATGCTCTCACTTTTCATGTGTTTACTAGAATTTTATTACAGTTACCAGATTCCCTAGCTTCCATTTTTTTCCCTTAGGATTTAGACTCCATGGACTGATTGGTACAGCTCTAATTGGATCAAGCCTTAGAATACTATACTCCACATAGTGTAATTATCTTTATTAAGTATTTGAATTCCTAGGTCACAACACATGCTTTGGTATTTTTACAGTGATCCACTCTTTAGAATATCCATCTTTTCTAGAGTCTATACTTAAATCTTCTATCCTGTGTCCATCTGTAAGTAGGCTAAACATGGTCACTTGTAAATGCTAATGGTTTAGTCAGGGCAACTTATTGTTAGAAACCTGGAGAAAAGCCTGTGAAAACAAAGTCTATGATTATATATTATGTCTTAATATGGTTTGTGTCAGCTTATACCTCATGTTCCTCACACAGTGGTAAACTAAGCTATACCTGAAATTTAACACACCCTTAAAAGATGGTGATAGCATGCATGGGATGGGGGTTGGGTAATGGGGGTGGGATTGGTTGAAAGAAACAAAAATCTGAGTAGCAAATCTGAAAACAAAAGAATGTTGAGAAGAGATAAAACACTTTTGATGGATTATTTCTTTGGGTTGTGCTCAGTTTATGGATTTTAAGATCTGTTGGAATAGAAAATGAACTTTCAAGTCTTGGCACAAAGACAGAAAAAGAAAACTAGTAGGCGCTGGTATTGAGAGGTGGAAAATGGCTTTCAGAACAATATATGGATCCCTGCTTGAGTAGAAATATAGACATCAGATTGGTTGGCAATGTTTCTCAACAAAGTCTTGACAGATGAAAAATATGTAAACATTCTTTTCTGGCCACAGTTTAGTAGATTAGGTGTAAATTTGGTGCAGCAATTGAAAAGTAGGGGGATACCCACATATGATTTCTATGGTGCTACAGTCCAGAAACACACACTGGGGTACATGGCTTCCCAAGGGAGTTGCTACCTTTCAATGTAATCAAAGTACTGGGTCACAGCTTGCTGGTTAAATTGCTCAAGTTATTTAGGAGCCTCCATTATGAGATAGAATTGATAACAGCATGGATGTATTGCTAACTGACAGCCCTTTCCTTGCTCCATTTTGTTTTATTAGCATGGGCCAGCATGGGCTTGCCTTTAGGTTCCTGAGAGGAATGCAGGGCTTTCCAGTTCTTACATGTGGAATGGGGAAGGCAGCTATGATTCACTTTGAAAAGAGTTGCATGCATACCAGCCTGCATCTAAGCTTGGGGCAACACTTCTAGGCTTGAGCAATGACATTTTTGTATAATAAATGAAAATGAAACTTCATTTGAATTTCATAATTACCTACTACTGGTGTGATTTAGAAGCAGCTGGTAGGTCAATATGGTGCTCTCTTTATGTAATTTAGCACTGAGGAAACCAGAATGCTAGATATGCCACTATTAAAATTTTTCAAATAGCTTTAGACACATACAAAAACATTCATAGTAATAATGGTTATGCTATTGCTTAAGACTCTGCTAAGGTAATGTTGGCCTGTATCTGACCCATTTTAAAAACTTTATGCAAAAGATGAATGAGAATGATCACTAACCCATATCTACAACAGTTTCATTTTACTCTATTTTTCTAAATTAGTCCACTGGAGAACGTCACAGGATAAATCTATTTGTAATGAATTAAATGGAAACACCATGAATATGTATAATGCTCCTAGATGGAACCAAATATTTCATGAATACACTTTCTGGAACCACATAGGAGATAGCATTGGTGAGCAGCAGGTTGGCCATGAGGAAATGCTGCTCAGCAGGTCAGACATGTACAGCTGGAGACTGATCTGAAATTTAGCTAGTCTACCAGGCAAAATACAAATTTGGAAAGAAGACATTCTATGCTACAAATTAAAAAAAATTCTGCATCGACTTAGAAATCTAGTGTAGTATACATACACACAAGGGACATAAATATTTTTGGAAAGAGTTCCAGTAAGTTTTGTCTTTGAAGATTATTTTCCTGTATTTTTGTTTTTGTATTTTGTGTGTGTGCGTGTTTTTTTTTAACAAAATATAACAAAATACCTCCTGTTGCCCTGAATGCTAATGGTGGAAGACTGTTGCTATGGAGATGCTAATTTCAACGCTGTTGCCTGTGGACTTCACATGAACTCGCTGTTTTAACTTCTGCACATGTCATTTACAAAATGAAAACCCATTAATGATTAGCGAGGGCACAATGTTCTACTTTAATTAGAATAATAAGGAATGCTGAAGCACAAACTACAGGTTTGTGAATCGCTCCTGAGCCCACACTGTCAAAATTAATTACTACGGATGAAGATTTGCTTCTATTTTTTTTTAACGGAAGTTTTAGAGTAGAACCACAGTACTTTGACTTCAAAAGCATCAAAAACTCCTTTTATTTTAAATTTGAAGTTAAAAAAAAAGACAGAATATTGGTCCTAGAAATATACATAAAACCTAACTTAGAAGAGCCACATGTAAATTAAGACCACGGTTCAGATACTTCTCATTCTAGAACTGAAAAGAATCCAGAAAATAACTATCTTTAAACATAGAATGGGGGACGATGTAGGTGAACTGTTTAGCTATTGGGAAAAGGACTAAGAACTATGTGCTCCACATAGCAAGCATCTTGATGTTGGATTTGTGTGTCCACATAAGGGAATAGTGAATAATTAAAACAGCTAGAAATTGATGTGTGAAAACAAAAGTAATTTTTATGGCAAGAGACTGATTGACCGTAAAAGTCATTTAAATTTTGTACAAATTATGTGATATCTCATCTAAACCTGAAATTTGGGATGTGTATTCCACATCGAAATATATCCATGTGGTTTGCTACAAAAGTGCCTGGGATGATTTTGATTTTGATGTTCTTCTGGGTTAGTTCTTGCTCAGTTAGATCATTTTATGTCATTAGTGTAGCCAACCAAAAAAGAAGTGATATTTCTTCTTGAATGAGGAAGGGATACTTTTTCAGTATTAGATACGTCACTGCACAGATGTTTCAAGCCTTTGGGCTTTCGCAGAATATGATGGGGGGGGTGCCAGCAATACTATCTGTAGTCTCTAGAGCAATCCTTGAAAAACTCCCATCACTTTCTGGGTCTTGAGTCAAACAATATTACTAGGTCTGTAGAGCTGTCAAATTACCTGTGTTTTCAAGGTGCAAGCTGAATTTGTGGTGGCCTTACTTGTCTCCTTGATATTAAGCCAAGAGTATCACATTTGGGAAGAAAAACTGACATTTGCTTTCCAAATGGTAAAGTAACTTTAACATGCATTGTTCAACAAAAGATATGGACCAAAGTTACAGGGACAATATCTTCTGTGTTTTAATAGGACATGGAAAAATAGAAGAAGATACTATCAACATGCTCTTAGCAGTTATCTGGGTAGTTATAGGCAATTATAACTTTTTTTATCTTTTTCTTTTATCCACAGTGAGCATTTGTTACATTTGTTATGAGGGAGAAGCGTACCAACATTAACTTAAAAAATTACTGGTAAGATGTCCTGTTTCAATTTGGACATGTACAGAGATACATAATAGATTTTACCCTTAGAGCAAGAAAATATCTGGGTAGATCAATTAATGGCTTGTCATCAGTTTCTATGAGAAAAATGACATGACAGGATAACAAACAGACATCCTAAAATCTGGGACAGGTGCCTCCAACATGGCACACAATCTGACCATTTAGGCCTCTGAAGTGGTAGCAACCAGATGCTATGTTTGTAAGGACTTGAAACTTTTGAGGGGAATGTGAGAGCCATCCTCAGACTGATGTGCATGATGATGATGATGATGATGATGACGACGACGACAATGATGATGACGGTCTCTCTGTGTGTAAATGAGCACATGTACATGAACTCACATATGTGTGTGTTCAGTATCACAGTATTAGCAGGAATCCTAACCATCTACTGACTTCTATTTTCCAGAGAAGATGAAAAAATAGTAGAAAGGTCCCTCTTACCCTTTCTAGTGCTGAGAGGGGAAGAGTGGTTGAGAGTGTCTCTGGATGATGAGGAAGAGATATGTGTGAAGTCTACACCCAGAAGACACTGATCACATAGCTTTGAACAAGGAAAAGGGCTCTGCTCTGTACCCTGTCAACACACCAGCAAGTCTCTAATAATTAGATCACAAGAGAATCTGACATCTTTTGTGCCCATAGCAACAATAAGCTTCATCCATTATAACCACAGCAATAACCAAGATCAAACAGTTTGCCTGATTAAGATAAATCACCATACTAAAGGTCTATTTACTTCAGTATCTAACTAGTTTATTTAAGGTATCTGTCTTTTACCCCTAGAGCATTAAGTGCGCTCAAAGACAAAGAAAAGGCAAGGCAGACAGACAAACTGACAGAGAGATAGACAGAGAGACAGAGAGACAGAGAGACAGAGAGACAGACAGACAGACAGACAGAAAATCAGGATAAAGAGACAAAGAAATGTAGGAACCAAATTCAGATATGTTTTACTTGTTGGGATAAAAGAGAGAAAAGTGTTCTTGTTTGTGTGAGACAAGGTTTTGTATATCCTTAGTTGGTCTAGAACTCATTATATAGTCCAGGCTGGCCACATGAAGATCAGCCTGCCCCTCTGCCTGGAGTGCTGGCTTTAAAGGCATGAGCTACCATATCTGGAAACAAGAACGATAAAAATAACAACAACAAACCAAATATGTTAAATTATTCTATGGGAAGGGATATTATCTGGAAGACCAGATGGGTAATTCTAACACAGAGCTGGACCTGGTAAGGAGGCATCAAATAAATGGTAATGTTAGAAACCATAAACGCCGTAACATAAAGAAATGATGCTCTATGTAGGTAGTTTTGCAGATAAAACACAGGAAAAGCATCAGTGAATTAAAGAATAAGGAAACAGACATGACAAAAATTGGAGCTGGAGATATGACTCAGGTGGTATCATGCTTGCCTGGCATTCACAAAGCCCTAGGTGCTATCACCAGCATTGGAAAAATCACAGCTGTGTGTGTACACATTTTGTCTTGGCACATGGGACATGAAAGCAGGAGGATAAGTAAGAAATGCTTATTCTCAGTTATACAGTAAGTTGGTCACAAGCTGTGGCTACATGAGACAATGTTTCAAAAGAATTAATTAATGAATTAAAAATGAGAAAATAAATGTAGGACTGGAAAGATGGCTCAGTGGTTAAGAGGACACTCTTCTGTTCCAAATATCCCCAGCTACAAAGTGTTTATCTTTATTTTTAGCAGAGTAACTGTATTTCAAAAGAGAAAGAACTTTAAAATGTACATTCTCAACATCTATGGTTACAGTTGCTAGTTATACAAAACTAATACCTGAATTAAAAACTTCAATTCAGATGCTACTTTCTCTTGACAGTGATTTTACATGTCATAAATCATATCTGATTCAGAAATCTACAACCAAATCATCACTTCACATTTGTTTATTCTTCAGTGTTTATTATCTTATTTTAAAAGATTATTATCCACTGCCCAGAAATATAGACGTGACCTTTGTATGTCTTTCTTTTTGGCTATATCTTCTTTCCTATTATTTATGCTCAAGTCCTAGGAAAATTTAACTTCAACATTCCCAAGGAGAGAATGTCTTATAAGGTAAAGGTGCATACTGAAAAAGTCTGTCAACCTAGCTTGATACTTGGAACCTATGTACAGGTGGAAGAGAAGAACCAACTCCATGAAGATGTCCTGTGTCTGACTTCCACATGTATTTTGTGATTTTGCGGCAGATTATTCTCTCTCTCTCTCTCTCTCTCTCTCTCTCTCTGTCTCTCTGTCTCTCTCTCTGTCTCTCTCTGTCTCTCTGTCTCTGTCTCTTTCTCTCTCTCTCTCTCTCTCTCTCTCTCTCTCTCTCTCACACACACACACACACAATTAATCATAATAAAATAATAATAATAATAAATATGCTTTAAAATGTCTTCCCAAACTGTGTCATTCTTTTCATCTATAAGATAACATCATCTTGGTCTGAGTACAATTATTTCTCACCTGGCTTTCATAAAACAAAACCATCTAGTATTTGTTTCCTGGGATCCCATCCAATTCATTTACATCATCAAGAAAGCTTTATGAGTTTTTTCCTCTCTAGTACTACTCTTACTTCTCTTTTTAGTCCCTTGTATTGATACGATTCCTTTTACTAAAAATTCCTTTATATATGACCTCTCTTTGAGAGTGGTATTAACATGTACTCATCTTTAGTATTAACTCTGTTATCTACTCCGTGCTACACTTTGGTGATATCCTAGGTGTTAACTAAATGCATCCTCTGTCTCTAACATACTCTCTGGTTCATATACTTATAGTACCCAAATATCTATTAAGGTTATCAATTGTCACAAGAGTATCTTTAGATTACTACTTGAAATTATTTCTTAGGCAAAGAAATTTCAACCATTTATGTGCATTAACTGTAAAAAGCATTTTAGCACTTATGAGAAACTGAAAACAGTTGCAATAAGCTATTTGTTTTTAAAAATATGACTGAGTTTAGACAAAATATTCCAAGTAAAAAATAACTTCATCTTAAATTGGCTAATTATGGGTGAAATTAGCCATTTATGTTTCAACACTGATATAAGGCAACCTTGTAAACTATAACTCTTTAATGAATAGTAGTTCACTTTGTAGTTTTATGTTTTCATTTTAACATTTGAGAACAGTTTTCAAATACACTAATTAATCTCTACAATACTATTGTACTCATATTACAGGCCAATGCAAGAAAGCAAATCATAGCAGATTTGAAAGCACAGAGAAAATTCTTCTCTAAGGAGAAATAATAATTTCTGCTATCTTGTTAATATCTTAATAGTCATAAATATACCTTTAGCATAGAAGTGAAGTAAAGCCAGAAATTACTACTTTAGCTTTTACTTAAGTACTATTAAATCTACACTGATTCCTATTTTCCTTCCTTTCTTCCTTCCTTCTTTTCCTTCATTCTTCTTTTTTTCTTTCTTCCTCTCTTAAAGACATTGTCCTGCTATGTAACCCAGGGCTAAATTTGGACTCATAATTCTCTTGCTCCAGCATCTGGAAGGTTGTGAATACAGGCATGTGCTATCACATCCATGTTGCAGTATCCTACATGAAAGTTGTCATTTAAATCATAAACTGTACATTTCAGCAGCATTAGGCACACCACCATGTCAAATATCCCTACCATCCATCTCCACAAGGCTTTTGTCAACTCTAACGTAAACCATGTTATATTTATATCCTTCAGAGTATGTGACTCTGTACTTATAATCTTTCGTCTAAACCCTAGGTAGCAGTGAATCTGCTTTCTATTTCTGAATTTGACTAAGTACTCCAGGGAATGGAATCTTAGCATATTTATTGTCTTATATATCTGACTTATTTTACTTAGCAAAATGTCAAGTTTTAGTTATGTTATATATTAGAATTAAATTCATTTTTAAAGCTTAGTATTGTTTTATTGAGTGCAGAAACTATATTTTGTCTATCCAATTATATGGTAAGAACCACTTGGGTATCCACCTTTGTGCTATTGTGAATAATGCCTCTGAATGCTAGAGTAGAAGTATCTGTTTTAATTCCCTCTTCCATTCTTTTGGGTATATTTCTAAAAGTCAAATTTCTTTATCATATGACTGTTTTTGTTTAACCACCAAATGGTTTCCCACAGTGTTATCTCAACTTTCATTCCCAGCAGCAATGCACAAGGATTCCAATTCGTAGACATACTCACCAATATTTTCTCACATTTATTTGTTACAGCCACCCTATGGCAGCTCATCATAGGAAGGCTTTTGGTTTTGTGCACGCATGTCCTGGAGGGCATGTAACCCAGGGCAGTGTGCATACTAACTACACACTATCTTGATTGACTATAGCCTCAGCCCTTTTTCCTTGTGGCTTTGATTTATATTTATCTAGTGATGAATGACATTTAGCATATTCTAAAGTGTTTAATTTCTTTTCTTAAGACTGTTTTCATTCTTCTGCTTTAAGTTAAACATTCTGATCATTTTTATTCTCTACAAAATTTACTATATTTCCCTTCCCAGTCTAATTAAAGGCAATTTCCCTGCCTTTTAGGGCTCATCTTAGTTAGGCTCCAGGCTCCATTTGTTTCATGCACATTTCTTCTAATAAGAGAATTGAGACTAGACATCCTTGGGGAAGTATGCATTACAGATCTTTGGTACCTAGTATAACATAAAGCATAACATTCCAAAGAAATATAGTTTGGTTAACTAACTTAATACATTAATCAATGCATTTACTGTTGGAATAAGAGAAACAAACAAAAAATTGTTAAAAGATGTTTTTGTTTTGTAATCCTAAGCCCTTGGTATAGTTGGGTGGAAATTTTGTCTTGTTTTATGCTAGTGTGTTTTTTATAGTTCACCAAACAGACTAGATATGCAAGAATTAGTTGAGATCTATATGGAGAATACACATGGTAGATCATGTCAGCTGAATGAGGCAACTAGAAAAGCATAACAGAAGCAGGGAGACCAGTTACAGTTGTCATATCAATGATAGTAGATTTGATCTATACAATAATAGCAATAGCAATGGATACCATGAGAAGTGGTTGGAGTTTCAGGATATAGGTAAGGAAATGATAAAAAGATAATTTCCTCTGTGGGATTTTTAGAAAAAATATCAGGACTGAATGTCTATACCTTTTATTAAAAACATAAATTATATATATATATTCAAAAAATATTTACTTTATTTTTGAGATTATAATACAATTACATAATGTCCTCCCTTTTCTTCCCTCCCTCGTATACCCACCATCTTGGTCTCTTTCAAATTCATGGACTTTCTCTTTCTTAATAGGTTAATATGTATACATATACGTTTATAATTACATGAATACGACCTGTTCAGTCTGTATGTTATATGCAGGTATGTTTTCAGCATTGATCATTTGATACTGGATAGACCATATAATTGGTGTGCTCTTTTCCAGGGAAGACTATTTCTTCCATTCTCAGCATTCCCTACTTGCCTGTCGTTCTCTGTGTGGGAGTGAGGTCTCTTGTTCTCTCTGGATCTACTTTAGCATGTCTATCTCCTGTGAGATTTTATGTCTCCAGTATTGGCAGTAAAATTAAGATCTCTAAACCCCACATTCAGGGTAAGTAAGGACCAATTTATCCCCTAACAGTCACATGCTGTTCCATTTCCAGCATAGTGTGCATGCCCTCATTCTTGTAGGTGTAAACTGTGAACGGAAAAGTATTGGCTCAGGATCCCTGAGACCAAGTTCTTAGTACAGAGGAGATTTATAGCCCCAGATGAACAAAGGGCAAGGTTAAGGGACAAAGACAGAAAATAGAGAAAGGAATAAGAGAAGGGCAACAAAGAGGAGGGGAGAAAAGAGAAGAGGGTGAAGGGTAAGGGGTATTTGGCCTGGAGTGGGACAAAGGAGTGCCTCTGGTTAAAGAGGAAACAGACATGGCACATAGGAAAATGGAGGTTTGTGAAGGTAAAATGGGAAACCCCATGTTAGGCTGAGGTGTTTAATTAATCATTATGACAAAATTAAAAGTAACATTTGACAATAAGTAAACATCATTTTTCAACATTAAAAACAAAAATATTGCTTGCTAACTATTGTTGTTGTTACTTATAGCTGTATATCCTTGGACCCCCTTAACATACTATCAAGATAAATCCTAGCATTTAGCTATTAAAAATATAACTTTCTTTAAAAAGACCACATGAAACATTAATATTTGGAAAATATATTTGTTTCAATGTTTAAATCAAAGAATTGATAATAGTGGTGCCTTGAATGGAATTAGTTGTCAAACACTAAAAACAAGTTAAACTTAGCTTTAGAAGGAACAACTACAATGTATTTACATATATTCTGTTTGTATATGTGATGTTGCCTTGCCAGTATCATTCTTCCTTATTTCATGCATGATGAAAGTAATGGAGCAACAAAATTATGCAAGCATATACATGTGATTTTTTTTTAACATCTATAGAATTTATACCTTTGGATTCTTTTGCCAAAACTTCACTACTCTCTGTTTTTTTTTTATCCTGCTCCTACTTCCCTATGGTATTTTTTGTCACCCATTAAATTGATCACAGATTTTAAAGGTATATTACCATTCTATGTAAGAATTATGTTTATTATAGCCACCAATATTATTTAATAAGCCTCCTAATGTCACTACCAGTTCTCCATTTTTCATTGGATATTTTATTTACATTTCAGATGTCATCCCCTTTCCCCATCTCCCCTTCTCCATTTTATTATGCAAATATTTAGACAAGGACAAAGAAAGAAAAAAAATCAAAGCTGATAAAATGCTGTGAAAATTTTCAGCAAAGAGTGATATAGACAAGTATGGTTGTCTGAATAAAGGTATAACTTTGAGAAATGCATTCACCAGACATAAGTACTACTTCCCCCATTCTATTCTTCTATTTTTGTGTATTTTGTTTTGTGTTGAGACAGTGTCTCTCTATGTAACCCTAGCCGTCCTGAAACTAACTATTTGTAGACGCTGACCTTGGACTCACAGAGAACCACTTATCTCTCCTTCCTGAGTGGTAGACTTAAAGGAGTATACCACCATTCCCAGCTTTCCCACTATTCTTTAGAAAACTTGGTGATTACAGCATTTCTTCAGCACAGAACCAGAAGGTTTTGTAATAAAAATATTGTTGGCTTTGGGTCCAAGTTTCCTCAAGCAGTACTGATTTGCTGAGGGTTTTTTCTTTTCTTGTTCAATGTTTTTTTTTTTTATTTAAAAAAATCATGTTTATGTTTCTTTTCCTGATCCTTTATGGAATTAATTCTATAAATTTCCAGCCAGAGAAACAAATGTCATATTGTATTATTCACGAATCCTCAGCTCACCTATGATCTTTTAAAGGTAGCTTTTTTTGAAAAATATAAATACTGTTAGACATCAAGATTTTTAGTTTTTAATTTACAGAAAAAATTCCATGTCTGAGCCCTCTAACTTCTCAAGAAAACTGACTTTGTAGTTTGGCCATGTTTTCTCCGTTCTCCCTTGTCAGTTTTTTTTTTCCAGTTCACAAGTACAGACAAGATTAGCATGCTTCAAATCTACCAGCTAGTAGAGAAAGATCAAACTTCTGCCTTTCCACTGAGATGCTCTTTTTCAGCTTATACATTTTTGAAAGCAATATATTTCAAGGGCATGGGATATAATCGCTAATTTTGTTGGTGATGAATGAGGCTAAGCGTTGTAAAGATTTCTTTTGTTATTTTGCAGTGTACACAGTAAAAAGAAATGGTGACTAAGAGTACATGAAATATGAGTTAGATAGATAGCACTAAGGTCCTTAATAATATAAGCTATTTAAAAGGATGTTTTTAGATGACTGTTGCCTCTATAAATAAACGAGCACTCCTAAAGCCCCACAAAACCTGTATTTTGTAAAAGATTGTTTTATCAGCATTTACGCATTTATGAAAATAATCAAATTTCTGTATGTTTGATAACAACAACTAGTATTAACAGAGACAGGGAAGAGAATAATTTGGGAATGACTGAATACTGAATTTGAAGTTTTGCTTCCCAATTGGCACTGCCCGATTGCATGCCAAGTATTTTAGCACCTTCCTCACTCCAACTTGTTTCCACAATCTTAGAACGTTAAGATTCAGACATGTACATATTCACACAACTTTGGTGTCTGAAAATATCCTCTGAGTTTTGATGTACAAAGAGGATTGGAGGAAGATTTCTAAGAAATTCTCACAATCGCTATGGCAATTGAAACTGTTAAAAGACTGCATTTATTTAAAAATTTCTCTAAAACAATATCTTAATTTTTGAACTTAATTTCTTTTTTTTTAGATTTTTTAACTTTTTATGTGCAGGAGTTTTGCCTGCATATGTGCCTGTGTAGTACATTCTTGGTGCTCTCCATTTTTCAGAAGAGTGTATAGGATCCTCTGGAACTGGAATTATGGATAGTTGTAAGCCACCATCTGGCTGCTAGGAACCAAGCTTTGGTGCTCTAGAAGAGAAGCAGGCTGCAGTGCTTCTTAACCACTGGGCTATCTTTCCAGTAACTTTTGACAATTTTCATTTACAGAACAGTGCAATCAGGACAATTAGGTGGGGTTTTTTTTGTTTGATTTTTTTTTTGTTTTTGTCTCAGTCGACTAGAACACAGTAAATGAATGGGCCAATGGATTGAGATTACTTCTAAATTACTTTGACCAGTTATCCCAGTGGAATTTTCTAGAATATTTTTTAAAATATTTATTTATGTATCTGTTTGTTGTATGTGTGTGTGCACATGCATGCATGCCTCTCTTTCTGTGTGTGTGTATGTGTGTTGCATGCATAACATGGCATGAATATCCCAGTAAAAGGACAACTTTTTGAAGTCAGGTCTTGCTTTCCACCTATGCACAGGCTCCAGGGATCCAATTTAGACCATCAAGCTTGTATCTTCATGCACCTTTGTCCACTGAGGCATCCTCCAGTCCCCAAAATAAAAATAGTTTATGGAAGTCGAGCATAAGAGCACATGCTTGTAGCCCCAACACTCAGGAGGCAGAAATAGTCAAATCTCTTTGAGTTCAAAAGCAGTCTGGATCTACATAGAGTTCCAGGATAGCAAGAGCTGTATAGTAAGAACATGTTTGAAAACAACAATTTATGAAACTTCTATAATCTGACATTTTCTATTCCCTTATAAGAATATCTGTTAGGACTAAAGCTCAGTTTTCAGTGATTAGCCATGAAATATCAAAGCTAGCAGTGCTCAGTTGTCAATATCAAACTATGAAGCATTTATTATCATTTATGTGTGAGATATTGTATACGAAGCTTCCTGAAGTTTAAAATGTAAGAGAAGAACTCTGAGGTTATTAAAATATTTCCAAAATTAAAGTAGTGAGGGGTCTCAGAGTATTAGAAAGCAGGTTACTGAGATCTTTGTTGTCTCTGCAATCTATTCTGAAGTACCTTTCAATAACTGTGTGTGTGTGTGCCTGTGTGTGTGTGTGTGTGTGTGTGTGTGTAACTGTGAAATCCCTTCCTAGTCTTGACTGTGCATTTTTCTTGGACATTTGGTTTCTTAGTCCTGGTCACAACATACAAAGGGCAAGTAAATTGTCCCCCTCTTCCTGCTTGTATTTTCTTCCTCTAACTGAAAAGAACATTCTTGAATCAAAACACATACTGTGTAACTCCACCTTAGACTTCAGACAGGGCTTGTACAAGGCATTACTTCTTATCTAGCAACCTTCTGTAATAATGACTTGGTGGATTGTAAGGAAGAGCTGAGCACAGTTAAAACACTTTTTCCCAGGATGAACCCGAAACAATCAGACATGTCACTTCAAAATGCCAATTACATCCCCTATGATGTGTTTTCACTGCATATTAGCATATCTATGCATTAAAAGTTTTCACAGAAATGTGGACATTAAAAAGAAGTCATTTTAGTGTCAAAAAGCTACTTTAAAATGATTAATATCAAAAATAAGAAACCGTTTCTGTGACTATTCTTCTAGTTCTATGAATTCCAGGTCTATTTACAATAAGCAACCCAGACAGACCATATACATCCCACTAAAAACATTTTATAGAGACTTTCAAGTGTCTTTCTGGCACTTAAATGCTACTAACAAGATTAACAAGCAGGTCTGGAAAGTATTAGCATGTTTATAAGGCGGTCTGTTAAGGTCGTTCAATCCTCTGACATTGCCAAGGAAATGAACCACAAAGTGACTATTAATAATTCCCTCTCTTCCTCATCTCAATTTATCTGTACATATACGCACATAAATAAAATATTCACATTTCCCATCTATTAATAGTAGCTATGAAGATATTTTCTCTCCTATTGACTTTTGCTGCATCTGCACATCTTAAACTTCCCATGCTTTATCTAGAATCCACTGTAATCTATTATCTGATGCTTTTTATTCTTTTTTCCATTCACAGAAAACTTCCTATAGCATCAATAAAAGAATGGAATAAATGTAATTAGTCTAGCCCTATATGTGATAATATACTTATATTTATAGATTAGCATGAGGTGATTACATATTCAGATAGATTTTTTTATTAATCTTTGGAAGACACATTCCTTATCTTCAGAAACATATTCCTTGTGTTAGATAGATGGGTCACTGAGTAATATCACTTGCTTTAAAGCCAAGAAGACATGAGTTGAAATCCCAGTACTCATATAAAAAGCTGGACATGGCCACACACTCATGAGACTCCCGTGCTCTGGAAGGGCAAAGATAGGATGATCTGGAACTTGCTGGCTGCCAGTTCCTGGTTCAGTAAAATATCTGTCTCAAGATTTGAAGACGGAGAATAACAAGGCAAGATTCCTGACATGCTCTTTTGGTCTCTTTCATGCACAGTTTTGTATAGCACCCTATATATGCATAACATACACGCACACACATACACACACATACCATGATCATTGTCCCACATTTCTTGATAAATTTTTGTTAAAAGTACTTTCAGTCCATGAGATTCTTCATAAGTAACACATATGGTAGCACAAAACTCAGTGTGTAGGGACATCATGACTATAGTTGGTCCCAGACCATAAGACTTTGCCTTGTATAAACATTTGATCAGAACTTGACTTTATTTGGTCTAGGAAGTGGAAATGGTGTGAACTTCAAAGATAAGATCAAAAGTAGAGTTGTTCAAATACACTTACAGTTTAGAATGTAATGTGAAATTCAGTCTGGGATATCTATTAGGTTCCTGTCTTAGTCCTAATTTCAGGAAAGCTCTGAAAGATGTAGTGGGATGTAACACAAAAGTTCTTTGTTTTTTTCTAGCATTAAGTCCACAGCATAATGCTCATATTAGGGCCGAGAATGTTTTTTCTCCTTCCTTTGTTACTTCAAGCTACAAAAAGTAACTAATGATCTTCACATGACAATGGTGACAGAACCTGATTGTGTAGGTAAAGCCAAAGGGGGGGGGAACTACTAACATTACGAAGAAGGGATAAATGGGTTTTTAGGGGTGATGTCCAAGGTGGCAGTCTCCCAAAAGTCAGTTTCCAATCTATAGTATTGAAAGTTGAAATGTATGGGAAGAACAGACATACAGCAATAGCAGTGCTGATTCTAAATATCAGATTTCTACTCATTTATTAATCTTTTCTAAGCAATCAAATTATTTTTGCTCTAGTTGTTTCATTATCAAATATTGACAAATTGTGATAAGGATTAAAAATAAACAGAACTAAGTGCTTCATTGTATAGATCAAGGCGATAGTCAAACATTCAGCACACAGTAACTGCATATCAACTTGGATTTTCTTTTTGGGTAGAAAATTATATGGTCCATGACTATGAAAAAAATCTGTTTACAGAAAGCTTTCTATGAAGAAAAAGTGACCAACGGGGGGAAAAAAACTTCATTGTAAGTCAACAAAGAAGCAAGTAAAAAATTCCACTTTACACTGACTCTTTGACATCCAGTGACTTTGGGGACCAAGAGGGATGTGAAGAAGCTGAGAAAGAAAAACAGAAAAAAAAACTTGAAAGTTTAAGAAAAAGCACAGTTTCATTCCCCAAGTCCTTAATGATATCACAAAAGATGTGATCATTTGTTGAATGCTGACAGTGAGGTAGATTTCACTTAGGACCTGCTTTCAGTCTACTGAGAAAAGTAGAGATTGTTTTTCTCTTTTGTACAAGGATTTTAAAATTTGCAATATGATAGCACTGATTTATACAATGCTTTAATTTTTTTAAGAATAAAGGTATACACATATGTGGGGAATGAGGAAAGGAGGGGAGAGAGGGTGAAAGGATGAATACATGCCTCTGTCTACCCCCACTTCACCCACTCCCCTCCTGGAATGGCAGAGGGGTGGAGTGAATAGGATTTAAAGTTTTACTGCTGAGAAACGGACATTTTCTGTATCCAGGTCAGTGTTCAAAGGCCTAATGCTCTAAGAAAATTATCTGAAGGGGAGAGGCAGTTCAGGGTTATTAAGTTATTTTAAAATGTTGTCTGGTCTGCTGCTGACCTTTGTGAAGGGAACAGGATGCTTCTTCCCAGGGGGACAGGATAAGAGGCAATTAGAGAAGCCTAGGAGAAGCTCAGGAATGTTTGAGAATTTGCACAAATCTCAAACTGGATGGGAACTCTTAAAATTAAAATAAACTAATTTGATCATGGCTATATTTGGGACCTAAAAAATTCCAAATATGTAGCTCATACTGGCTGTATCTCTTTGAGCATTTCCTCAAAATTCTAATCCTAGTTATGCTTTAGAAATGTCTTAGACCTCAATTTAGTTTGAACAGATATGAGCAAAGCCACTCACAGTTTTTGAGTGATATGTGCTTTAGACTATAGGTTACAATTAACATTTTTAAAAGACTGAACATTTCTTAACTGTAGTTATAACAGCATAATAAGAAATGTATTATATATAAGTATATATAGTCTCTTTAAAGCACTGCATATATAGACTATTTTGGCATCATCCTGTAAAGTAAAACTTTATACTCTGTGACATTATTTTAAGGCTCTGGCTATCAAACTCCCAGTTCCCAAATAGGTCCTACATACATGTTCAATGAAGTAGACTGTATCATAAATGTGCAGAATCACTGATCACTAAGAAAGAGAAGAGACCCAATAAATAGTATGCAAAAACAAAAGACTGTGTTTCTTTGCAACTAAAGCCAGGACTCAGAAAGTTCCCAGCAGTTACTTCTACTCCCTTATTTTTTCTCATTGTATTAGTTCTTTGGGAATACATCATAGGGGCCTTAATTGCATTCACTTTCTTTTCACACTTCCTGACTCATTCCTTCATGCTTACTCGATCAATCTTGCCGCCTCCTCCTCCTCCTCCTCCTCCTCCTCCTCTTCCTCCTCTTCCTCCTCCTCCTTTTCCTCCTCCTCCTCTTCCTCCTTCTCATCCTTTACTTCTTCCTTCCCCTCCCCTTCCTCCTGCTATTGCTCCTTCCTATAAAATATACTTTGTACTGCTCATATATTCCTGGATGTATGGCTTTCACTGAATATGGCCAACCCACCAGGTGTCATAACCTTAAAGAAAATAGACTCTACCCTTCTTTTTTATTGGATTTTTTATTTATTTACATTTCAACTTGAGCCAGTATCAGTTCCTCAGCCAAGGGTAGGATGGTCTTCCTATTTCCGTCTCCATGCTATTTCCTTACGTTTAAGGGGAAACTCAGGTTCAGAGGGGCTGAGTGAAATGACAAATTGTACTAATAGATAAAGAAAGACTAAGATTGAATTCCAATTTGGGTAGTGCTAAGAATAGAATCAAGGAATTTGCACATGCAGGAATTCAGGGTTTTACATGTGCAAATCAGATATGTATGTTAAGTGTCATTTTCTATAAGACAAACAACATGAGACAAGAGAAATTCAACAACAATTCCAGTATAGGAGGATGGAGATATGACTAAGCTGTGCAAAGGACATTTTATATTCTCATGGAGGACCCAGTTTTGGTTTCCAACACTTAAATTGTAACTTGCCCTCTTCTGACCTCTACAGCAATAGGCACAAACAGTATACAAACATACATACAGGTAAAATGTTCATATACATAAAATAAAATAATTTTAAACAACAAGGTTTTAAACTAAAATGGTTTTTAAATATTAGACTTTCTGTTTAAAATGTATAAGAGATGTATTCAGTCCATCAATCTAAATTGATACAGAAGTGATAGAGATGGAGCTTGAGGGAGAGCACTTGCCTTGACACTGGGCCCCATGTTCAGTATGGGAAAAATGTTTCCTAAATATGAGAAGGTAAAAAAAAAATGTCAGGAAGGTAAAAATCACAGAATATAACTGGCATATGGTTATTCATTTTATTCCTTCTTTAAAATATTTGCCAAGCATGTGCTGTGACAAAATACACTAGAAAAAACCCCACAGTCTATATTCTTGTGAGGTCTGTTATTTAAGTTATGAATATACAACAGAGCTTATAAAACTGTGAGAAAGGGATGTAAACTTTTCATAGATTTATGAGACACAGAAGATACTAATGTATCTCCCAGTGAACTATGCAAAATCAAAGGCCAGAATCAATATTCTGCATAGAACTTTGGCATCTTATTAACTTTCTTTCAGTTAATTTCTTAACCTGAGTTGTTTTCAGGATTATATCATCAATTAAGCATTACTGACTATTCCTTGACTGTAGTTTCAGAGCTTAATGAGACTCCACTAATGTGACCTTTGGAGCCATCAAATTGTAGAGGAGAAAGCACAGCAGAGAAGACTGACCTCTGGGTTATCTTGGTATACTGCCTTCAAAAAGTCATAGCATCAGGGTTTTGACAGTGATGTTAGCTATAGATATTTACCAGTATTCTCCAAGAATGACTGCTCAAATTAAGCAGTGGATTCTCTTTTATATTTATTTCATATCATCATTGGTGTTAAATTGTTAAGTAAAGACTTTAATGTCACTGCCCTTTCCATCCTGATTAGATTGATGGTAAAAGAAGAATCTTCAAGAGTGTTATAAAGATTCATTTTCACTCCTCAAGATAACTGTCACAAACAATTTCTATTTCAAAGCCAACATTCATAATATGAGTTAATGTTAGGACTGGAAATGACCTATAATATCTCATGGCTCTGTCTCTTTGGATGACAGGGGAAACAGAGTCCCCACCCCATCAAAATGATTAACAAATACTCAAAGAGCTAGTTTTTATAGAGAGGGGAATGAGATTTTAAGTCCCTTGGTGCAACTTTTCTTAACTTTCCCACTACATAATGTCAGTTGCTAAAAGTTGTTTTGAAGGAAAATATACACAAAAGGATGATTTTACTAGAAACAGCACAAAACTGTGCACTGCTCAATGTGTCCATATTCTATAACTAGCTTTGCCAGGATTCAGCTAATATAAAAATGAAAGGTCAGAATACTAGTTATAGTTCTTAGGATAGCAAGCTAAGAGTGAGAAATAGAGGAACATCTTCCAAGTCAGTATAACAAGAACACTGACATCTTATCTAGGCATCAGTTGATCAACTCTTTTTCAGCTGATATACTCACTGTAAACCAATCAATATGGAGATATTTCACATGACAAAGCTCAGAGACAGCTAACCACTGCTTCCTCTGTGTATAGATTCTCATACTGAAATTGAAATCAGTAATTCAGAGAGGGAAACAATGCAAAACTCAAGTTAGAGGGACTCCTGGTACGACTAAGAACAGGAGCATGGATGGCAGAGAAGTAAGTATATTTTAACCACGGGGGCATTTCAAACCTGAAAATTAGTGTTGGAATTAGGAACCAAAGTGCTACAGTATAAGGGAAAGGCATTGTCATGTCTCACAGGCTACTGCAGTTAAGGAGTGTCAATACTGACATCAGAGTGCAGTCTATGAACTAAAACTGGAATGTACACTGGAATGGACAAGATACAGAAGAACACCACCACCAAGAGATACGTCTAGGTAGATGGCCACAATTCCATACAGAAAATTAAATGCACACATGTCTGGAGCTATGGTAATAACAGGCCATAGAAGACTGGAGAGTCAGAACTCAAAGCAGTAATTGTATCAGGCATAGCAGTGCTAATGAGAGATGTTGAATAAAATAAATTTTGACTTTAGTCAGGGAATTTTTATTTTTGCTAAGCAAGAGCCAATTAGAAAGCTTTGAGCAACTTAGATATGATAAATGACTATAGAAACATGCCTGGAATTGCGAGTTGGAAAAGACTAGATCATGGTCACACATATGTGCATGCACACACAGACACACACACACTGATACACAGACACACACACACAGACTTGTCAATAGGAAGAGATCAAAAGTAATTTGAACTTTGTGTGCATTATATGCTTTAAAAAAACGTTGGACATTTAGTTTCCCCAAAACCCCAATTGTCATTCCCTCATGAACTACCTCAGAAATATTTAGAAAATAACCTGGTGCAATGTATTATTGCTGATGGAGTCAGCAGGTTTGCTATTGGGTTTTATTAGTAGATTCATCCCAATATTTAGCAACCACGGTGTCTTTTAAGGAGGAAAATGACCAGCTTCTCTAAAAAGCCAATCTTTCCTAAGGGACAGCTGGCAGAAATTTAAGGTGAAGCAGTTCATCTGGTAATATGGAAAAGTAGCAGAAAATCAGCCCTCAGCTAGAACTAATCCATGTAGAACAGGTTATGACCTCAATTGGTTGCTCCGTTTCTGTACCAATGGGAGACAGTAAATAGCATTTACATTCTTCATGAGTGAGTGGAGACTAGAGACGGTGCTAACAAATTTAATAACCAATATCTGGGCTGTTCTACTCATGCTATCCCAGGGAAAATATTACAGAGCTGGAAAAGGTCCAGAGGAAAACAGCCAAGACGATCAAGTGGAAAGCTTATCTTTCATTCAAGGACAGACTAAAGGACTAAAAAGGATTAGTATTTCTCAAAGCATGAAGATGGAAAGAAAAAGCATTAGTCAGAGGATGTGAGATTAAAATCCGTAGTGGGTAAATATAAATGTCTTCATTGATTTCAAAACCATTTAATGAGAGCCAATTGTTGAGGTCAAGGGATGTAGACTTAAAAGAAAGTGAAACATCATTGATTTATATAGAATTCAGTATACTCATGGGAGTTATTTCTAAGACAAGACTGAAGCAACATGTGGTAAAAGTATTACATAGCTTTGGATAAACTTCACTGCTAGTCATTTTTTAATACATAGCAACTGGAAATGACCCACCCTAATTTTTAAGATGAAAATTAGGTTAACTAATAAGCAGACAAAGAGAAAATACCACTCATGCCTGTATATGGGATAGAGCCCTGGGCTAGTTGCCCTGTTAGTATGATTCAGTGCAATATTTCTTATGCTTTTATTATGGCATCTATGTTGGAACATCCTGCATGAAACTTTGGGACTCCTAAATTCTTCTGCCACTCCAGAACACAGAAGAATAATTTTCTACCTCATTAAGTAAGCACGAGAGTCCTAGTTCTTGGCTCTGTTTGGTTTACCCATATGGGAGTATGAAACATAAAAAAGGTGAAAGAAACCCTAACAGAACACAGCAGCTGGTTAAAGGCTATTATACTGAAAATTTCATGAGTTTGACAGTAAGCCAAACAAGTACAAAATGGCAGAGAGTAGAAAAAACAGTTGTAACAGGTTGAACAATGTTGGTGACTATTTTTTAGTGGCAACGAAAGCTGTGATCAAATAAACTGATAGAGGTGCTGGCAGAAATGAGAGCCTCAAGGGAAAGGGAATATGAAAATTCAAACAGTGATGTTTGCTATCAATGATAAACTAGACAAATATGTAGAGTGAAGTATGAAAACGGAGCTTCATAGCATCATATGAAAAGCTGATGTCAAGACATACATAAACACTGCCAGCTTTCCAATCCATGACAAAAATATTGTCAATGTCTTAACATCTTGAGAATGAATGCCTTAAAGTCAGCACAAAAAGTCCACTGAACCGTATACTTAAAAGTATTGAATTTAAAACTAAAAATTACATTTAAAAAAATAAGTTCAGATTTTAGTATTCTGAGTTTAACATGCCCATCAAATGACTCAACTCATTGATTCTGATAACTGAAAAGGGTCTTAGATATTATTTAAATTAGCACTGTATTTTATAAATGAGAAGTTAAGGTTTGTATAAGTTAGTGATCTATCGATGATCACATATCTAAGTAATATCAGAGGCAGGGCTAGAATTTGTGTTTTCATCACAGTCATCCTTCAGTGTGTAAACAAGTGTTGGGTAAATAGGATATGGAATTGCTCTCTACTTTCACTGAGAAACAGCAGAGACCAAATCACTGTGAAGTAGGGGAATTACATCATCTTAAAATTATCTAAATTGTGGATGGCTCAATTAATTTCTACTACCATATAGCAAACTACCGGGATCTCTTTTATTAATTCAACACTAGAGTAGTGGTTTTCAACCTTTCTAATGCTAAGACCCTTTAATACAATTCCTCATGCTGTGGAAAATCCTAAATCCATAATTTCATATTTTTGTTCCTGCTATGAATTGTAATGTAAATATCTGGTATTTAGAATATCTGATATGTGACCCCTGTGAAAGGGTCACATGACCCTTAAGGGGGTCACAATCCACAGGTTGAGAACCAGATCAGTCAAGAAGCACAAGGAAAGGATGGTAGAAATCTGTGTGAGACTGTTAATGAACCCTACACAATTATTCAGAGAATCATTGTATAATAATGATTTTCAGATGGTTCATACACAAAGGTAGAAAAAGAAACTTTTGTTGCAAATCATAATGGAAATGGATACAACTGAGAGCTTTATTGGAAGTGCTAAGTCTTCAATATCTTAATCTGAAATGAAATCTGCACTGACAAAGACATTGATATAGGAAACCACTACAATGAGTTTAAAGGAAGGATTCCATAAAATACACATGCATGTTTAAATCTACATATTGCTGAGTAAAATATGTACCTTAAATTGGCATTTAAAATATGTAATTTTGAGTCATGAAATGAAAGAATTCAATGTAAAAGTAATGAAGTGTTTTGAAAATTAGGAAAACTTAAAAGTAGGATTATAACATGTAAAAGGAGGTTTTTTAAGTTCAAAGATATCTCATTTGGGAAAAATTTAATAAAATAAAAGTTAAACAATGTTCTCGAAGAACAAGTCTTGCTTTAGAGAGTCTCTAAAGTCCCTTCATCCTCATCTTTTTTTCTTTTGAGTTAACAAAATAGAGGAAAGAAATCACCTTTCTTGAGAACTGAAGTAATGAAGATCTAGGACTGCAGTTATTGCTTTGGAACTGAATTATCAAGAATTGATTGATAGCAGAAGAATAAAAACAGACTCGATGAAAGATGGCAGGCTGAATAACTGGGAAAACATTTCATATTTGTATTCAAATTCGTGCCAAAGAAAGTTCAACGATGTTAGTTGCTACTGAAGACTATTTCATAAATTCCATTCCTTCTAATTGTTGTTGGGGGAGCCAATTCAAAGTTAGACTTAAATTAGATACTTGCATGATTGATGAGAGATTGTTAAAGCATCATAACAACTCAATATCCTTTCTCCTCCTTGTCAAGTTAATATATCAAAATTTATGTTTCATACAACATATATACTTTTACTCTATTCCTTTGAATGTCACAAACTGTTTCAGAAAAAAAGAGTTCCATTCTGATGCTATTATACCGTAACTAAATTTAAGTGCTACATGTTGAGAATGAGCACCTCAGCTTCACAAATTCTGGACTGCCTGTCTACGGGTTATATGACACTTAATTCATTTAAACAGTTTGTGAAAGTATTACTTGATAGATATTTCACCTCTGAGGAAGAAGAAATGCAGAAACCACCTACATAAATAATTATTTTCCTGTCAAATATTCACTCCTACTATCAATGATATTACCTGGATATTTTTGCTCTACTGTAAAACCTCTGCTCACCATCCGAAACACACCATATATGCTGCATTAAATGTATTGTGCATAAAAGTGATTCCATATTACATCGAAAATTTACAGAACTAATTTTAGCATGAATTTATTATCTGTGTTTCCTTAGGAGTAAAACAAAATAGATATTGCAGATGAGGGTAATGACTGTTAAAAAGAAACTCATTCATGAACATACACAGATCAGGTACCACAAATTCTTTTGACTTACTTGATATAGTAGGGCACTTTGTTTGGTGAGATGGCTCTCTCCCAGGGACCCTGGACTGAAGCTGTAAAAAGAAAAAAGAAAGAAAGAAAAGAAAGGTAAGGTAAGGAGGTCAAATTTATGACAAACAGGAAAGACAATATTAATCTCCAGAATTACAATTTTACACTGATACTGGTCTGTTTGTTCAATTGCCCATAAAGAAAGGATGGATTAACCCAATGCTCTGAAATTTCTGGCCTAATCTAAGTGAAATTGAACTCAGCCATGCACAAAGATAAATGCAAAGGGCTGGGGGATCTTTCTATTGCTAAACCTATACAAGAATTACGAAAGGATGAGCAAATTGAGAGCTTTACTTCTTCGAGTACTTGCCTCATATTAATTCCTGTTGTTGATTTTCAATATTTTATTATTTGATTGAATTTTATACATTTATCAAGTGAAATATCCTCTTATGATATATTATATTTGAATTCTACATCATTGAAATCAAGATGCTATGCTTATCAATCTGGTATACTTATTTTTATTTGGTTAAAGAAGATCCAGATTCATTTACCAATTACATGCTTAATGTAAAATGCTTAATGTTAAATGGCAGTTGTTCACCATATTAGTGGAAGAGAAAACCAAAGGTGATAGAATGACCCCCAATGACAACAAAGGATAATAGAATTTTATGAACAATCTGTGAGGTCATATATATGTATACTGTCTGCATTTGGAATTCATTTAATGACTTTATTATACATAAGTCAAACCAATTATCTTTAAATTGTCTATTTTTTTCTAAATTTAAGGTGAGGCCTCTCTCTGTGTCTTAGACTGACCTTGAACTTATCATTTCCCCTTCTTTAGCTCCCTAAGTAGCTAGGGTTACAGGTATGTGATATCATTACCAGCTTTCCAACTGTTTTTTATGATGCTTGAATTGTGGGGTTCCCCCCTTTACTGAAGCTGATCCACTAAAAGCATCGTTTTTGTACTGTTTATGTCTGATCTTTTTCTTTCCTGAAGATAAAAAATTCTGTGCAAACTTCCTCCTGAATAAACTTTTAAGACATGGGAATTTCAAAAAATATATATTCTGGGTTCAATATTCAGTACAGGAGAAAAAAAAACAGAACATGAAGCACCATCTGAATTAGAAATATAAGAAGCATTCTTATTCACATCTACCAATTCTATGTGTGCGTGTTTTTTTTTTCTGAATCTTCATCCCACTAATAATTGGAAGCACAGCTGATGCTATTATTTCCTTCACTGAAAATTTCCCTTCTAAATTAGTCTCACAGTAAATTCACTTCATAGTGTATTGAGATGTAAGAAAACGTCAAAGCTAATATATCCTTGACTACACTGTAGAATATGAAAGAACAGCTTCTAATAAAAGTTAACTTCCCCCATGTCAGACAATTTAAGGGTAATGAAACTCCAGCTTCTTTGTTTTATATAGAGTAATAGAGGGATTGCATTACCCAACCTTTAACCAGGCTTTGTCCCTTGGAGATGTGTCATTTAAATGTTATAAGAAATGGATTTGTATTTAGCAGGTAATTATGCTTTCATCCTTTTGGCAGATAGAAATCCACAATAGAGAGAGAGAAAAAAAAAAGACATTTCGCTGCTGCTTTGAAGTACTCCCAGTCTTCCATTTTTTCTCTGTCCTTTGTATATTCTTTTTTCTTCACCTTGCCTTTCCTTCTTGCCTTTCTACCCTGCCTTTGCCAGTCTCTACCAACTCTCTTCTTGCCCCATCCCCTCTTTTTTCGTCTCTAGGATACAGCTCTTTAACCCTGATTGGTTCACACTGTAAATAATATCTGATTCAAAAACATGGAACAGATTCCCCACCCTACCCGATCAAATGTGATGTTATGAGATTCTACCAATCCAAGCCTGCTCTGGTAGAAAGCATAATGGAGAAGTAGTGATCTCACCTCCTGGCTGCTAAGTGAAGACTCTTCTTGAAAATTGTACCATGTGTATATAAGGAACACCTGAACTCCAGAGAGCATTTGGTGGCTGTACCTTGCTGGCTGTGAGACAACTGAATGGCTACACTGACAAAAGAAAGACGATTCCTTAAAGGTCTCCAAGGACAAAGGCAATGATTTCTCTCCTTGTTTTTCCTATTTATCATTCTAATGTATTGGAAATTCTTTCTGATTCTGAGGACAAGGTGTGTCTTCCTGTCACAGAAAGATAAGTTTGTTTTTTTAGACTATTCTTAGGCATCTATTATGGGAAAGTGTGCTGGAGATGGTTGTATATGCTATGCAGCTTGGATAATTGAATTGCTGCACTCAAAGAGGTGAAGATGGAGGCTAGCGTGGGCTACATAAGAAGACTAAGATGACATGGTATCAAAAAAAGCCAAAAGGAAGAAGGATCTACCAGCTGCATAATCTGCAGAAGAATCCATGGTATGCAACAGAGCTAACAGCCAAATCTACCTAAAATGTCTGTAATTCACTTTGCATTGTTTAACATTAAGATGAAAACAAATCATGTATGTCAGAGAAATTATTAAAATATGCTTATTAAATAATTGGAAAAGTTTTTTTTAAAGAAATAAGAAATCTATGTTCCAGTTAAATAAGAACATTAAAATACTTTTAAAAATTGTATGTGGCTGGGTGGTTTGCTTGCACACAGGTCTGCACCATGTGTATGATTGATGTCAGTGAATGCTAGAGATGCACTGTCCCTGCAACTGGAGTTACAGACAGTTGTTAAGCTAACATGTGGGAAGTAGAAATTGAACTCAGATCTGTACTCTTAAATATTAATCCATCTCATTAGCCCCAGTAAGAACTTCTTACTATTTTCTACTTACACTTCTTCAGTGTTAATTGTTTCTCCTTAAAACTTAAGCAATGTATTTTGTTTTCATGTGGACCAATCAAATAGGTCTCATGGTAAGATTCAGTGCACTTTTCTTCCATAAAGAATGTTTCTCCTTTCACTCATAGTTTATAAATTCACCCAAGCAACTACTTTTCAGTTGTAGTTTGAATCCCTAAAATACTTTTTATGCAATTAAAAATAATAAAAGTCAACAGACTCTTCCCATTCCTTCTCTGCTCCATCACCACTAGAAACATGTCCTCTGAACTGAAGTGCTTGCTGTAGAAATAATACAGCTGAATGATGTTTTTATAGGGCTGGATTTGGCATTCCTCTGAAGAGAATGCTAAAGGGATGTTGGCAGTTTCATTCAGAGCTACAAGATTATTCTGGCCTCACATCTATTCAAACCTCAATCAAATATGGGGTAACTCTTATATGTGTACCCCCTCCCCAGAATTATCATTTCATTTCTTGCAGTACTGCTGATGCCAACAACAGCTGTTTCTTATCTCAGTGCACCAGTGGAAGCCTGTCATCCTTTGCAAAGCTGGCTGGTGTAATACAGACACACATATTTTATGCCTGATGTGTCCATTTTTAGTAGCCCATCAGAAGCAGATTTATTGGCAAATAGTTTTTATATGACACCAGGCTGTCCTTTGCCATTTCATTATACAGATGTTTCTATAACTACTATGTGTAATTCTGATGCGGTTTTGTAATCCACATTTTCTAGTGGAAAAATAATTCATTATCATATAGCACCAGGACCATGGGGTATTGTCTACTGAATTTAAATAGTAAACTACACGTGAATTTATTTAATTCAAAGTCAACTTCTGTATTTCTCCCCATGTTATAGATACAGCATGTTATTAAGAACAACAAAGAACAGCAATTCTACCTTCAAATGTTTTCTTCCCTCGAGATGCCATGATTCAATATTGTGCCCAAGGTAGTTTGAAAATCACAAACATGGGCTACACTATTTTGATATCTTCTGATGCATGATGAGCACAGTGTGCCAAGAGATGCACCCCAGTGTAAAACCATATTTTAATTGACAGAGGGCTTAACTAGAAAATTAAAAAGAATGCTAATGTTATGAACCATGCCAAAGAGCACTCTCTGGAATTCCAATTCAAATGCAATTGTTAACCTTTTGACTTTTCTTCAAGCTTGAGATAACATGGTTGGGTCAAAACAATGCCAAAACAATGTGGGGAAAAGAAGAGAAACATAAGAAAGAGGTGCTTTCACTGGAGATAAAACAAAATTCAGCTTCCGAGTTAAAAGAAAGACATTAAGGAGACAGGAATATAACTCAGTGGCAGGACACTTGTCTAGTACATTCAACATGTTGGACTCACTGCCCACTGCCACCAAAAGTAAAGGAAGAAAAAGAAAAAAAGGAAAGAGAAAGACTTTAACGGCCAATCAGTGAGTCACTGGTTTTTGGCTGTTCAGAAGTATGCGAATTCTAGTAGTGCTCTTATGGGTACATTTTGCATTGATGGAATGAGTAATGTTTATTAATCTTTTGTCCACTCTCTTCCCACAATTCTCCCTAGACTTCTATTTTCCAATTACTCTAAAGTCCATGAAGTTCTAATACCACATACCACAGACATGATATATGTGTATTTATGCATTACAGGTATTTATGACATTTTCCTCATTCCTTAGAAGCAATTTTTGCCCTTCAGCACAATGTAGTTCTGTAGAGAATGGTTGATCTAGAGGCTGTGGATACAGAGGAGGAATATGAGTTACTGACATTGTCTTATATGCTTACAACATGACCTAAACTAGCTCGTTGGATATTCAGCAAACTGTTGTGTAGGTATTATTTTCATTTTCAGGTCACGAAACCATGAAGGCCACATAGAATAACATATTTAAAGATACTTTCCTAAATAAGTAAAGGATCATAATTTTGGAATGCTATTCAAAGTGAATTCTAATAGATGATTCTTGAAGGAGAAAGGAAACTCATTGTTTTTTCTATACTCTGGATTGCATGCTATTTAATGTGCAAAATATGCCCACAAGTATAATAGTAACATGAATGTTACAAAGGATAGTACAATCACTTTCTGATGGTATTTAAGGTCTATTCCACCAGAAAAACTCATTCATGGTACTATAAATCTGGCCAAGAATTCATGTTTGGTATGGTAGTTCAAATGAGAATGGCTGTTATAGACACACGTTTGAATACTTGGACCTTTAATTTGTAGAACAGTTTGGAAGGAATTAAGAGTTCTGGCCTTGTTGGAGAATATGTGTCACTAGGGGTGGGTTCTGAGGTTTCAGAACTCACATGCCTTGTACATTTTGTTCTTTCCCTCCTGCCTGTGGTTTGACATGTAAGCTCTAAGCTGTTCCTACCATCATGTCTTCACTCTGCTATTATGGAATCTTAAACCAAATTTAAACAATTTCCTTTGTAAGTTAGCTTGGGCATGGTCTTTTACCACAGTAATAGAAAAGTAACTAATATAACTAAAAGTAACTATGAACTAGGAAGTTCATAGGTCATAGAAATATTATTAGTATTAGAAGTACTAGTATTATTCTTTTACTATGTGGATTTAATATAAAACTGCCTTCTAAATGTGTATTTCTACATCTATTAGTAATGTTCCCAACCTCATCAAAGAAGCTTTTTTTTGTGCATTGGATGTTGGTTAATATTGAGACTTACAAGGGCTAATGTTCAGAGAATAAGTGTTTGCATAGTTTTGACCACTAAAATGGACAATTATGTCATATTCCTTCCTTTCAAGGCTCAGGATCCATGGGGGAAGATGGAGAGAAAAGATTATTAGAGCTAGAAGTCCACCAAGATAAGGACAAAATAGTATCTTCTGGACATGACAGAATCACTATACTTATGCTCTCATGACAGCTGTGATTGCCTGCACAAGACTTGTACAAGATCAAGGCAGTCAACATTGCAGCATGGAGAAGAGGACCTCACAAACTTTCACCCCAACCAAGGAGCTATTGACAGGTGATGGCAGATGCAAGAGGGAGAATAAGTTCTTATTAAGGGTTTGGTCCCTCAGTAGTCTGCCATGCCCCACTGAATGGCCTTATAGCCGTGAGTCTATGGACAACACAAATCGGACTCAGGGTGTTAAAAAGTCTTAAAAATATCCTCTGTTATAGATAATAGTTTGTCCAGTCACCCTCATCTGCTTTCCTTTCATGTTCAGCAGGTGACTTCTTATTGTTCTCTTTTGTTTTTCACCTTGCTCATTAGAGGTCCCTGTTTTCTTTAACTAAATACATTTTCTAACAGCTTTTTTTTACCTTTGTATTCAAGATTTTTTTCTCTCCTGCTTTACCTCATACTTCTTTCTCAAAGCCTTCTTACATGACCCTAGCATTTCCTGTTCATGCATTTGGAAACACAGTTCAATGACAAAGATGGTTGTCTCTTTTATTCTCAGCTTCCTCCTTAGTATATTAGTCCCTTCACCCCATCACACTCTTAATCTACAGTTTTTGCTTTCCATTATTTGATTTCTGTAACTCATAGTTACTTATATTTAACCGAGGTCCAAATATATTGAATGTAAAATTTCAGAAATAAGTAATCCATACTTTTACATTTTGTACTATTCCAAGTAGTGTGATACAAAAATCTCATGCAGACTGTTCAGCACTGAAAGGGACAACTATACTACAATTCTTTCCTGCAAAACCACCCAACCAACCAAATGAACAACAAGAGCAACAACAACAACAACAACAGCAACAATAAACTTCCCCAAACTATCTAGTACAGCAGATAATAGGCTCTGTCCCTGTTACTTTGCATTTGAGAGACATTTGTGTCATTTTATGTATCAATGATTTGTTCCTTTTAAATGTTAAATAATATTTCATTATGGATAGATAATGGATATACCACTAAGCTGTTGAATCTGACATTTAGATTAATTTCAGTGTTTGGCAAACTTAAACAAATCTTGTTCCAACATCTGTGTGCACGTTTTGATGTAAGTATGGCTTTACTTTTCTTTAAAGCAGGTGTTTAATGGTTTGCTTCCTGAGTTAAAACAGGCATTTTGTTTGTTTTAGTTTTTTGAGTCAGGTTCATGCTATGTCGCTCTGAATGGCCTCAAATTTACATTAATCTTCCTGTCCGAACCTCCCAAGAATAGAGACTTGCATCACCATATCTAGCTTATAGAAGGAATAAAATGTCATTAGTGTATGTAATCCACATTAGTGGATATACTACAATTTATAGAGGAAATTTCTCTTTAAGAACATTTAGATTGAGTTTTAAAATGCAAGGTCACAGTGACCATTTTAAGATAAACCTTTACATACATTTTTGTTAATTTTCTTAACAAAAATTCTTAGAAGTATATTTAATTAATTTAGGTCTGTGAACATTGTGCTAGATAGTTTCATACCAATTACATAAGCTAGAATCACTGGAGAGGAGGAAGCCTTAATTGAGAAAATCCCTTCATAAGATCAGGCTATATGTAAGCCTGTAAGGGATTTTTAAAATTAGTGGTTGATGGGAGAGGGCCCATTGTTGATGGTGCTATCCCTGAGATGGTGGTCCTGGGTTCTATAAGAAGCTGGCTGAACAAGCCAGGAGTAGCAAGCCAGTAAGTAGCTCCCTTTCATGGCCTCTGATTCAAGTCTTGTCCCCAGGTTCCTTCCCTGTTTGAGTTCTTGTCCTGAAAATGACAAACAGTGGTGTGCATGCATAAGCCAAATAAACCCTGTCCTCCCCAAGGTGAACTTGGTCATGGTGCTTTATCACAAGGGTAACCCTAACTAGGATAGCCATTATAAAGGAATTTTATATAAATGACACAACCATCAGAAGTCTTTCCTTATTGATTTGTGTGGAAAAAGAAAAAAATATTTTTGTAGGTCAACACTATCTATTGGTATAATATTCAAGGTACATTAGATATAACATTCAGCATAGTGGACTGAGGATATATGTCTCTCACATGTCCCCTTTCTCCTGAAATATTGTAAACTCCTTGAATGGCAAAAAGAACATAGGCTATTTAACTTTCTATTGCAATGTCAGGTCCTGAGTTTTGAGGTTATGTGGAATTTCCAGGGCAGAAATTATGAAAAAGCAGATTTGATTCCTGAGGCTATCGCCACACTCCATTACCTTTAAGTCTTATTTCTTTCTCCTTTTCAATACGTAGAATGGGAATAGCTATATCTCCTTTTTATAATGTGTCAGGATATAAAATGTCAGACAATATGGAAATACTTTGCAAATGTTAAGCACTTTACAAATGAAGTTTATAATTTCATATCTATAAGATGTTATCTGAATAGTTATAGAATACATCTCCCTGCTACAGTTAGAAAGTATGTGTTATCAGATCTTGAATCCACTGCTAACTACTGGTTTTTAAAGATATATTCAATCATGTTTGTGTGAATGCCTGTGTGTGTGTGTGTGTGTGTGTGTGTGTGTGTGTGTGTGTGTGTGTGTAACTGGTCTCACAGAAAGAAGAAGAGGGAACTGGATCATCTGAAATTGGAGTAACTTGATTGTGAGCTGCTGTATTATTGCTTGGAAATGGAACCCTGGTCCTCTAGTAGAGTAGTTGGTGCTTTCAACACCTAAGCCATCTTTCTAGCTCTTGCTAACTATTCTCAATGTTCCACATGCAGTACAAAATATAACAGAGAAAAGTGCATCTGAATCCCACCCAGCTTCCTGAGCTTATAGCTTTTCTTTTTACATCTCTGTCTTTTCAAAAAAATGTCATCTGTTCAACAGACCTTTTATCAGCATTAATGATAAAAACATTAGCTTATATTTTGTGCAGTAAACACTCTATAGAATACAAAATTGCAGTAGCAACTATAGATATTTTATACAGAATATCCTTATAACAGATCATCTCAAGTTACTGAAATTTTGTGCCCGTTGAAGCTTAACTTTTAATTTCCTCCTAGCCACATACTGTGGCTACCCCATTCTACTTTCTGCTTCTGTAAGGTTGCCTCTTGTGAAATACCTCATATAAGTGCAAAATAGAAGGGCATAGTCCATTTTATACAGATTCTTCTGTAATAAATGCTTGATTATAATTAGAAGTTATGATGTTTATATTGTTGTCAAATTAGATTTTTGGTTTTGTTGGCATCATATACTGAAACCAAAGATAAAAGAGTGGAGTGGAGAGGTACCTCATAAGTGATTCATACAAGTAGTGAGAAATTACAGATGATTTTAAGAATTAGTTACTAGGCAATTAAAGATAGTGTTCATTGGCAGAAAATTAAATTAGGATAAAAGTTTCTGATGAATGATATAATTATGTTAAATATTTAGAAGATGGATGTTTTCATCCAAACTGAAGTGGAAGATGATTATATGTGTTAAAAAATGATTGAAGCTATGAAAATGCTTGGGTTCTTTAAGGGAGGTTGTAAAAGAGAATATTAAGTACACAACATATTGCTATATGATGGAATATTATTTAGCATTAAAAGAGGACGTATCTTAGTTTGCTTTCTATTGCCATGACGAAACTCCATGATCAGTGATAACTTAGGGAAGAAAAGATTTATTTCAGCTTAGAGATCACGGGTCACACTCCATCTTAAAGGGAAATCAGGGTGGGTACTCATGAAAAGAATCTAGAGGCAGAAACTGAAGAAGAGGTAGGTCATAGAGGAATGTTGCTTACTGGCTTGCCCTTTTTGGCTTTCTTAGCTTGCTTTCCTATATGACCCAGGACTATCTGATAAGGTATGGCATTGTCCAAGGTGCACTAAGCCCTCTCACAATAATCATAAATAAATAAAATTTTCCCCACAGACTTGCATACAAGTCAATGTTATGGAGGCATTTTCTCTTTAAGTCCTCTCTTTTCAGATGGCCTGATTTTATGAAGGAGACAAAACAAATAAACATCAATGAAAATCACTGGGTTTGATAGTGTACATTTATAATCTCATCACTTAGGATTCTGTGGCAAGAAGCTCAAGAGTTTGTGGACAGACTAAGCTATAGAGTAGGACCTGCCTCATAAGATAATCAAATACAAAAGAATAAAAATCTATCATTTATGATAGTGTAGATGGAATTTGAAGACTTGTCCTCAAATAAAAGATCAAATATTGCACTATTCTACCTTTATAAGGTATCTGACAGTAGTGAGCATCATAGACAAGATCAGGCTGTTTAGGATGGTTTGTCTATGATAAGTAAATCTTACAGAAACAAAACAGAGTGGTGCTAGCCACGGCATAGGGGAGGAAGAAATGGAGGGTTAATTTTTTTTATTGGATATTTTCTTTATTTATATTTCAAACATTATCCCCTTTCCTTGTTCCCCCCAAGGAAACCCCCTATCCCATCCCCCTTCCCCTACCTCTATGATGGTGCTCTCTACCCACCACTCCCCCACTCCCCCACTCACTCCTACATATCCACCCTGCCATTTCCCTACACTGGGGCATCAAGCCTTCACCGGACCAAGGGCTTCTCCTCCCATTGATACCTGACAAGGCCATCCTCTGCTACACACACAGTTGACACCATGGATCCCTCAATGTGGACTCCTTGGCTGGTTTTTTAGTCCCTGGGAACTCTGGGGGTTCTAGATGGTTGATATTGTTATTCTTGCTATAAGGTTGCAAACTCTTTCAGTTACTTCAGTCCTTTCTCTAACTCCTCCACTGGGGACCCCACTGGGGACCCTGTGCTCAGTACAATGGTTGGCTATGAGCATCTGCCTCTACATTTGTCAGGCTCTGGTAGAGACTCTCAGGAGACAGCTATATCAGGCTTCTGTCAGCTTGTACTTCTTGGCATCCACAATAGTGTCTGCTTTTTGTGACTGTATATGGGATGGATCCCCTGATGTTTAATGGGTACAATGATTCCATTGTCCTAGATGAATGAACTATAGAGGCATGCAGTGCAGAGTAGTTTCTACAGTGCTCTTAAAACTTGGAGATGGTTAAAGAGAATAAAGATAAAAGTGTGAGTATACTGTCTATCACTGGAGAAGATGTGGGGACTATATTCTTACACTGTGGTGGCAATTGAACGACAACCAAAACACAACACAGACACGTGAATTAGGTAGAATTAACCATACAGAAATTGTAGCTTGTGAGTGTGAATAACAGTAATTCCATTGGACTGAAGTTTTAGAAGAGGAGGCATTTGATGCTTTGAGCAAGGGGGCATGACTTGGACAGGCAGAAAGTGATAAAGGTAGAGGCATAGCACTGGGGCTGAACAAGGAAGCATGCTATGAGGAAGTAGCTAGACTAGGCCCTGATCAAGCATTGGAAAGTTGCATTTGAAGTGAAAGAAGTGTTAAATGAAGAAGGACAATGTTAGAGGGTGGGTTATTTCTTCTCTACAGCTCTGTAAAATAGCCCATTCAGCTCATGTCTTTACTGAATTTTTAGATGAGGGCCTTCTTTGTGATATATGATTACATGAAGGACTTATTCCTCTTTTAACTTTCTGAAGCCATCATTGAGACTGCAATCCACTGCTTAAGTTTTCAGGTAGTTATTAAGCTGCAAGTATGTCTATGTATCATTTCTCCTTGCAATTGCTTTCTGTATGGCTTCTATTTTCATTTGATGTGATGCATATAGTTCCTGTAAGTTTTCTGTCACTTATCTGAAAGGGAGAGTTAAATTTAATGCTTTTCAAAACATTAAATTAAAATCAGCATAGTGCTTCATATGTCTGTGTCATATATCAAAAGTAAAGATTCAATGAAAAGTTTAGGATCACTTACTAAACTTTCAAAGATGGGCTGATTTTCCATAAAGATTTCAATAGCAGAGACAGATGGGCTACATTCCAGAGGGGAAGGTCACAAGAGTGATGAATGAGACCTCTAATGTCTGCCATAGCTGTGAAAATCTTTATGGCTAACTAAAATTCCTCACGAATAACAACCTGTAAATATTATATGAGCTGTCAGGCAGATAACACTGAGCTCTGAGACCATCACACATGGTGAACAGAACAGCACACCATGGGATTTGTCAGGAAATGGCCAAGTCATTTAGCGTATCAGGCTTCTATTTGATCTGGGGAGTCAAGAGTTCATGCTAAACTTGGCAAGGTGACTGAGCTGTTGAGATAACACTATCTATTATCCAGTGGTGCTGGCTGCAGAGTCCCACCAAGTCTAATAAGTAATATTAGCTGGCATGATTCATGAAAGAAAGGCTCCTTCAGGCAGATCCACAGAACAGCATCGAAACCCTCACTGTGGTAATTTAGAAAGAAAGAAAGAAATCAAGCTCCATAAATATAGGTGAGCATGTATCTGTATAAGTAGAGCTGTGTCCAACATGCTCATGGCATTTCTGAATAAATTTGAAGAGAGTCAAATGATGACATTACCAGAGGCTTTTGGTTCAGGTAATAGTGATTACAATCTTTGGGCCATCTGGGCTAAGTCAGGTTACTAACAAGTCAGTGCAATATTGCCAGGTGCCTTTAGTGTCTATCCAGATGTGCGTTTAAAAGACAGCAGGCAGTCAACACCATTTGCTGAACGTTCTCTGCGGAAGTGGTATTGTATTAGGCACCAGGGAAATTTCAAGGAAAGTAAACCTGGAAACCTGAGACAGTAAGGAGCAGCTCAGATATTAAAAACCTAATGACTGCAGGTGATGGATGTATCCATCTAGAAACAAGATAAGGAGACTGAGAAAGCTAAGGATATGACAGTAATTAAAGAAAAAAAGCTAATGGGATGGTCTTAATTTGAGTCCAATTTTTATTCCATTGTAAAAGAATTAAACCCACATACTCTAGTCAGAGACTTTTCCTGGTGAGCAGTGTGGTGTCACACTTTCCCCTTGCTTTAGGAGATGTGCTGTGGACTTGGACAGAGGTTTGTTCTCTTTTGTGCTCGAAGTCTGCTATGAGAACATACCCCAGGCAGTAAATTTTGCTCCTTCAACCTGGGTCTCAATCCCTAACATACTTAGAAATAATCTGAACTGAATTTACAGCCTGGAGACAAACCTTACTAACCCGTAGCATGAAGCAGACAGAACTTTCCAGTCAAGCTTTAGCTAGACCGAAAAGTATGAAAACAGAATCCAAAATCACCTCCATCAAAAGCCTTTCCATTTGTTTAGTCACTTCCTCTGCTTGCATCTGAGGATGAACAGAGATTATTCCCACTCATCTGGAAAGTTGAAGCTTTTGAGATCCATTAACTAGTCACTGTAAGTCCCTTCTATACAGCTGACCATCCATCCTGTTCACAAATAAGAATCTGGACATGTTAAAATATTGCCCAGGCTGTTTATTTGAACAATTATTCACTTCATTTTGTAGGGCGGTTATGAGAATCCTGTGTTAGTTGCATGGCATAGTTTATATATTCTTGCCTTAATGTTATTATTATGTCATAAAATATCAGAATGTTTATCTCAGGAATGAAACTATCATTAGTGTGAGGAATTCCAATAATGAGGAAAAGGAACCAGAATCTCAGTATTGACCAACAAAACACGAGCCCAGTGAGCAAGGCAAGGACATAATCCTTCCTTTTTTTCCAGGCATTTTCTGACTTTCCAAAAACAATTATGAAGTACTCAGAGTAGTAAAAGATGAAAGAGACAAATCTTTTGGCATCCTGATTTTGATATCAGCTATGGAAATAAACCATCTTTTATCAGTTGACATTAATATTGTGTAGGAATCCAAAGCAAATTAGTAAATATTTACACACTTAAATAAAGACTTGATTTTAGTTTTAATGTCCAGTGATGAATTCTAAATTAACTTCCACATTAGCAAACTTAGTTTCTTTTTTTCATTTTCTCTCTTCTCTTTCCACTGGTATAGATGGTTTATGTTTGAAAAATGCTCTGCCAAAAAATTATGCACTATTCTGGTTAAAATGTAAGCCTTGCCATACTTATTTTGTATTAAGATAGGAAAGTTCTTGTGAGATTTTTTGCTGGGATCCATAAATAACTGAAGATTCTACTTGAAATCTTCTCTCCCTCCCTAACATCTTTAATTAATGTTTCTACTACAGGCCTTCATGTCTTTTGAGTTAGTTTCTTTGCAGTAGTAGCTAAATTATGTCATTGTCTACAATACAAACTCTGTGATGGTTTAGATTTAATTTGTGTTGCAAAGATATATGTATTACAGTCTTGGTCCTCAGGGTGGCAATACTCAGGCAGTCGGAACTTTAAGAGGTGGGGTCTAGTAGTTTGGGCAGTTAGGTCAAATATTCTGGCCTCTAAGAAGACTAACTTAATTTTCTTTGGACCCTGGCTAGATTTAAAGATAGCAATATTTGATATTTTGAGACAGGGTCTCACTATGTGGTCCTGGCTGACCTGGAATTCACTATATAGACTACGTTAGACTTAAATTCACTGAGCTTTGCCCGTATCTGCCCTCCAATTGTTTGGATTAAAGGCATGCACAACTATGCCTGGCTTAAGATAACACACTTTGTTGTTGGTGGTTGTGGTGGAGGTGGTTGTGGTGGTGGTGATGATGATTTTTTAAAAAATGCGTATTTTTAATTTGCCTGAATGTTTATCTGTATACCTACACTCACATGCTTTGTACACTTGGAAAGCTAAAGAGTTCCCTAGATCTCTTGAAACTGGAACCACAGATGGTTGTAAGTGACCATTTGGGTGTTGGGAATAGAATCAAGGTCCTCTGGAATAGTTAGTAGCCAGTGCTTTCAACCACTGAGCCACTTCTCCAGCCTCCTGCAGTATATTGTTATAAAGGAGAAAGCCTGGTCCTTCTTTAGATGTCTTCCTATATTGACATGAGATCCTATTTGTACATTTCCTTCTTATGAACATACTGCCATCCACTACATTATGCAGCCAAACTTCTTTATAGAACAACCATTTTTAAGTTATCTCTTATTGTAATGGAAAAGAGAAAAAATCACATTTTACATTTTGAGAACAAATCCCTTCTGTCTTTAACTCACAACAAATGAGCTCTTTCTATGCCTCTTCTATTTTTTCCCAGACATTTTTCTTCAGACTTTTTCGTTCCACATTATATTGTCCCCATGTTGACTAACTCTTCAATTATCCTATCCCTTGTCTGTCTATTTCTATCTCATTAAAATATTAGCACTCTCTAAAACCTATATTTATATTCATTATACATACATAAGAAGTTCCTTTTCTGAACAGAAGGGCTATAAGGAGACAACTCATAAGATGCAAAGGGGGTTATTCATCATATCAGAATGGCTAAGTGGAAGGAAGATTCTACTTTTTCATTTCTGAATGTATCTCATGACTCTTGTTAATTGAAATCAAGGACTAAACAATTAGAATCATTCTTTGCTAGATTTCTATGAGAAAGAATACCCACTACCTCAAATTTGCAGATAGCCTCAGGGAAAATGTGCATCAGTACATATTATTTCCTTCCTTAATTCCTTATAGAATTAACTCCTGTTTCTATTCTACTCCTGTAGCCCTCATAGTTTACTACCTTTATAGGTCTATTTATAGGTATATTTTGCTTAGAATTTGAGGGTCCCAAGGGCAAAACTCTGTCTTTTCTATACATACCTTTCTATTTTTCTTTTCTTCATTTTTGAAAAAAGTTCTCATGTATCTCAGGGTCTAGTATTTCCTAAGATGATCGTGAACTTACTGCACAGCTAAGAATGACCTTGGGCTTCTGTTCCTCCTGCTTCCAGGTTTATAGGAATGTGCCACCATTGTGTAGTAATTTGGACCAAATACTTCCTGAGTTCTAGATAAGCACTGTACCACCTGAACTACATCACCAGGCCCCATACTTAGATTTCAAGTGGTTAGTTAATGTATAATTCAATACATGAATGAGTGGATGACATAAGTATGTTACAACAAGCAAGAACGGTACAGATCCATGCTATTCCCTAACTGAGAATCTGAAACTTTTTCTTCTCATTAAGAACAAGTTCCGGGCTGGAGAGATGGCTCAGCGGTTAAGAGCACTGACTGCTCTTCCAGAGGTCCTGAGTTCAAATCCCAGCAACCACATGGTGGCTCACAACCATCCGTAATGAGATTCGATGCCCTCTTCTGGTGTGTCTGAAGACAGCTACAGTGTACTCATAAATAAAATAAATAAATAAATCTTTAAGAACAAGTTCCAAAGACTTGTAGTCACAGCTAAGAAGGTCTTACCTGGTCCTGGTGTGGCTCTTAGTCCCTCACTGACTTAAAATTCTCCATCTTGTTTCTTGACTCCAGTTACACTTGCTTCCTTGTTAATCCTCGAATCCTCTAATCATAATCCCATATTGAGGCCCTTAGCTTTATTACCTCATCTTCCTGGGACACTTTGCCCCCAGTAAATCTATTTGATTAGGTCATTGTGGTGGTTTGAATGAGAGTTGGCCCCATAGGCTCATATATTTGAATGTATAGTCACCAGGGAGTAAAACTATCTGAGAAGGTTTTAGAAAAACTCAATGCCCCAGTGTAGGGGAATGCTAGGGAGGTGAGGTGGGATTGGGTCGGTGTGTGTGGGAGCACCCTCATAGAAGAAGGTGGAGGGGGTGGGATAGGGAGTTTGTGTGTGTGTGTGTGTGTGTGTAAACTTGGAAAGAAGATAACATTTGGAATATAAATGAATAAAATATCCAATAAAAAACCAACATACAGGTTTAATGTGTAGGAGCAGAATCATAGTAGTGAATAAGAATCACATTTCTCAAACCTAGACCATCACCAGGAAGCTGTATGTATTAGAACTGCCAAACTTGCCATTGAAAGTTAATTTTATGGGGGAGATGGAACTATTAAGTTTTTTCTTTACTAAAGTTTATAATTATAAAGTAAAGCCGGGCGGTGGTGGCTCACGCCTTTAATCCCAGCAGTTGGGAGGCAGAGGCAGAGGCAGATGGATTTCTGAGTTTGAGGCCAGCCTGGTCTACAGAGTGAATTCCAGGACAGCCAGGACTACACAGAGAAACCCTGTCTCAAAAAACAAACAAACAAACTAACTAACTAACTAACTAACTAAATAAATAAATAAATAAAAAGTAAAATTTATATTTCTTATAATATTTTCCATGTAGCTACAGATAATTGAATAAAAACCTTAAATTTGTAAAGAAAAGAAAGAAAGAAAGGAAGAAGAGAAGAGACGAGACGAGAAGAGAAAAAGGAAAAATGTGTGGCCTTGTTGGAATAGGTGTGGTCTTGTTGATAGTTATGTGTCACTTGGGGTGGACTTTGGGGTTTTATGCATGTAATTAAAATGGTATAAAAGCAAAAAGGAGGAGGGGGTATCAGATGGAGCTTTCTAGGGAGGGGAAATGGGGAAAAGGAATGACATCTATATTGTAAATAAACAACATATCTTATAAAAAGTTTTTAGAAAGCCTACACTAGTCCCACAGTTGTTCTCTTCCTGCTGTCTATGGATCAGAATGCAGAACTCTCAGCTCCCTCTCCAGTTTCATGTGTACCTGTATGCTGCTATGCTTCCCACCATAAAAGACTAAGCCTGTGAAACTGTAAGCAAGCCCCCAGTCAAACGCTTTCTTCTATAAGACTCACTGTAGTGGTGGTGTCTTTTTACAGCAACAGAACAGAAACTAATACAGACTCTCTCTGGCTTTATTCTGATCTCTTCACTCCAATCAGTCTAACCCACACACTCCTGCACTCCGATCTTGTCATGTCTAACCCTTCTACTTAAACTGTTCTTTCCTTTAAATGCTGAGAGTCAGGAAAATCATCTTCCCAAGGAAAGAGCCGATATTACATGGGGTAAGCAGGTTGTATTTATGAATTTAGGAATATAAATTAGCAATTAAAGAGAATGAGGCCGTGAATTTTACGTTGAGTGGGAAAGTATATGGGAGCAGTTGGAGAAGGAAAATTATGTGATTTTTATCACAACTTTAAAACTTAAAAAAAAACATTAAAAAGTCTCCCCTCATCTCTCTGGCCCATTTACTCTTCTTTATTAATTTCATCATTACTTTATTGTCTATATTTTATTAAAATTTAAGTTCTATGAGACAGGAACTTTGGTTTTTTGTTTACTGCTATTTTCAAGTTTCATGAATAGAACTTGATTGACATTGGTCACTCAATACATATTGTTAAGTGACAAATCAATTCTTAGTTGACATAAAATAAAGGAAAGCTCATTAACTTCTTAGGACTTTACACTAAGCACAAGGATATGTTCTTTTCCATCAGAGCGAGAAGAGCCTTTAAAGTACTGCATTATTCATTCAATCAAGGCATAGTTTGCAAGTGTGTAATAGATACTTTAACACAAAGCTAATTTTTTTAAAAAAGCCACACATACATGCAGGCACACACAGCATGCACAACACACACATGAACACACACACACACACAGACACACACAGACACACACACACACACACACACACACACACACACACACACACACACACACACTCTTTACCCTATGCTGCTCACATTCTGCCCAGTTTCTTAATAGGATTGTTTAATCAGCCATCCTGCATTCTAACTCTTGCCTGTCATTGGTGTGACTCAAGTTGTAAGGAAAGAGGCTGATGTAATTTTCCGCTGTCCCCAAAGACCTTACCTATTAATGGAGATCATAGGCCACCCACCTTAAATAATGATCATCAGTACTTACAATGGACAATATCATCAAACTCATTATAAAAGTGAGAGGAAATCAAATCACCCAGCAATGTCACAGTCTGTCAGTTATACTGTTAACCCTCATAGATGGATTTCCCTAAGAGGTGGCTGTAATATAAAATTTAAAGTATGAGATGGTTCTCAGTGTAGATCACAGGAGTTTGCAACTAAGGAAGAGAGGAAAAGGGAGAAAGAATGTTTGGAGACAACCCAATAATATTTTTAGTTGACCCTATAGGCTATGTTAATTACATTTAGACTTTCATAGGTTTTTCTACCATGTGTAAATCCAAAGCTGTCTATAGAGCACACACAACTTTGTCTTTGTCAGGTATAATCTCTTGTCAAGCAAGGCAATTCAGACACTCCCTGCAGATTGTTATAATACTTCAATTTGCTTTTGTGTGTATATTGTTTCAGAGAAGTAGACTTAGTTGATTTCACAAGCATGAAATCCTACATGATTCCCCATGTCCATGATCATGAATTGTTCAGGGGTAGATATATAATATCAGAGAATTCAAGAAGCAGAGGCAGACAAATCTCAGAGTTCAAGGCCAGCCAGGTTTACACAGCGAGTTACAGGCCAGGCCAGCCAGGAGAGCATTGTAAAACCCTGTATCAAAAACAAAGTAAAAATGACAGGTTTTGTTGTTGTTGTTGTTGTTGTTGTTGGACAAGAGAGGCTATGATACTGTGATAGATTAAAGTTTGTGCCAACAAATGCACACATACAGAAACAAGTGTGTCATGTTGAAACATGATGATGGAGCTTTCCATTATTTTTGGTATTAGTAATTAAAGCAATGTCCTTTTTATACAGGAAAGCACTCTGCCACTAAGGTTGGAGCCCAGGCCTTGACTTCCTTTTATGTTGAGACTAAGCACTGAAGATATTTTCCAGGTTGCCTTGAATCTGTTTGCAGTCCAGCCAGGCCTTCAGCTTGCAATCTACCTGTCTCACCCTAATGAGCAACAAGGTTATTGGCCCATTGCACCAAATTCCATTCCTGGTCTTTCTGTGCCCCTGCGTCATGAAACTATCATGCTCATAATATAAACACATTCCATTTCCTTAGAGTCTTACAGAAACATGACAAATAACACAGCAATACCTGCACCTGACTGAAACAAAGATGAGCTTTTCATTGCATATATGTGAAAATCTATTTAAATATTCAGAAGAGTAGGGTTTTTTTTTTTAAGGTAAGAACAGTTTATGTAATTCTACAAAAGAACAACAAGCCTTTGTCCTCACCTCAAAGTTCTCATCAGAAAGTATTTTGCAATCTCAAACTGGATGTGTTCTGAAAATGGAAAACATCCAAATGGAAAAATGAAAGTAATGATTTTTGCCCACAGGGATGTGATTCCACCATTTTTGCTGTGCAAAACTTTGTATTCTGGGATAGATGACAAAATAGTACCCTAGGTCAAATGCACAAATGCTTTCATTTTCTGGAGAGTGTAAAAATATACCTTTTAGTGCCACTATTCCACTAAAATAGTACTCACGTCATAAAATTGATTCAGAAGTCTAGCACTAGTGTCTCCTACCCCAGGTCATCATGAGAATATTCCCAGAGGTATCTGTTACAAGGATGATGAAAGAAGAAAGATGAAGCATTTGTTTCATAACTGACACATTATCAGGCATTTTCTTGTAGCCATAAGATAAAGTAGTGATAGTGACAAAGCTTAAAGCCACAGCTTAACTCTAAACAAAAGTCTGTACAGGCTACAATAGTAGCTTCATAAAGGCTAGACAAGGTCACTATTGGTGATTTACTTGGATTCCTTTAGCCAGGCTGGATGATGTACACATCTCTGAGACTTCTAAGTCTTGGCTAGCTGGTAAGGATCCACTCATCCTATCACTAGAGGACTCCAGTAGTGTTTAACCTTGTAAAATTTATAGGGATCCTAGTCATAATGAAAACAATCCTCTGGATGTACTTCTGAGGGATCATTTGAAAAGGATGAGATCAGAAGACTCATCCTAGCTGTGGACAGTTTCATTCTGTAGAATGGCATTCTTAACTGAAGGATAAGAAGGTGAGATAAACACAGAAATTCTTTACCTCTGCTTTCTGGCTGTATATGAGATGTAATCAGCTGCTGTGACATACCCATCATGAAGGATTGTACCCTTAAATTGTGAGCCAAAATGAGCCCTTTCTCCCTTAGGTTGGTTTTGTCAGGTATGTTGTGTAAGCAGCATGTAACATAACTAATAGAATCTCTTTTAACAAAATGGCATCTACTTTATCACTTCTAAATACACGGAAATCTATTCTCAGTGAATTGTTTGTCATGTTCCTAAGGCATATCCAACTCTGTAGTGCAATATGCCTTCCAGAGTCTCTTATGGGATCAGATTGAGGTTTGCCTCTTTGTTTGGTTTGAATCAAACTTGTTCCAACATCCTCATACTACAGATGACTTCCCTCCTCTTCTTTCATCTGAGAGTTACTCACTGAACAAATTTCTTCTATAAGGAGCCCCACTTAAAGCTGTATTAGTATGGAAATGTCTCCAAGGCTAAAATGTCTAATTATTCTGATTTCCCTAGAACTGAGGATATTTTCTGGAATCAAGGTATTTAGTGCTTAATTCTGTAAAGTTCTGGACAAGCTTCAATGAGTGGTTACAATTATGGCAGATAAACTTTGGAAATATGCCTTTGTATCAAGTGATTTGGTTATCTAGCTAACATAGTATTTATTAGTCATAATCTGACAAACAAGGTATGACATATGACCAAAATGTATGATTCCTTGTGTGGTCATTTCTGACTGACTGAATCCTACCAAAAGTAGGTTTGTTTACCACCTCACAATTATTTCTCTTGAGCCAGTTGTCTTCATGATGCCAGCTCCAGGATTTAAATTCCCAGAGAAGAAAAAAAATGGAGAACTTTCATAAGACTACTTTTGTGTTCAAATACAGGGAATATATAAGATCAATGACACAGAATCTTGATGCAAAAGATAATAGAGAAGAAAGAGCCATAGAAACAGGCATGAGTTATTAGCCTATCTTTAGCCTTAGAGAATCATGACCAACATCACTTACAGCTTTGACAGCTTTTGTCTCAATTCCAAACATGTGGAATTACATGTGATTGCTGAAGAAACTAGCCCAAATTATTTTATCCTGAGATTCCTGACAAAAAAAAAAACCTTTATGCTGAAAATTACCTCACATTGTACTTGCAGGATTCACTTGGAATTTTATCAGGATGATGTGTTTAAACCCATCTGAAGCTCTAAATTACTAGCCTTCTCAGATTTTAAGCCATCCATTCCCTAAGGACAATGATTTATGTTGGAGGACAATTTGTTATCTGAATGCCAGCAATTATTAGATGAGCTTAAAGGTTTGTTGTCCCCTACCCCATGTTTCTTGAGACAGTACTTAATTATAGGACATGGTTAGCCTAGAATGCACTGTGTAGATCAGGCTAGCCTCAAACTCACAGAAACCCATGTGTCTCTGTGTCTTCCAAGTGCTATGACCAAAGGCATGCACGACCATGCTTGGCTTGATTTTTTCTATCCAAAAAAAATTATGCACATAACGAAGAGGTTTGAGGGTGAAGAATCAGTTACAGTGAAGCTGGAAACAAAATGTTTTGCCCTATGTATTGAGGAGAAGCTATAAAAGCTTGAGTTTCTCTGACAAGAGAAGGAAAGAATTAACCAGGGATAAGATTAAACCAGTTAAGAAAAGCCTGTAAGAAAGAACTGATCTTTCTTTCTTTTTATAATGTCTCATAATCTGTGAACAGAAAAGTCATTTGATGAAGTTCACAGTTTTTCATTTAGAATAAATAATAAGGAAGAAATTTGTCTTACAGTGTTTCATTGCCACCAATAGAGTATAATATTTGAAGAGGTCATTGGGCTAACAGCTAGAATATCAGAATTGTATCCTTTATTGCTTTTTCTATTATGAAAGTAATATATGCTCCTTAAAAATAATCTGCAAAAGTACAAAGACAGGATAAGTGTTTATCTCTGGATGTACTTTTATTTTCAATACTACTGTGCATCTTTCTGTTGTTTTATTCTTAAATATCCCTGTGATCATGCCATAATTTGGAACCCAATATTGTTCCATAAAATTTAACATGACAAAGAAGGATTTCATAAATATGAGCATGCAAAGTTATTACTGCTATAGTGCTTGCTAACAAGCAACATAAAATGTTACTTTATATACTGAATGCTGCCTATATGATATTCATTATGTTAAATTCTCAGACAACTGTGTTTTAACAATGTCATGAATAATTTTATCTCTTAATATTTTGGAGATAATTAATTCTGTAAATATTTACTGAACATCTATAAAACTTTAGGTATCTTCCTAGAGTAATACAATTTTTGTCAATATTTCATCATTCTTCTATGATAGAAATTAAAGTCTACTCATAGGGTTATCCATCTGTTCATTAATTAAACAAATATTAATCCCTTAAAATGTGTGAGGTATGGACTTTCACATTACATCCATGTTCAGAGAAGAGATTAGCTACTTACATTGAGAATCAAATGCAAGAAGATAAATGATATTGTGTGAGAAGTTTGAATCTAAAAGATCCAACTGCCAAGATGATAGCAATCATGATACTAAAGCTAATGCTAGAAGCAAACACATTTGTAGCAATTACCATGTCCCAGTAACTCTTCTAAGTGTTCAATACATACTAACAATTTGACCTTCATTGTAACATAACACTATTGCATTTCACTGGATTCAAAATTCTATTGTTCATAAGATGCCTTTTGATATCACAGCTTTGGAAGTATGAGTGAAAAAGCTATATTCTAATATTGATAAAATATGGACATAAGCTAATTTTATACAATGTTTAAAATAATAAGAGTACATTAAGTAATTTCTTTGGTATCTGAGTAAGAATTTGAACCCACACAGTTCATATATACAAATTATAGCTATTTCCTGCTCTCTTTTTCTTTATAAGAAAGTCTTTGATATTTTGCTCACACTGGTATCAAACAATCCTCCTGATTCAGCTTCCCTAAAGCCTAGGAATATAGACAGACATGTACTACAGATCTAGCCAACTTGTACTCTTAAATTATATTCATACTATAAATAAGATAATCTTTGAATCAGAAGTACTGAGAGAACAACTGAATTTTTGCAAAACATCTTAGTATCTTAACGTAGGATGGAGAAAGAGACAAAGAGAAAAGATAAAGGAAAACCTTGGCAATACATACATAGTCATTGTCCTGTGTATACGTTCTTAATGGGAAAGACAGTGTGAGATTTGACTTAGAAGGCCAGAAGCCTAGTGCCTCTCTATGATCTATTATATACATTTATTTTTTACCTTGGGCACATCATTTGATCTTTTTGTACCTATCCTGGCATTTATAAAATAAAGGGTTGACTGAAATTGTTTAGCATTTCCCAAAATGTTTTGGCTGTGTCTTACAGAAAGAAAGCATTTTACATTGTGATCTAGTACACACATGCACCCCTCAGTGAATAAGTGAAGTGTCAAGCAATGTGTGGCTGTCTTAGTACGCTATGTCCTAAATTTTTCTTGTCTGTTCCATTCCATCAAAAACTAGAGGATGCAAGTCATTCAATTTCATTGAAAAATCAAAGTCATTGATTTCAGGATTCATAAATGAGCCACACTTCAGATTATGAAAGTTAATAATATAAGCATGATGGAGCCATCTCAAAAGTTAAGAAGTTATACAACAGAAGTGACTCCAGGGCTAGGGCTGGAAAGGGGTTGGGAAGTTAAGGAGAAATAGAAAGTATACCTTCCTGCGTTATAAATATGCATTTTCTTCATAATAGGGTCATGTTGTCACCACTTTTAGGAGTTATATTTTTCATTATACATTGGGTAAAGACTCAATGTGTTATATGACATATTGACAACAAATGTATTTTACCTGAAAAAGAATATTTCCACAGTCATCTACTTGCAAAGAAGAACTAGTCTCTCTATCCTCTGTAGAGTCCCAACATCTACCAAAGATCTCAAGATATCCAAAGGACTGCTCATCTCTGTCAACCCTTGGGGACAGTTATTAAAGTCATATAGAACATTAATGTTCTAAGAAGCATGGCTTGGAAAATGCTTCTCTAAGGAATTCTAGAACTTATAACATATGAAGACACCATGAATTCTTTTAATTGCTACTAAAGGATTTTTTGCTTTTGCAAAATTTATTTTTTCTTGGTAAAAAAAATAGTACAATTCAGAATAGAAACTCAAATAATGGAAAAATAAGCTAGAGGGCCTTCTTAACTTTAGAAAAAAACAAAAGAATAACAAAACTTAGATGCATGGATCCATCAACTAGAGTTGTAATATTTTCTTGATTACTGACATAAAGAGCTTGACATGGTACCTCCAACTATATAATTACATGTATTTTTACATTACTTTGAAAAGCACAATATTTGAAACAATTGAAGTTATATTGCTCAAATATCTCCCTTGGTTAAGTTGCGGGAATTATTTTTTAAAGTAGGAAGAAAGACAAGTTAACTTAAAGGAGAAGGAAAATATTTTACAGCCTTTTCATTTTTTCATTTCCACTTGGATCTAAGACAACAGAAACAACTTGTTTGGGCAATGAAGACATCAGGAAGAAACAATGGAGAGAGTCTGTCATCTGACAGAAAACTGACTATTTGTCATGTAATTTCCTAATCGGAGTGACTGTATGCACCTGTAAAATGCTGGCCATAGTTAAGGAGAGAGAAAAAAAGAGAGAGAGAGAGAAAGAGAGAGAGAGAGAGAGAGAGAGAGAGAGAGAGAGAGAGAGAGAGACTGTTGGTATGTAAGTGCATTGTTAGTTTGTGACCTAATATCATTTTCTTTCCATTTGTAATTGGTAAGGTTTAGAAATCACCCTCCTGCTATTCCAAGTAACCTAGAGACAAGCATATATTAAATCAACACTTCTGATACAACCTTAGTATGACTTAAAATATATTTATCTTATTTATTTTGTAGTAATGAAGTTGCTTTATTTTTGTAGAAAACAACTGGAGAGAAAATAAGTGACTTCCTGATGCTCTGTCTCAAACATGATTTTGACGTGACACCTAACTTCTTGTGCAGTTTCCTAGATCAGATTGATAATCCACATGGAAAGTCCTATAAATAAAAACAGCCTTTAATTCTACAACTATGTAGTTAGACATTTGTCATGTAGAGAACATGTAAGATGTCTGTAGAGTAGCAGTCATAATATTGAACATAATAGTGAACATTTGATGATAATGTTAGCACCAAAAGTCAGAATTCTCTTGGTAAGTTTGGCATAGCCACAGAAGGAATTATATGGTCAGCTATTAAGATTTTGAATTGATAGAAGGATATATAAACAGAAGCATTTTAAATATATTAGTAAGAGGAAAACCAAGTCATAAAACTTTATGTTTTCTTTTCTTAATTTTTTTTGAGACAATGTCTTATTGTTATTCTTGGATGATCTGGAATTTATTATATAATCCAGGGTGGCCTTGAACTCAAGGTACTTTTGAACTGTCAGTCTCTGGCTGCAAGTACTTGTATATCATGCTTTTATTTTAAAGTCTTATCTGGTTTAAAAGAAAATAGGCTGGTGAATATACATCAGTAGAAGTGCACTTGCTAGCATGTACAAGGGCACTGGGTGCTGTCTCTGGTTTAGGAGAAGGGAAGAAAAAGAAAAAAGAAAAAAAGAAGATGATGACCTTAGAACCAGATAGATAAATAGAAAAATTTGGAGAGTGTTGTATCTAAGTAATGGAATTATTTATAATTGTTCTTTTCCTGTTTGTCCTTACCGCTCTCTAAATTTTTCTAGATGAATATATATGATATTTGAATTTAAAGAAGACAACATGAAGATTCAATTTATATTTAGTCTCACTGTCCTATTTCTGCAACATGCCTTTAAACATTTTAGTATATTTTTACATATATAAGTGGAATGTCTATGTGTTTTTTGATTTTCCAAATGAATATTCAAAATTTTCTGACTTCTAGGACTGGTCCCACTCAGGCAGATAGATTTCTTTCGGAATGCACATGGCTACATATTTGACCTTTCTAGAAAGTATAACATGGTTTAAAAGGTGTGAAGATGTTTTACCTAGTTCATGAAAGCTCAGAGTTTATGTCTGACATCTTATCATCAGAAACTCATCCCTCAGGCTTATAATTTTTTTATCCTATTACAATGTAAACAACCAGGGAAAAGTATACATTAAACTTTACCTGTCATCTGCATTAAATGAGTAACATATTATTTTCTGAGAGTAGATTTTAATGAGAAGACATGGGAATTTAAGGGAAGGTACAGAGAGAAGAAAGTATGAATGGATATTCATGGCATCTTAGGAATAATTAATATTCATAATAGTAATATTTGTATTTATGGCTTATGAGTCACTAAGGAGCACATTATCATATTTAGTCTTAATTAAATTAAATAGATTGGCTGTTGCCAAGACAATCTTAGCCTTTGTGATTTTTCTAGCAGCATTACTGAAAGCCATAGTTATACTCATGGAGGAATACACCTTTAACTTTCCCCCTTCAGTTTCTATTCACGTGTGCTATTAAAAGATAGTTCAAATAACTAGACTTAGAACAAGTCAAGAATATATATATATATATATATATATATATATATATATATATATATGACAGAACTAACATCTTTTAGGAAATTTTGTTGTCCAGTTGTTGCGAAAGTGTTTGCTGTGCAAGTGTGAGGATCTGACTTCAGATTTCTTTTTTTTTAGTTTTTTTTTGACTTTTGTTATTGTTATTTTTTTATTGGATGTTTTATTTACATTTCATATGTTGTCCCTTACCCCATCCCCCACCCACCCAGGAACTCCCTATCCCCTCACCCCTCCTCCTTCTTCTCTGAGGATGTAACCCCTACCTACCCACCCACTCCCAACTCCCCACCCTCAAATTCCCACCCCCTGGGGCGTCCAGCCTTCATGAGGTCAAGGATTTCTTCTTCCACCTATGCCCAGCAGGGCCCTCCACTCTTAAGTATTCAGCTGAAGCCCTGGATCCCTCCCTAAGTGCTCCCAGGCTGGTGGTTTAGACCCTGGGAGCTGTGGTTGGTTGGTATTGTTGCTCTCCTCATGGGGCCACAAACCCTTTCAGCTCCAATGGCCTTCACTGTAACTCCTCCATTGGGAACCCCATTATCAGTTCAATGGCTAGTTGTGAGCATCTGCCTCTGAATAAGTCAGACTCTTGAAGACCTCTGAGGAGACACCCATATCAGGCTCTTATCAGCATGCACTTCCGGACTTCCACATCAGCATCTACTTTTGGTGACTGCACATGGGATGGATACTCAGGTGGAATGGTCTTCAGACAGCCCCTCCTTCAGTTTCTGTCCCTCACTTTGTCTCCATATTTGCTCCCTTGAGTACTTTGTTGCTCCTTCTAAGAAGGACCGAATCACCCCCACTTGATCTTCCTTCTTCATGAGCTTCATGTGGCCTGTGAGTTGCATCTTGGGCATTTCAAGGTTCTGGGCTAATATCCAATAATCAGTGAGTGAATACCATGTGTGTTCTTTTGTGATTGGCTTACTTCACTCAGGATGATAATTTCTAGTTCTTAGTTGTCAGGGAAATGCAAATCAAAACAACCATGAGATTCCATCTCACACCAGTCAGAATGGCTAAGATTAAAAACTCAGGTGATAGTAGATGCTGGCGAGGGTGTGGAGAAAGAGGAACACTTCTCCATTGTTGGTGGGACTGTAAGATGGTACAACCACCTTGGAAATCAGTGTGGCAGTTCCTCAGAAAATTGGACATAGACTGAGGATCCAGCTATACCACTCTTAGGCATATACCCAGAAGATGCTCGAACATATAACAAGGACATATGTTCAACTATGTTCATAGCAGCCTTATTTATAATAGCCAGGAGCTGGAAAGAACCCAGATGTCCTTCAACTGAGGAATGGATTCAAAAAATGTGGTATATTTACACTATGGAGTATTACTCAGCTATTAAAAACAATGAATTCGAGAGTTTCCTAGAAATTATCATCCTGACTTCAGATTTCTAACACTTACTTAAAAGCTGGGAATAGTGATGTCTCTGTAAACTCAGGGGTATAGAGGTAAAGAAGGGAGATCTCCAGAACTAAGTAACTAGTCACTCTAGCTGAATTGTTGAGTTTAAGAATCAGTGAGAGATCCTGCCTCAAAAAAAAGTGGAGAACAATAGAGAAAGCCAGCCAATATCAATCTCTGGTCTCCACACACACGTGCGTATATATGTACATCCATAACTTTATGTACATGTACACATATCCACATTAAGAAGCACATCACTGGCTGGAGAGATGGCTCAGTGGTTAAGAGCACTGAATATTCTTCCAGAGGTCCTGAGTTCAATTCTCAGCAACCACATGGTGGCTCACAACCATCTGTAATGGGATCTGATGCCCTCTTCTGGTGTGTCTGAAGACAGTAGCAGTATACTCATATACATAAAATAAATAAACCTTTAAAAAAGTTCCTCTCTCTCTCTCTCTCTCTCTCTCTCTCTCTCTCTGTCTCTCTCTCTCTCTCTCTCTCTCTCTCACACACACACACACACACACACACACACACACACACACACACACACACACAAGTTGTCTGAAGGGAAACCCTGCAGAATTACTTACTTCCTGTAAAGAAATAGAGAAAAGCTGTAGTATAGTGGTTAAATATAGACCCTGCAAGCATCTTTTTAGTTTGAGTTCATTATGGTTTGCTTATCCACTAGCTGTGTAAATGCAGATTTCTTAATTTCCTCACCAATAAAATGAGTATAATTTACTTATCATTAAAATGAGTATAATACTGAACCACCTCATGAACTTGCTAGAAGAATCAAATAAATTAGTGTTTGTAAAATTGTATATCACAAAACAACTGCATTTAAGTGATTATAAAACTACATAATAATCTTATAGGAACAAAAATCATATATCAAATGCTAAGAGGTATTAATTCTACAGAGTGGAACTGTGGCTTTTAAGTACTCTAAAACTATTAATATATAACATTTATGTGTATATTATACACAATTTTTCTATGGAAATATACTTGCATATATATATATATATATATATATTTATATAGATATAAAATATACTTCCATAGAAACATGTAACCATAGAGATATTAAAAATTACCAAAAATAATTAGAGGGAAACAGGTGCTTGCCAATGTATATTCATTGTTATACTAACAGAATTTTCCAGTAAAACTTTCCATAAACTAAAGTTATCTCTCTTAGTATTAATTACAAAACATGTCATTTTTAGTAATAATATAAAGGTAATGCAATTGATTATAAGATACAATGAACAAATTATAAAATCTAGTAAAGAAAAGGGAGCAGTAAAAATGAAGGAAAAAGAGAAGTAAGAATAATTAGGGTGAGAGAACAATTGGAGAAGAAAGTATTTAGTGACTTTTGTTAACTTTAGCTGGGTGTGGTGTCATATGTCTGTAACTCCAACACTTGAGCGACTGAGGCAAAAGGATAGTGAGTTTGATGTCAGTTTCAGGTACATAGTGAGACCTCTCCTCATAAGAACAAAGGCTAGGAATTTGCTCAGTGGTGTGATCGTTGCTAATCATAAACAAGGCCCTGAATTTGTGTCTAACAGAGAAAATAATTATACTCACAATAATATATACTGAGGGATGATATGACAATTTTATAATTATCCCCTTTATGGAGTGAGTTGTGACTGTGGGATCTTCAAAATGTTACTGAAGTCTGTACTGGAAAATGTATTGCAAGAACAACTGTGTTTTAGTTGATGACTAGAAAAAATGATCTATCTGGGCCTCATGTTCCAGGACAAAACAGAGTTCAGAATGAAATACATCTCTAGTGTATTTGACAGGGATGATTGTTAGTTCAACTTTTCTCAATGTTTAGCTACTAAGATACAGTGAAAAGGTTAAGAAGGGAACAATGAAAGTGACTTACTGGAAAGGAAGTGCTGAGATGCTGGGCCAAAGTCCCTGTGGGCTTCATGCAGCTGCCTGACACGGTCCTCCACAGCCACCTGGGAGGAAGAGAAGAGAGATGATGTTTTCTCATCACTTTTAATGAGGAACAATTAAAACACTGTTTTCTTTATGGTAAGATGTTTTGGGTCTCTAAGGCAAGAAAAGAAAAAGCAACACTTCATAACTCTGGCTTTAATAATTCCTAATGTTAAATGCTCTCCAAGACTTATTTTTATCAAACCAAGGTCAAACACAAAGAAGTTGCTCTATTTTGATAGTTTTAAAATGATACTTGTTATAACTCCCTTCACTGGAAACCACCAATAAAGTGCACAATCTAATTTATTTTACAAAATGCTGGGAAAGTTGTCATAAGGTATTATACTGAGTGCTCCTAGGGGCTTGTAAATACATACTTGGCTTTGGGTGTTAGTTGATTATTTTTTGTAGTAATGATTCTTGTTAAATTAATTTTAATAAATTATTAGTAGTTATCAAGTTATAATTAATTCTTAACAATAAACAATCAAAGGTTGATGGTAGTTATTAGTCAAGCATTAGTGCCACACACCTGAAATTTTAGCACTTCAGGTGCTGAAGCAGAAAGGTCATAAGTCAAAGCTATCTAGAACTACATAGTGTGACCAGTCTCACCTCAACAACAGAAAACAAAGCATAATGAAACAAAAAGTACAGTAAAACATTAAGATAAAAAAGGATGAGTTGGGCAGATAGTTCAGTTAGTAAAGTTTGACAATTTCTATAACCTGTGTCAATGGTCCTTAATTTTCCTAATGTTGTGATCCTTTAATAAAGTTACTCATGTTGTGGTGACCCCCCAACCAAAAAATTATTTTGTTGTTACTTCATAATTGTCTTTTTGCTACTGTAATGTATCACAATGTAAGTAGCTTTCATTCTTGTGAAAGGGTCATTTGACCCTCAAAGGGGTCAAAAGCCTACAGGTTGAGAACCACTGACCTAGGTAAAAGTACTGGCTGTGGTGGCACATGCACTGGCTAGTACAGAGGAGGAGACAGGAAGATGTCTCGGGTCTTCTGTCCAGTCAAAACCCTGTCTCAGAAAATGTTGGTGATCCTGAAATTGACACTTGAGGTTGTTTCAGGTTCTCACAGGAATACATACATATATGCACATGTACCTACACACATACCTATGTAAACATATAAATACACAGATTAAAAAGTAGAGGCAAGGCTTAAATTTGTGGTAAGGTAGGGTGGGTGGGTAATGAGCTGAAAGAAACTTTCAGGGTTCAGCTTTCAGTTCATTTAGAAATGATAATATAACCCAGGAAGCATGGAATGTCTTGTCATTCTTTTTTTTTCCTATTACGTTTTTCTATAGTACATTTACAGTGTCCTGTTTAAGCTTATTTAATTCCATTCTTGGTAAGGAAACGGGGAGACGTTTTGGAAGGTATGAAATGATAAATGTTGTCATCTGGCATTTCACCAACTCAGTATTAGTCATGGCCCCAGGCATCCTCCTCATGACTCTGGATCTTAGTTTAGTTGTCAACAGCCCATGCTAAACAAGGAACTGTTCAGAGCTTGCCCACAGGCACCAGAATTTAGGTTCTTGTACTGTGGAGAATAATCCAGAAATAAAGCAGTTCTCAATTTCCTCAAGAAGTGTAAACTAATGTCAACTTTAACTTCCCAGTATTAATGAAATATTTAATAAAGATCTCAATGAAATATCTAATGTAAATCTAAGATGTTTTTAAACTCTTTTTTTTTGCCTTATCTAACTTAGGTTGAGATTCACTAAGCAGGGATTTAAAACAATGCAGGATTTCCCTTACTATTATACACAGGGAAGCACTAGAAATAATTTCAGATTTGTCTGCCAGGATTTAGAACTTTGCTCTGCTAGCCATACTCTGTCTGCTGAGTCCACCAAACTACCAGCTGTCCTCCAATGTTCCATATCTCTAAGGGGGTTTTCATACTACCATCATTTTCCCTCAGAACATTCTAACTATCTTCTCTCCCACTGCTAGGATGCTAGGGTTTATATGTTGAATTTTCCCTCTCCCAGGTGAGAATTAATTGCTTCCTCAGCATGCTCATAGCACATGGTTTATACATGGGGCATTTGTATAGTGCCAACCAGTAATTATAAGGAAATGAATGTCTCCTAAAATAGAACCTGAACCTCTTGGTGGTAGGGGCTCCTCTTTGCATGTGTCTGTCTCCACTCCTTCCTTTATACAACTCTTTGAACCCTGTACAGAGTATGTGATAGCAAAGAGTTGTTTAATGACTATTTGACAAAATAAAGAGAGAGAGAGCAGCAAGAGACAGAGGAAAAGAGAAAAAAACAATGATTATATAGCTGTGGTAGTCAATTTTATATGCAAATTTAACTCTATGAAACTAAACATTATCTCTGAATGTATCTATGAGGGTATTTTTTAAAAATTATTGTTAAAAATGAAATTGGAATTGGAATTTGTGATTTCAACAAAGTAGATTGCCTTCCCCAAGGTGAGTGGGCCTTATGCAAATCAACTTAAGGCCAAGCTTCAGCTTGGACATTGATCCATGATGGAATTAATATTTCCTCTTTTGCCTTTGGACTTGAATAGGCTTGCTATTACCAACTGTTCTGGATCCCTTGCATGCTGACACAAGATCATGAAATTTCTTTGCTTCGACAGATTATGAGCTAAGACCGTCTAAGCAATTTTCCTATCACCTCCCTCTCTATCACCTCTCTCCCTCTCCCTCTCCCTCTCCCTCTCCCTCTCCCTCTCCCTCTCTCTCTCTCTCTCTCTCTCTGTCACACACACACACACACACACACACACACACACACACACACATCTATCTACCTACCATCTATCATCTATCTCTCCTCCTCCTACTGAGGTCCTAGAGAATCCTAATTAGTACAATGTCTCTAAATTTTTCCTATTACAGTTAATAAATAGAGACGAATAGGGTATAATGAGCATGGTATCATATATAACACAAAACGTCCAACATTTGTTAAATATTATGTATGTAGCAATGTGAATTGAAATTTATTCTTCACAATAACTCTATAACAAGTAATATTACTCTGTGATTTTATTGATGTAAAAACTGAGCCATGACAGGCTTAAGAAGGAACTTACTTGGGCCAGGTAGGCTGATGCAGACCTACAATCCTTATTAAAGGCTATGGATAAAACATTGCCATATAAGAAGAACAAAAATGGAAATTTCTAGTGCATACCCAGTATTGTCAAGAGGTAAAAATAAGATCAAAGTGAATTTCGCTCCCCATGATGCAAACTTAACGAAAACACACAAGAAGATTCAAATTAAAAATATGTATCTTTTACTGAAATGAAATATTCACAAAACAGTTTTAAAATAAATAAGAATTAAGTATAAAAAATTTAATTTACAGATTGTCACAGGGGAAAGGTTCTGGGTAGATTGACTGCAAATTGACTAAATAAAGAAATGATTGTGAGAAAGAAAAGTGTGAAGGAGACCAAGGGTTTTACAAGCTGTAGCTCCTTAGCAACAAGTACTTTATTCTGTGAGCAATTATTCATGAAAAAATTGATAAGCTTTTGATACCATAGCTCAACTACATTAGAATTTTTGAACTGGCTGTTTTTAAGCAATATGAAATAATATATATAAGCCAGGACTCAGAAACAGAAGCTAGATATCAGTACCTTGCATTAAGACAATTTAATTATTCTCTCTGTTACATTTTCACTTTATGTGTACTTGTTAATATTAAAAATAATATGCATGCATTAAACAACTACTGTAATCTCTGCTCTTTCAAAGCTTAGCTCACTGGGAAGTGAGACATGGTGATAAGCTCGCTTTTGAGACATCAAATTCTGCAGTGGCCAGCTAGAGACTGTCTCAGTTGACTGAACTTGGAGTGATATGTGCAGCAATTAGCTTAGCATTGTATGGAATATCAAAGAAGGTATCCAGTGCTAGAATTTTGTCTAGTTTGAGCCTGCACAGTTCTTACTTGTGTTGTCAGTCTCTGTGAGCTCATACATGCATCAGCTATGTTGTGTCTGGATGACGCTGGTTCTATGGAGTCAACTACCACCTCTGGCCCTTACAGTCTTTCTTTCCTCTCTTCAGCATAGACCCCCAATTCTTGAGGCAACAGGTTTGTACAGAGGGCTCCAATGGGAATTAGCAGAAAGGAAAAATATTATCAAAACATGTCTTATGACAAAGATTTTAAAAATAAATTTAAAATGAAGGTACACAGGAGTCTTTTGAAGGAAGGATTCATTTGAATACTAGAGCTTCTTTTGATTTGCATTTGCCTGGCTGAGGGTAAAACCCAAAGCTTCACAGCTGTTCAGTTAGCAAGTGTCCTCACATTGCACCACATTATACCACGAGCTCATTTTTTGAAACAGTCCACTTCTCAATTTCAAATCTGTGACACTGGAAATAAGGCTATTAGAAGAGGAAGCAGTAGTGTATGTGTGCAACAGCTCATTTGAAATATGAGACTCTTTACCTAACAAGTATAAGTTGTTTTAAGTAACCAAAGGAAGGGAAAGAAAGGATGAAAAACTAAAATGAGGTAAAAATGAAAGTAAGAAGGTGAGTTGAGCAGAAAGTGTTAAAGGAGTGTAAATGAAATTATTTAAAGAGACGAAAGGATTAGAACTTCCTCTGAATTAATAGGTCATGCCCCTTGTTTTCGTTTTATGATAGTAATAAAAGTAAAACATCAATCTGGAAGCATACATCCTATTTGTGCTATTTGATCATAGACCATGAAAGCTTAGAACTGGAAGAAACCTTATCTATTGATACACAAGGGTCTTTTCTTTAGAACTAGCCCAGATGGGCAAAATACTGCCATCTGCTCTGTGAGTACTCATAATCTAGTTTGCATCAATTCTTCACTAAATGCATGCCAGGGGAGAGTAAAAAGAAAGGTCTTTTTATATGCTTGGTGAGGACAGGGGACATCATTTTATTTCCTGGGCTTATCTCCAGACAGGAGCACAGTACCTGACTTACAACAGGTGCTTAGCTCATGTTAGTTGACTGAATTAACAGACATATTATTCTTAAATCTTTACCATAACAAGTACATTTTAAATAAACATTTTTCAACATTAACACAAGACGTTGGAATACTCATTTCCTTTCCTTTCCTTTTCCTTCTCTTCTTTTCCATCTTTTCTTCAATTTGATGATGAAAGACAAACATTTATATTCATTATATATGATATTCATTACATTCATCTTGACTACAATATTAGAATTTGGAAAAATTAATGCAACCAAGCGTAAGGCAACCTCAAAGCCCAAATTTCTCCCATATTAATCTACATTGAACGTAATCATATTCAAGAGTTATGAAGGATATATATTATTCTTTGCTTTCCATTTTGATGGGTTCCATATAACATGCAGTTTGTGGAGACCTTTTATAAGTGCAGTGAAAAAATGTTTCCTGGGTTTTTACTGTGTATTTAATTTTGCTTTGTGTGATATCAAAGACTGAACTCTGGGCTTTGTAAACAAGGAGCATGAGCTCTGCTGCCAAGGTACCCTTAGCTCTAAAAGGAAAGAAAAACAAAACAAACTCTTCTCTATATCCATTCAAAAGATAATTACTGAAACACAGGTTCTTTGTCTATGAGACATCAATGCTATCTTGTACACAGCTTAGCATACTGCCCAGTATATATGAATTGCTTAAAAAATTTTATCAAGGGAATGAATGAAAGAGTTGAATTCTTATAATCTGTTAGTCACTGTGCTAAATATGAATACGGTAGAACTCAAAGTGCAATTTGAGGGAAAATGAATGAGTACCAAATCATCCAACAAATCTTAATTCTCAGCTCTTTTCCATGGCTCAATACATTCCTGTGTGAATTTGAAGGCCCTCTTGATTTCTTTGTTATTTTCTCTAAACCTGCCAAGAGATTTTTAAAAAGAAAAGAAATAAGACAGAGATAAACAATTGCTGCTCTTTGAAAACAGTATTATCAAATGTGTTGCTGATTTTGTTTTAAAATTTCAAGGGCTTCCACTTACCCTTAATTTGCTGGTTAATCATATTTAAGCTATTGTCTTCTCTAAAGGTTTACAAGAGTCATAGTTACCACCAGATGAGGAAATGCCTTGCTAGACAATGTGGATTCTTTCTAGTGTTCAAGGGTTCTTTCTGATACCACACAGAAAGCATGTTTTCCACGGACCAGGAAAAAAAATATTTACCTAGGCTTGTGCATTTTGTCTGTCTGGCTATTAGTTTGTCTTAAAGCATGACAAATACTCATGCTCATGAGAAAACTGTACCCCACACCTATACTAATGGGGCTATTAAAAATAAAAACAACAAAGTAAAATAAAACAAAACAAGCATAATCCCTAACTCTTATTGTGAGGATAGCGAATAATGCCCTCCCTTATATACTTGCAGACTTTCTATAGTCTACTCATGAATTCTTTGCCCAACAATTTTGTAATCTATATTTTTCTGTGAGCTATATATTTGTGTTGGGGAGCACCTATGTATTGTTTACAAATCCTGTCATGTATTAGAATGCATACTATCTAGCTACTCTTTCCCCCTTTGCAAAAATCAGACCATGCCTCTCTCAAGCTGTATTTGACACAGAGATTTGATAAGAAAATATGTTGTACTATGGCTTTGAAGCTATTCCCCCAATATAGCTGCAAGATAAGTTTATGATGAGCTTGTGAGATGGCAGAATAGGACAAGAGACTTATTGTACAAGCCTAGTAACTTAAGCTTGTTGCTGGAACTCAAAAATGGACTAAGAGAACCGAGTCCATAAAATTGTCCCCTGACTCACACACACATGCTTATGCACATACATCATAATCACACACATAATAATAATGAATAAATGTTTTTTAAAATAAGTTTATGTGTCTGGAGAGATGGAAGAGAAATTAAGAGCACTTGTTTTTCTTCGAAAGGTCCCAGGTTAATGTCCTAGCTTCCATATGGTAGTTCAAAAACATCTATACTCCAATTTCAGGAAATCTGAAGACCTCCTATGACCTTTGTTGGTACTAGGCACAGATTTGGTGCATATAAATACAAGCATTACAAACTTAAAATAAAACAAATCTATTTTTTTTGTTTTATCAAGAGAGTGCTGAGATTGAAGGCATGTGCTATAATCACCTGGCATTTTTTTTTTTTTTTAGACAGCACTTCTCTGCATAGCCTTGGATATCCTGGCTAGGTCTGTAGACCAGGCTGGCTTCCAATGCACAAAGGCCCACCTACCTCTGCCTTCCAAGTGCTGACATTAAAAGCGTGTACCACCATGGTCAGCACTAAAATAATTTTTAAAGTATAACATTCTGTTTTTACTTAATGCTTGTCTCTCTGTCCATAGGTGTATAGGCCAGGCTAGATCAGATCTCATGGTATAAAGATTATCTAGCTCCCTAAGAATCTGTAAGAGTCAGAAATCCTCTTTTTTTTTCTCTGGAGCTAAAAGGTTTGTCCCCTCCTTCAGGATATCTGTTTTGTTGTTTATTACGGCTATCTCTTCTAATGTAGCACTTCTCAGTATTGGAAGGGAAGATTGTCTACAGTGTGATGCTCTATATCTTCCAATGCTCTTCCATTTTTAAGCCCATCATAGCTGCCATGTCATTCTTGCCTAATAAAGTTCATTCTAAAGGATAATATCATGTCAGCACTGTTGAATTCTAACAGCATGGAACACTCGTGTATATATGTTAAAAAATCATTCTGGAAACTCAACTGAGACTATCATATTAATAGTTGAAATTCTCTTAAGTAATTACAATCCCTTTCAATTTAAAATTAACAGTCTTTAAATTCTCATTTCTTTAAAGATTATTATTCTATGTTATGTGTGTTTTGCCACCATGTATGTCTATATACTCTATTCATGTATTATGCCTGAAGAGGCCAGAAGAGGGCATCAGATCTCTTGGACTTGGAGTTACAGATGGGTTATGAACCACCATGTAGGTATTGGGAATCAAACCCTGGTCTTCTGCAAGATCTGGTAGTACTCTTATCTTTTGAGTCAGCGCTCCAATCCATGACTTTTCATTTCTATTGAATTGTAACTGAAGAAAAAATATGTTATGATATAAGGTTTCGAATGAGTATTTATGACACATAACAGCTTTGTGGCCAAACAACTTGGTCTTCTTTAGTACAAGACTAACTGAGAGCTCTTCAATTTATGTCTTCTTAGCATTAAGACACTTGGGAGTTAAACAGAGCTACTCAGGTTAAACCTTGGGAACCCAGGGTTAACACAAGGTTCACTCTGAGTGGGAGTATAATCGTTACCTGATTTTTGGTGTGGAAACTAACAGGTGCCTCTGAGACTAACATTGATCTATTCTTTTTCCCTTCTCTTCTCTTCTCTTCTCTTCTCTTCTCTTCTCTTCTCTTCTCTTCTCTTCTCTTCTCTTCTCTTCTCTTCTCTTCTCTTC